>NC_137798.1:46775602-47208102 GCF_963383645.1 Muscardinus avellanarius
TCCCAGCCCTATTTGTTTTTTTTAATTTTTTTATATTTATTTATTTATTTATTTATTTATTTATTTATTATTTTAATTGGTGCATATATCAATCACATTGGAGTACAAGACTTGAGAGGATATACAAGCACACATCATCCAATTAGCCCTCATCCAGCCACCATCCCATTCCCTCCCCCTCCCTCGATCCCATGCTTGTTTGGTGATTAACTTTGATACATTTGTTTATGTACCTCCTGCGTTTTAAAGAGGCTCCATGCTCCGCTATTCCATACCCTCTGATTGGTCACCTTAGTTGCTTCACTATAGGGCCCTTTCTATAGCTCGACCTCTTCCTGTTGCCCCTTTCCTTCTAGTTATTGCTGATTAGGGAAAGCATCTGATTTATATTTTCTGCGATATTTCTCTGTGCATGCCGCGTTGCAAGTACCAATCCCACTCTTGACGGCCCCAGTAGTGGCCTGGCTACCCGGTGGACTGATCCAGACCTCGCTGGCTCAAGCAGCGGCCTTGTCTCATGGGAGGCCCCGATTCTGGTTTCACTGGCCTCGACACCAGCCTAACCCCTCAGCTGGCTTCGATCCTGGCCTCGGAGGCCGCAGTAGCGGCCTTGCCTCACAGAAGGGTCCGATGCTGGCTGCTGGCCCCGGTACCGGCCTAACCCCTTGGCAGGTTCCAATCCAGGCCTCGGAGGCCACAGCACTGGCCTTTCCTAATGGTGAGCTGGCTTTGCTGGCCCTGTCACTGGCCTAACCCCTCGGCAGGCTCCGATCTCGGCCTCGGAGGCCTCAGCACCAGCCTTGCCTCATGGCAGGTTCCGAAGCTGGCCGCTAGCCCCGGCATCGGCCTAACCACTTGGCAGGCTCCGATCCCAGCCTTGGAGGCCCCAGTAGCGGCCTTGCCTCACAGCGGTCTCCACTGCTAGCTGCTGGCCCCAGCATCGGCCTAACCCCTTGGCAGGCTCCGATCCCAGCCTCGGAGGCCCCAGTAGTGGCCTTGCCTCACGGCAGGCTACGATGCCGGCCATTGGCCCCAGCACTGGCCTAACCCCTCGGCAGGCTCCAATCCAGACCTCGGAGGCCCCAGCACTGGCCTTTCCTCACAGTGAGCTCCAATCCTGGCCTTGTTGGCCCTGTCACTGGCCTAACCCCTCGCCAGGCTCTGATCCCAGCCTTGAAGGCCCAGCACCGGCCTTGCCTCACGGCAGGCTCCGATCCCAGCCTCACTGGCCCCAGCATCGGCCTAACCCCTCGGCAGGCTCTGATCTCGGCCTCGGAGGCCCCAGTAGTGGTCTTGCCTTACGGCAGTTTCCATGTTGGCCATTGGCCCCGGCACCGGGCTAACCCTTCAGCAGGCTCCAATCACTGTCTTGAAGCTCCAGCTCCAGCCTTGCCTCACGGCAGGCTCCTATCCCGGCCTTTCTGGCCCCGGCACCGGCCTAACCCCTCGGCAGGCTCTGATCCCGGCCTCGGAGGCTCCAGCACAGGCCTTGCCTCATGGCAGGCTCCAATCCCATCTTTGCTGTGTCCATTGCTGGCCTCACCCCTCGGCAGGTTCCAATCTGAGCACCCTCTTCGCCCAACCAATTGTCCCACGTTCTCGAGGGTGCGTGGTGATAACATTCTGCCTCTGGGGTTATTATCTCAAAGGTTCCAGGTGTAATGCCTCAGATCTCTGCCTCCCCTGAGTACTGGCCACTGCCATTGCCACTGCCTCCATCATTTCAAATCCTTCCCAGGCTCTTTTTCCATTCTGAACGTTGTCCAGTGTTCCTAAGCATGTGTGACAGTAGCATTGGAAATTTGGTGTAATTTCTCTCAAAAAATAAGGTTGGTAGGATCTGGTTTCTGCTTCTCCTGAATACAAGTCTCCACCGCCATCGCGGAGACCACTTTCAACACCGCCTTTCTCTTTGGTCTCTGCTAAACTCTCCTTACAGGTGATGTCCAAGATTCTTAACAATATAGAGAAACAGCAGTACTCCTTCACGGGGAATTTTTCCATAAGTCTCAGTGCATTTGGATAAGTTTTGTCTGCATCTCCAGTGTCCTGGCATCTGCCGCGGTTTTCTTAACTCCTCTCCGATATTTTTTTTGTTGTTGTTCTTTTCCTTTTTGTTTTTCTGTTCCTTTTTTTTTTTTTTTTTTAATAAGAGAAGACAGTATAGGTGGTTTGAGGAGGTAGTGGGGTCTAGCACTGTGACCCAGCCCAGTTTCCCCATGGGTCCAGCGTGCTCCACACTACTCTGCCTGGGGCCCAGAGTCCCATGACCCAGGCCCTGGTTGGCGTGCCCCGCGCAAGCCCTGCCCGGGACCTGGGTTACTGGGCCTGGTTTCTCCAGGGGTCTGGCGTGCTACACGCGGTCTGCCCGGGGCCCAGAGTCCTGTGACCCGGGCCCCAGCTGGCATGCCCCACGTGACCCCTGCCTGGGACCCAGCGTCTTACTGTGCCCGGCTTCTCCAGGGGTCTGGCGTGCTAAGCGAGTCTGGCAAGGGGCCCAGAGTCCCGCGACCCGGGCCTGGCTGGCGTGCCCCACGCGACCCCCGCCCGGGACCCAGGGTACTTGGCCCGGTTTCTACAGGGGTCTGGTGTGCTACGTGTGTCTATTTGTTTTTATTTTGAAACAAGATCTTGCTGAAGTGTTGAGGGTAAGGTTAGCCACAAACCTTTAATCCTTTTGTCTCAATTTTCTGAGTACTGAGATAATAGGCACATGCATTACACCTGCCTAGTCTTACTGTCACTTTTGTTTTTATATTTTTCTTCGCTGTCCATTTCTTCTTTAATTAGATGTCATATTAAAAATTGTAAAAAGTTACGATTAATTATTCTCTTAGTTTCTTTTATAAAAAATAAATTTCCTTATTTCCGGATGTTAATAACATCCAACAATATTTTCTTATTGGCTTAAAAATCTGAACTAATCTCTGTGACCAGAAGATAGAATGTGTTTTAATGGTACAGGCATAATTTACATGCTATTGTCTGACATTGTAGGTATATATCCTACAATGCTTGATTTAAAGAACATAGACTGAAAAGAGAAAAGACATTGTTTAGCTACAACAAAGAAAAATGTTATTACCTTAAAAACCAAAATGTGCAAGGTATGGTGGTGTATGCCTGAAATTTCAAGTCTTGAGAAGCTTAGACAGAAGGATACAGGTTCTAGGCCAGCCTGAAAACTTATTGAAACCCTCAGCAGCCTAGTAAAAGCTGGTTTCAAAATAAAACAATAAAGAGACTGGGAGTTTATCTCAGATGTAGAATGTCCCTGGGATCAGTCCCTAGTTCCACAACATAATAAATAAATTGATTAAATGATTAGTTAGTTAATAGAATTTTTTTAAAACCTGATAAATAGAAAAAATTAAATAAAATTAATAAATTAGTAAAATTAGTAAAAATAAATAAAATTATTGTTTATAAAAAAGCTAGTAATTTCTGTACAGTGTCATGAGTTACTTTCTTGGTGAATACTTACAAAATAATCTATACTTCTGCTATCATGTTATATTTTAATTGTTTCACTACTGAAAACCAAATAGATACAACCTAAACTTGTTCATTTTGGTATCCAATAATATCAAAGTGCCTCGAATATAGAACTTGCATGCTAAAATTAAGTGCTTGCTGAGTGAATAATTAGACTAAGAAAATAACTGTACTTCTTGTCAAGGCAAAATTTCATCTTAATAAAAATATTATAATACCAACTATTACAAATATATATGTCTAGCCTAAGTATATATAATTATTATGAATATAATAATGCCCTGAAACACCACTAAACACTAAATAAAGCTTACTAGTCTCAGTGGCTATTGTCAATTGTCAATCAATTGTCATTATGCTAGACTTATGGAATACTATGATTTCATAGTGAATCAAAATTGTATGAATTTATGTTAGTAGTTTTATAATTGATTGATAATGATAAGATAAATACTTTCAAATATCAGGAGTTTTGCTTTTAATGAAATTACTTTCTAATGTTTTCATAATATTTCTCCAGAGAAATTAGCATGATGTTTTGCTCTAAATCCATGCAGGATAAATGATCTGGAGTTATTATAATATGGTATTATGCACAAACAACTAGACAAGCATTCTATTACAGATGATTAGTCAACCATGAATTCAGCACCCACCAGATGGACAGCTCCAATGTACCGCATGAATTATGTGTATTACAGCTGCAGCTCTGGTAAAAGCTAAAATGCTCTTGATGAATAGCTGCAGCTTTCTTAGGATTCTAGACAAGAAATACCAGTTAAAATCTTTATTGGCCTAGCACATGGCATAGAAACAACTGATCACCTTGAAGAAGGTTGTATAAAGAAAGCATTTATAATCTGCTGTGTTAACTTTATGTTTAAGGGCCTTCTATATTTATATTTCGCACTCTTATTTCGTGTGAATTTTGTATACAATTGATGAACAATAGTACAATTATTTAGGCTTTTAGCTAATGACAGCAGAATGTGTTTTACATGGGTTAATAAAAAACAAAAATTAAAATGGTGAGATATTGAAATTTAAAATGGCCAATTGCTTATATTTAGTTGCTGAATACAGTTGGTTTGCATGTTTACACAGGATTCCAGATCTTTTATTTCTAAGGTAATTTTAAGGACCAGCATTGTATTGTATTATTTCCATCTCAGTAACAAGGCTTCCAAGTTCTATTACAACTTAGTTGCAAAATAAGAACGAACTGAGGAGTAAACATGTACATATTAGATTTATTTTTAAATATTTATGGTACCAAATTTGATATGTACCTTAAGATTATATTGAACACCTATCTTGAAAATATAGGACTGTTATCATTGTAAACAGCTTTATTGCAATAAAACTCACAGGGTTTATGTCTATATGTGGTACTATGTTATTTCTTGCCATTTAAAAATTATTAGTTTTGTTTGAGATAGTTGCTTTACTTATTTTATTGATCCAACTTTCTATAAAAATCTAATAATAAGAATATTTTCATCTGGAGAATTTACTTAGATTCATATTTTTTTTTCGGTACTGGGGATGGAATCCAGAGGCATTCTACCTCTGGGCTACACCCCTAGCCCTATTTTATAATTTATTTGGAAACAGGGTCACACTAAGTTGCTGAGAGCCTCACTAAGTAGCTGAGGCTGGCTTCGAACCTGTGCGATCCTCCTGTCTCAGCCTCCCAAGTACTGGGATTGCAAGTGTGCATCACCATGCCTAGCATAGATTCATAAAATTTAATGCTGATCATTCTTTCTTATCGCACATGAATCAGTAGCATTTCATGAGATAAATTGTCCATCTACATATTTATTTTATAAATAAGAAAACATTTATCTGATGAATAAAGTGGAGTAAAATATTTCTCTTAAAGTTCCCAACATAAATTTTAAGTCTTACAATACTAAACTTCTATGTCTTGAGATAAAACAAGCACAATAAAATTTTTGTTTAAGGATATTTGCCTAGTCTGGTAATAAAAACAGCAACATCCACATGTTGTAGTTGTATACATAGTATTCTCCTAGTTTCACTTCTATTTATTCTAATCTTTATTTCTTCATCTTATTGGTTAAGAAATCAATAAGACCTTTTGTACTTCTGCTTAGCATTTCTTTGATCAAAAATAAACTTCCTCATCTAAATATCAGTACCATGTCTCAAACATAGAACATACTATTCTTCTTTCATTCATACTACTACTGAATCCCGATATATCCTTATAATATCATTTAATATTTCATATAAATAAATTTGCGGTATAGTGTATATTTTCATGGCTATAAATTTCTTTAAAGATTAAGACTTATTGTTACATACTCAAGAGTCCTTGACATGCCTGAAATTTGTATGTTTTCCCCTGTGCAATGATTTAACAGGCATAAAATGCATACATAACACTAGAAATTTTATGACTATAATGAATTTTATGTTTTGGTCTTTAAAGTTAAAAATCTTTTAATGGAAAAATTGAACTAAAGTTAATACAAAAGTAGCCTTCCAAAATATAGAAATATCATCATATTTACATATTTGCAATTTAACTGTGTTTTACATTTAATCACAAGTGATATAAGAGCATTTTATATAAACATATAATATCATTTAAACATGAAATAATTGCTAAAACTTGGAAATCTTACACTTTCAAAAATACATTTTATATAAATTCAGTTACATTTACATTTTTTTGTGTGGTACTGGGAATGGAACCCAGGGCCCTTCTAACTTTGGGCTACACTTTCAGACCTGTTTTATATATTTTGTTTGGAAACAGAGTATCTCTAAGTTGTTGAGAACCTCATTAAATAGCTGAGGCTGGATTCAAACCTGCATGATCCTCCTGACTTAGCCTCCCAAGTACTGGGATTACAAGCATGTGCCACCACGCCCAACTTCATTTACATTTTTATATCTCATTTACTCTTTTTAAAATTGTAAAATTGTGTTGTTAGGACTGAGGCTGCATAACTCAGTAATAACATTTTTGATTAGTATGTGCAAGGTCCTGAGTTAAATACCAAATACTACACAAAAATTGTATTTTCATAATTATTACTTATATTAAATGTTTATACTACTGTCATTAAAGCATTTTTCTCTTCATGATTGGGTACTTTGAACTTCTTTTAATTTAGAAAGAAATGCTAAAAATCTATTATATATTGAGTTTCATATTTATCCTATTCTATCTTGCCTTTTGTCTATTTGTAAAATCTATGCTTATATCTATGCATCTAGAATATTAATACTGATAAGAGAGTGGTTTAAATTTTCAGTAATTAACAAGGTAGCCACTATTTATATGAAGCTATTAAAAATCAGGTTAAAAGTACATAAAGTAAAAATTTATGTTCTAGCCAGAAACATGTGGCTAGAGGTTATTATAATGAAAATTGAAGATATAAAATATTTTCATGATCACATAAATTTGATTGGTCAATGATGATAGAAAAAGACAATTTGATATTAGATAATCTATTCATATCTACTTTGTGATTCCACATTACTTAAAAGTAGATAAAGAAGAGCATACATGGCAACCAATAAAATGATTTTTCATCATAAAGGATAAAAAATAAATTTCAATACTAGTTCTAGAATTTAGCCTAAAATATGTCAAATTTTATCAATTCTGGATTTAACTAATTCTGATCTTATTAATTTTGGATTAAAAAACAAAAGTATACCTGTTGACTCAAAAGATTACTTAAGGATATTTGGTTTCTCAAGAGTTCCATTAAGTTTACTGGCATATAAGGAAAAAAATATCCTAAATTGCAACAAATCTTTCTGATATTTTTCTTCATCAAGGTTACTTGCCAAGCCAAAGTATAATAAACACTGAAAGGTTATTCTGGTAATGGCAATAAATATAAGGCATCTATTAAGATGTGTTAAATGTTGTCATGCAATGACAGAAATCACCCACTTGAGAATATATTAGCCAACAAATATTTTCTTAGAGCAAGTTTTCCAACAAATATGCAATCAAGTATCTTTCTCTAGGGAGAGCTTACATTTTAATTAAACTTCAGTGAATGCCTTGAGTTAAAATATGAATGTACATCTAGTTGTTTTGTTGTGTCTTATTATTCCTAAGATAAAGGATAGATTGCACTTACTCAATATAAAAACAAAATTAATAGTAATTTTATTTTTGTATTGGTGCATTATAACAATACATCTTAATGGGTACAAGAAGGTAGAGGCATACATGCACATATCACTCATTTAAGTCTTCCCAATTTTCCTCTCCATTGCTTCCTCCCTTTCTCCTTCTCATATTCTGCTTAGTGATTGACTTTGATATGTTTTTGAATGCACATCATGTGTTTGTGAATATACATAATGTGCATTAGGGAGTTTTCATCTTTTTCTCTCCTATCACTCTCTGTTATATCACCTTATTTGCTGATCTAAGGTTTTTCCTTCCTCTTCTAGAGTTCCTCCTATGACCCTTTTTCTCCACAGTGTCTGCATATTAGTGAAAGCATCTCATTTTTTACCTTTTGTGACTGACTAATCTCATTTAATATAATATTCTACAGTTTCAGATTTCCCTGCAAATGACCTAATTTTGTTCTTCTTAATAAGATAACATACATATCTCATAATTTTGTAATCTATTCATCTGTTGATGGATTATCTTGGCTGGTCCCATAGTTTGGCAATTGTGAATTGTGCAGCTATAAACATAGATACACAGGCATTAGTTTAATAATTTGGTTTCCATTTTTTTGGTAGATACACAGATATGGTAGTATAGCTTCATTCTCATTTTTCTGAGGCTCCTCCAAACTGTCTTCCAAGATGGTTGCACTAATTTGCATTCCTACCAATAGTGCAGCCTACGTCTCTAGATTCTTGCAAACATTGCTATTATTTGTGTTTTAATGGTTGTCATTCTAATTGGAGTTAAGTGAAATTTCAGGGTAGTTTTGATTTGCATCTTTCTGATTGCTAATAATGATGAATATTTTTACACATTCATTGGCCATTTAAATTTTTTCTTTTGTGAACTGTGTTTAGTTTACCTGCCAATTTTTTAAATTGTTTGCCAAGGTAATTACTCAGAGACATAAAAAATCACTCTTTAAATTCATTTGAAACAATAAAACATAAAAAAGTATATCACTAGTAGTTTTCAGCAACAATAATCATGCAGGAGGCATCACAGTACCTGACTTCAAACTATACTACAAAACCATAGTAATAAAAACAGCAATATATATATATATATATATATATATATATATATATATATATATATTGTATATATATACTTAGTGAGACCCTGTTTCAAAGTAAAATATAAAAAATGAGTTCGGGGGTGTAGCCCGGGGGTAAAGGCCCCTGGGTTCTATCCCCAGGACTACAAAAGAAAAAAAAAAAGAATACGTCTATTGCAGCATCTAAGCCATAATTTTACAAATTTATTTATTTATTGGTACTGGGACTAGAACCCAGGGGCTTTATAACTCCAGGTTACACTCACAGACCTATTTTATATTTTATTTGGAAACAGGGTCTCACTAAGTTGCTGAAACCCTCACTAAGTAGCTGAGGCTGGCTTTGAACCTCTGCTATCTTCCTGTCTCAGTCTCCCAAGCACTCGGATTACAAGCATGTGCCACCACGCCCAGCTACAAATTTAAAGAATGAAAAAATATTTGGAAATAGAACACAAATCTTAAACCAAAAGTGCATAATTTGCTTGTGATTACTATAAGTCTTAGTAGAAATCAGTTAATTACCCTAAGTCAAAGATATCTGTCAGTCAGGATGATGTGGTCCTTATCTTAAAGAGAAGAAGAAAGCAGGATATGATAGGAAATACAAAATTAGTGAGCTGAGCAGCTCTTAAATCTTGTGTAGAAAAATCCAGTTAGTCAATGCCAATTCATAGAAACCTAAATCACTAACTAGCCAATTAAATGTATTCACTTGTTACTTTTACTTATTTATAGCGATGTACAACTCACATCAATAATAAATGTACAGAAATTTATGTTAATCAGTATAGGAAAATGGGATACTGAAGGTTTCTATGAGATTTGAGTTTCACTTTTACTTTGCTCCCTCTCTCTCTCACTGTATGAGTATATGTGTGTGTGCTCACACATGTGCTGTGTTGCTTGGGATTGAACTTGGGCATTTTATCTGTGAACTACACCCCATCTCTACTTTTTCTTTCTTTATTTTTTGAAGACAGGGTCCCATTAAATTGCTGAGAGCCTTAATGGTGAAACTGATTTAACACTTGAGATCCTCTTGTCTCAGGCTCCCAACTATTATAGGCATGTGCCACTGTGTTTTCATTTAGGGAAAATTCTTCGTTTCTGCCTCAATTTTTTGTTGCTACAGCTGTTTGTGTTCCAGAGAAGATAAAGGGAATATGAGGATAGAATGAGCATGCTGGGGGCAGTGATTCTAAAAAGCCGGGAGACCAAAGGGCAGAGAAAGGAGAAAATGAGGGTATCATATGCCTATTTTCATACAAATAGTTAATAGTATAATTTTGGAAAATATGTAAGTAAATTAAGCCAATTGATTTGTATCAAAGATGAAGCAGTCATTCAGAAAGTCATCTTTCTAAACTATGTAATTTACTGATTGCCAAGATCTTATAAAGGGCCAATTTCTACTTACTTCAAGATAAAACATGGGGTTAAATCACTGCCTATACCGGGAGAAACGTATTCACCAGAGGGTGAGAGGTGCTTAAAGTTTTTCTTACTGTGTCAATGATACTTACTTTGATCCTTTTCCAGGAGCTGAAAGAGACTTCCTCAAAATGTAAGCACAATCTATTAAAAATTCAGTATATTTCTTTAATTTTTTGATATTTACAAACATACCTCTGCAGAAAGAACTTTTTTTTTTCATTAAATAATGCTAAGTACTTAAAACTCAGCTGGACACTTCAACCATATGTCTTATCAGTGTTTATAAGGAAACCAGCAAGTATTTGTATGTAACAAAATGGAGATGAGGCTATTCAAGTTTTCAAAAGATGTTTTATGAAAGAAAAATCAACATATTTTCAACAGAGTTGATAATAAAAGGTAAAGCTGAAGAAAATGTTTCTGTGCTGAACGTATGTGACTTAAAACAACAAAGTTTTACATTTCACCCCAAAATCTGTATGTACAACATTAATTAATAACAATTGCAAAAACAGAATCATGATGGGTTCAGACTTTTTTAATCAATAACATCAAATTCCAAAAGAGAGTGTCAAATTCCAGAAGGAGATTAGTGAAAAATAAGGACAAATATGCAAACTTTCTAAAATACACTACTGAATGCATATTTCTTTATAATATTATACATATTTCTCTATAATATTAGGATATAAAATTACTTAAAAGACTTAACACTAAAAAAACAAATAATCCTATCAAGAAATGAGCAATTGAAATAAACAGACATTTCACAAAAGTAGAAATACAAATAGCCAATAAATACATGAAAAAAGTGTTCAACATCATTAGTAATTAGGGAGCTGCAAATTAAAACTACACTGAAAATCCATCTAACTACAATAATCAAGAAGGCAAACAATAATAAATGCTGGCAAGAATGTGGGAAAATTGGAACTCTCTTCTCTGTTGGTGGGATTGCAAATTAGTGCAGCTGCTATGTAAATCAGTGTGGAAATTCTTCAGAAAACTGGGAGTGGATCCACCATAAGATCCAGCTACATCAGTCCTGGGTATCTTTCTAAAAGGACTGAAATCAGAATATTATAGTGATACATGCATATCCATGTTTATAGCAGCATAATTCATAGTGGCCAAGTTATCAAACCGACCCATTCATCAACAGATGAATAGATTACCAAATTATGAGATATACACACAATGGGATTCTACTCAGAAATAATAAGAATAAAATGTCATTTTCAAAACAATGGGTGTCTCTGGAGAACCTTATGTTAAGTGAGATTAGCCAGTCATAGAAAGTGAAGGGCCAAATGCTTTTTCTCATACGCAGAAGCTAGGGAGTAATTGAGATATAAGAGGGACTGGATAACGGAGGACTTTAGAGGGAAGTGATCTTAGGGAGGCTGAAGGAGGGTAAATTAATGAAGGAAACACTTTCAGTGGCATTATGCACATATGTGAAAATACCAGTGACAATCTTAGTATTTTGTATGGGGAAGTGGCTGGGGGAGTATGAAGGGAGCTGGGGAAAACTCACAAGTGCCATGTTCATGTATGTCACTATCACTCTGAACTATATTATGTAGGACTATAATGCACCAATAAAATATAAAAAAATAAAAAATACAACTTTAAGCCTTTAATAAAGTTATTCATGAACAAAAGGATTAATGAAATCAAAATTAATATTGGAGGTACTTAGCAAATAGAGGATTAGAGCTCCTAAGCTAAGATTCTTTGTGTAGCATTGAGTAGAAAATCCGGAGAGTGATGCTATTATAAATAAAAGTCTTTCTAAATACTATCTAATGAATCCAAGGAGATAACTGAGGCACCCACAGGGTGCCAATGTTCTACCACTTATGGTTAATGACTGAGTACAACCCATATTTTTTTAAAAAGCATAGCAATAAAAGACTCTGTATACTTATTATACACTAACAATAATGTGGTAAGTAGATTCCAAGTCATCTCAATAACCATTTCAGCTTACGTTTGTCCCTTTGATTTTAAAATTAAACTGTGAGATCATGTAGTTGACATTCTGATAAAAAATTCATACTGAATATAAATGTCATGACTTCTTTTGGTCTTTTCTGTGATAAGATTCTAAGTTCTTATAATGATCATAAAAGGCCAGTTATCTTTTATCTGGTATCTGTAAAACTTAAAAAAAATCAAGACAAAAAATGAAAGAAAAGCTAAGGAGATATCTTTTCCTTTGGCTTCCATAGAGTCCAGAGATCAAATAACAAAGTGCATTGGCTTTGGGAATGTTTCCAGAGCACTGATATTTTTATTAACTTTTTTCAAAAAGAAAATAATGATCATTTTATCTTTATCTACATAGTGGTGACAAATAAATAAGGACAGTACTAAGAATAAATTTATTTTTGAATCATTTCATTCAAAGTCATACTGGAAATAGGTCATATAAATTACAAATAAGAACTTACATACATATTTTTAGAAAACACCATGATAGGAGGGGGGTGGTGGCGCACGCTTGTAATCCCTGCGCTTGGGAGGCAGAGACAGCAGGATTGTGCAGGTTCAAAGCCAGCCGCACTGGCTTAAGAGACCCTGTTTCCAAATTTAAAAAAAAAAAGGATAAAAATAGGTTTGGGAGTGTAGCCTGGAGGTAGAAGGGTTTCCGGGAACCCCAGTACCACCAAAAAAAAAAAAAAAAGAAGAAAAAAAAAAGAAAAAAATAAATAAAACATCGTGATACAATCACAGATCTGACTTTTCCAACAATAGACACCTGTCTGCCATGGGGCTGTTTCAGAGTGACAAGAAATTGCAAAGAAGAAGAGTTTATCTCTCAAGTAGGAGTCACAATTGATCATCTCCTAGTGTCATCTGTAGATTTTTTTCTTTATTTCATGCTAATAATGATAGTGTTATCTTACTGGTTTTGTAATTGATACAATAATTAAAGTCTGATTACACACAGATAAATTGAAGTTTTATCCTTTCCAGATTGACTAGTTATATACAATATAGATACATAACAAAAATATACCAATTATTTTAGAGACATCTAAATTGAGTTTTAAGAAGATTAATTTGGCTGCCAATGTGGCCTTATTCAATAGGCATAGCAAGTAATGGACTGAGCTTGAATTCATATGAAATGAGGACATATAATAAGAAAGCACAAATGTTCTGTCCTTTCTTAAAACAAAGTACAATATGCTACATAAAAAGAAAACATTTCTATGTTTCTGTAATACTGAACAAATATTAAAATCTAATTTTTGTTCCAACTGCTGAGCATCAGTTCAAAGTGTGAATGTTAACAGGTGATTCTGATACACACTAAAAATTCTTAGTGGAAACTGTGATTTTATTGAAAGTTACCACAAATATCAAGAACAATTATTTCTCAGAAGATCATTTTTTGCTTTTCATTGGGTGTTTTGGAAAAAGTCACAAATAATGACATTCAAAGCATGGAGCTTAAAGAAACATTCTGTCAGGAATCTGAGAAAAGGAACTTTTAGAAAATTAATGTGGCTACGCATTTTTTTTAGTTTATGCATATAAAACAACAGTTTTGTTGGTGAATTCTAATTATGAACAATAATGATATCAATTGTAACATATCCACACATGCACATAACATAATTTGGTCAATTTCATTTCCCAGTATTTTTGGTACTACTGAAAATGACAGCTTTTTTTTTTGGGGGGGGGTGTCTGGGGATGGAACCCAGGGACATTTGATCTCCGAGATACACCCCCTGCCCAATTTTTTCTTCTTTATTTTGAAACAGGGTTTCACTAAGTTACGGAGAGCCTCACTAAGTAGCTGAGGCTGTCCGTGAACTGCGATCCTCCAGTCTCAGCCTCCTGAATCCTGGGATTACAAGTGTGCGCCACCACGCCCGGCTAAAATCACACCTTTTGCTATTGAAAATTACTTGGTTGAGATGGATTACAAAAGTAAATATTAGATATACAGAATTTGATTATAATTTAGAGAATACTACTCTAATAGCTTTGTCTTCAAGAAATTAAAAAAATTGATTTTTAATCTCTATACACAAAAACTTCATTTTAGCCAGCATTCTCACCACTGTGATCTAAATACCTAAAACAAAAAATTTAGAAGAAAAAAGGTTTACTGGGGATCATGGTTCATAAGGCTGGCTGAGAAGCCTAACTGGCAGCTGTAGCACATGGAGGGACAAAAGTAGAGAGAGGAAAAGGGATCAGGATGAGAGAGACATATACAATCAACAAAGCCACACCCACAGTGAGCTACCTCCTTTAACCACACTCTGTCGTTCAAATTATTAATCAATCAATGGATGTATCCAGTAGTGAGAATAATTCCCTCATGATTCAATTATTTTACTTCTAAACATTTTCACATTGCCAATACATGAGCTTTTTGTTTGAGCATTCTATACCTAAACCAAAATAGCCATCTGTTTTCAAGATGAAATACTCAAGACGGAAAAGTAAATGACTAACAGATAGGAGAATAGAATGATATATGGGTTAAATAGGACATAAAACCTATTAATATATAGAAATAGGACAAATTAGATAAAGATTATTTATCATTTAATTAAAGAGCCAAAGATGATTTTTAAGAGTATTATAATAATGGTAGGCATAGTAATATCAAAATAATTATTCCCATTTTAATTTAATGAATCCTTAATGTATCTTACAGAAAAATAAAAAAGATATCAAATTTTTTGTTTCATGTAAGATAACATACAATGCTGTAATTTTGTTCCATCCCATATATGGAATAAAATATAAAAATTTGATTACTTATGTATCACTATTTTTGAATCATTAGCAAATATAAAATAAAAATTTATTAAAAATGAAAATTATCAGAATGCCTAAATATAAAACATGGTAACATAAAGTCTTAAGATTAAGTTAAAATAATGGATTCCTACTATTAGTGTTTTTTCCGTGATTCACTTAAGACAAATAGATTAGAATATTCTTTTAAAGTAACAAATAAATATGTTAACTAAATTCATCTCCAAATTAAAGCAAAATAACAATTTTATTTTCTGACAAAAACTAATTGAAGGCAGAGTGTTGTTTATATATTCCAAGAATATAAACCATTTTATGTATCATAATGAATAATTCATTTACCATAATATTTATTTTTTTCTTCTATGATTTGAAAGTCTATTGTCCAATTGGTGAAAATTTAATGTTTTATCAAAACTGAGTTCAAGAAACTCTCTATAAACTCTTTCTCGTACACTCCTCCACTACCAACCTTCCAAACTGCACACAAAAAGTTGAATGTTCTTTTATTATTTTTCTAAACATATTTATTAAAGTTAAATCAAAATATATCTACTTATCTGACAATTTGTCAAGATAGATTGTAAGTTTCTTAAACTTAAGGTAAACTGTCATATTAATCTTCATGGCAGAGAATATCTAGCTATTCATCAAACCTTTTCCTTTCTACTTTCTGAGCCCATGGCTGAATAATATTTCTCATCCTTTGTTTTAGTTGAGTGCACATTATAACATTGGGTGTAAGTAGAAGTGACATATACATTTTCAAAGCCTCATCTGTGTCAACTTTCAACTTACTTTCTGTGTTTTTTTCCTTTCCCCTAGCTTGATGTATATAACAATGACAACTTAAGTGCTGGACGAAGGTGGTTCTCTAAATTACCTCTAGGAGAGGTGTGCCTCCTGCAGATTAGAAACATAGCTTTAGACTTCTCACTAGTAAAAAATAATAATTATATATAATTATAAATTTAATGTATATAATAGAGTGTATATTATACATGATAGATATTACATATATAATAATTGTATATCCTTTTATTATGTTAAATCATGGAAAATTTGTGTTTTGCTTCACATTGATTAGCATTACACACTAGGATGCTGTTTTTGAATATTCAATACTGAGTGTCTTGTAATATCTCAATGATGATTGCTAATAGAGAAAATAACATTCCTTTATTCTCTGTTCAAAGTAATCACGTATGTCCTTAAAAATAATACATTTCTTTTCAATAATCTGATATACCTAAGTTTTTCTAATAATCTGAAATGTGATGAATATTCAGTTTTTAGTTCATCTAGAATCCCATTAATATTATGGCTTTAATATTTTCATAGAATTTGGAAAAATAAGCTTAGATGTTTATGTACTAGAGATTGAAATAATTTCCTTAACAAAATATTTTATTTTTTAGAACTTGGAATAATTATCTCACTAGTAATAACATGATGAATTATAAAACTTTATAAAAATATAAATTTAAGTAAGAAGCTCTAGAAAAATCTCTGTATATGTAGGTTATGTTATTCTTGACTTGGAAGACCATTTATGAAGCTTTATAGCATTCATAATTTCTTGCATTATTATAAAATATATTAAATCATTGCTATAACTAAATTGCTCTCCCTTGTACAGCAATATTTTACAGCCAAAGGGGAATAAAATATCAATAAATATTTTAATGGTGATAGATATGTTTCTAGGAATCTTTTAGATTATAGATTGTAGTTTCTGTGTAGTATATATGAATAGTATTTACAGGAACCAAAACTTCTGTATTGGCTATTATTGGAAAACACTGTCAGTTAAAATGTTATCTTCCCTAAAATAAAAGGCTCTACTGAGCATTGTCTAACCCATATATTTACTATCAACTTCTAATTTTAATTTGGTTCATATTTATTGGTAGATTTGAGATCTTCTGGTAAAGGTCAGCAATCAAAGATGAATACAAAGGATCATCAGAAATGTGGGCTTGCATAAGTAGAAAGGTAATCAAAGGAGAACTATAAAATACACTGGAGACAGATAACATGATTGTGCAGGTTGAGTGTCAGGAGAGCTGAGATCAATGCACAGAATAAAGGCCTTGGAGAGGAATAAAAATACTACGACCTGGGAGACTTAAGGGAAATGAAGTTATATGTAAATAAAAAGCTATTTAAATACAAAAAAGTAAATAAGTCTTTTGTTTAAGTAGAAAAACAAGTTTAGGGGGAAAAAGAAAGGGCAACAAATCAAGAAGTGCAATAATAAAAAGACAGAAAGGCAAAGAGTTTAAATTAAAAGGTAAGAGAGAGTGTGAGAATAGATCAAGGAGAAACGATGCCATTTTCAGTGGTGAAACTCTCAGGCTAAAGAAAGGTAACAATTTAAGCTAATTATGTACCTACATTATTTGGGGGAATTAGGCATTTTTTTTAATTAGATGTTTTACTGGTCCACTGAACAATGAGTCGTTATGTTTAAAAACATATGTAGCCGGGCGTGGTGGCGCACGTTTATAATCCCCGCGCTTGGGAGGCGGAGACAGGAGGATCGCACAGGTTCGAAGCCAGCCGTGCTGGCTTAAGAGACCCTGTTTCAGAATAAAAAAGTATAAAATAGGTCTGGGAGTGTAGCCCAAAGCCAGAAGGGCTTCCAGGAAGCCCAGTACCACCAAAAAATAATAAATAAATAAATAAATAAATAAATAAATAAAACATGTAAAGTAAATTCAGTACTTTTCATTTTGAAAAATAAGCATACACATGTGTGATCTACTCTAAGTTTTTAGAGTGTAATTAGTTAGTATAGGTAGAAAAATGATACTCTTTGTTATCTAACAAGAGAGAATACAAGCCAGGCATGGTAGCACATGCTTGCAATCCCAGTACTTAGGAAGCTGAAACAGTAGGATCTCAGTTTGTGGACAGCCTCAGCTACTTAGTGAGACCCTCTGCAACTTAGTGAGATCCTGTTTCAAAATGAAAAATAAAAAGTAGGGCTGGGGATGTAGCTAGGAGGAAGTATGTCCCTACATTCAATTCTCAGTTCCATAAAAAAAGAGAATACAAACTGAATATTTATGTGGTTCTAATATTTACAAGAAGACTATGAGTTTGAAATGATCTCTATATTCATATATATGAGATGATTGATTAAAAGGCAAAAATGTATTATTATTTTAATGTTAAACCTAGCAAGAACTTTAAGTCAACATATAAATATGCTCATGTGTGTGTGATTGTGTGTATAGTAAAACTATCCAGAGGAAAACAAAATGTTGAAGAATCAAACCAGCATTGTAACAACCTTTTAAAATATTAAGAAGACTCTGAATTATAGTTTTATACTCCTTTTGGTATTAAACTCGACTAAAGTGAATTACTGCTTAAACTCTGACCAATTAATTGATGTGATCTGATTCTGCATTCTGTGTCAACTAGGAGGCAATGACTCTAAATTTTACTTGCATGATAACGTTACAAAAAAAAAAAGCACTCTATAGGAACAGATGAGAGTTGTAGTGAAAGAGGTAAGGAAATAGCAGTCCCCTGCACACCTCTAAAGTAATACATGAGAGACATCACAAGGTTCTACATTAAAGATGGAAAGCTGGCACCAGCATTTTGCATGAGCTAGAAATTAACATTTTTCTTTAAGTTACTGAGATTTGGAAGTCATTTGTTATAACAAAACAATTTAGTCTACAGGATATCAGTTATCACTTTTGACTAAACATCACTGAAAATATAGCATTATAGCCCACCTCTATAATTAAAAAAAGAAATTCAGAAGAAAACAATAACCAGCATACTTTGAAAAATATTCTATCTTATTAAAATTACAAAGAAATTCTTAGAAAAGCACTATTTATGGTACTAAGAGAAATGAAGACCAATGTGGACCTTACCAGATAGCACAAAAGACTAGAATCCTGGAAATCACACAGCAACATAATTTAAAATTAAATAAAATGAACATAGAGACTGAGAAGAAATAACTAAATTTATGCATTCAAGTATATGTTTTTGTGATTCATCTAGCAATATAGTCCCTATTTAGACATTTTTTTCTCACTCTATATGCTCTTTCAGCAACACACAGTTTACTACTAACCATGGATGAATAGTTCTCAAAGCTAGGTCTTACCTCAAATGTCTTTCATGTTTCAGATACATACAACCAATAAGAAACATCTCTACATTATGTTCCATAGGCACCTTCTCATCTTTCACCTTGGTAGTAATAACATTCTTCTACAATGTAGATCAAACACCTAGGAGTTACTCTAGGCACATCTCTCATTCAATTAATAGTTAAAAAGTTCATTTGACTGCATTATGTTAACCTTCCTTTAATTAAAATCTGACTTGACCATAATCCTTACCATTTCACACAGATTATTGCAATAATTTCATAGTTTTCTTGGCCTCTACATCACTACATACTTATCAGGCTTCAATACTGTTATCTGATAGTTCTATGAAAATGTAAATCTAGTCATTTATATGCCTCTATTATTTGCAAACTGGTGAAATTCCATTTGCTAAAAATAAAATCTTTGTTTATTGTACATAATTACAAGTTTTTTTGTGATCTCTACTATTGTCTCTGAAATAATTTTCTACCACTTTTTTCATAAACCTACAAACAAGACCTGCTGACCATGTCCATGTGCAAGGTATTCATCATAAAACACATATTATGTGCACAAATGCCAGAAATATGAGAAAGAAATACTCAAAAATGCTAACAATAATACTGTTTCTATATCCATCTGATTAAACTTTACATCTCTAGTTAATCTATGGTAAATCTGTTTCATTTATTTTTGCCATTCTATGGATACACATACACACACACACACACACACACACACACACACACACACACACACACCACAATTGGACAATGAAACTAAGTACTGATGAGTACCAATCATGATGTGAAATCATTTGAACCAGATATAATTCCAAATTCATGTCCAAGCAGATTTCAGAAGTACATTATCTCATAGTGCCCATCCAAAATTAGTTGTTTCATAGTATGGGCATATATGGTTTGTGGAACATAATTTAATAAAGCCTACTCCATTCATATCATGTTAATATAATTAATTTAAACTAAAAAAATTGTTATATGAATCAGTGAACTTGGGCACAAACCAAAAATTTAGGACAAGTAGTTAATATATTTGCCTAAAGCTAAGAAATAGTTCTCTATTCTCATTGTTTGTCACAACAGGGGTTTCAATGGATGAATGGCTTTGAGATCACATTACATGCCTCACAGCTTATTCAAGTGCTAGAACAAAAATGTAAAAAAGAAATTATCCTGTTGTAGAAATCATCCCTTACAAATATAATTCTAAAGATTCACTATAGAGTATAAAATATATTCAGGGCCACTAGACCTAACAATTATATTTCACTCTTCTTAATCATAATTTTAATCTCCTAAAATTTGGAAATTGCAAGAATTCATATAGTAAAGGAAAACAAATAAATGTTATTAACCATATTTCACTCTTCTGAATTTTGATACATACTGATGAATAAAATAGGTCTCATCAACAATGAAAACAAATAGGTCTCATCAACAATGAAAACAAATGATTGCATTATTTTACCTGTGATAAACAACATAAGAATAATTTATGTATTTGACATAATTATGCATATTTATGAGGTACAATGTGACTTTATGGCTCATGTATATATTTGGTAATGCTCAGATCAAGGTAATTAGCATATTTATCACCTTAAACTTTCATCAATTCTTTATGGCAAATACACTGAAAACATTCTCTTCTAGCTGTTTTGAGAGATACAATGAATTATTAAATTTATTGACCCCAATAGGGCATAGAAATATTTAGAACTTCCCAAAGCCAGATTAACCTTTGACTATATATCTTATATTAATACAATTTTAGATTTGAATACTATTTTAATATGAAAATCAACTTTTACCTGGTTTCCAACATATGTGTACACACACACATATGTTGGAAACTATATATATATATATATATATACATATATATATATATATATATTTTATATTTGACTTTCCAAATAATTCTTTTCACTCTTCCTTTACCATTATTGAAACTATGCTCAGATAATTAAAAATTAATTTTAATGCTTATCTAGACAAATCTGGCTTTAAGAGTAACTGTTGTATCACACAACCTCATCAAAATATGCCCAAATCAAACATATTATATTTTTCTTAACTACACTAATGCTTTCCTTCCATTCAGTTGGAAAATGAAAATTACTTCAATTTGTAGAGTCCAACTGATTTTTCTGCCCTCTGAGAGCATCAGTATTGAGAAACTAATTAGGAATAGAGAAAGAGACAAAGCAAGAAAACCCAAATAAATTTTTAAAATGTTTGTATACTCTCTATATAGGATGCCAAAATAAAAGCTATGGGCACATGAGTTTCTGGACAAAGTAGTTTGTGCTACTTTCGTTCAGGTTTCTCTTCATCAATTCATATTACCATTTACTAAAAGCCAATTTTTATCCTTACTAAATAAATCTTATTTTTCTTTCAAATGAAGCAGTCAAGCATAAAATTCCTTGTTTCTCACCAGCTTCTGAAAATTTACTTAATTTACATTCAGAAGAAATCTACTTTAGCCAGGCGTGGTGGCACATGCTTGTAATCCCTGCGCTTGGAAGCAGAGACAGGAGGATTGCGCTGGTTCGAAGCCAGCCTTGCTTACTTAAGAGACCCTATTTCCAAATAAAAATATAAAATAGGTCTGGGAATGTAACCCGGAGGTAGAAGGTTTTCCAGGAACCCCAGTACCACCAAAAAAAAAAAAAAAAAAAAAAAAAAAAAAAAAAAAAAAAAGAAAGAAAGAAAGAAAGAAAAAAAAAGAAATCTACTTTATAATTTTAATCTTCTGCTCACATAGTATTTATGGAGCCTCATATAACTTCCAACAACTTTTAATTCTGCCTTAGTTATTTCTCTAACAATAAATCATATATGTCTTATTTCAAAAAAAATTCAAGAGTAAATGTATTTTGTAAAATGTTATTCTCCCAAAATGGAACAGGATTAAAAAAAAAACTAAAAAATTTGAAAAATATCTATACTAATATCGACAAGTTTTTTCAAAGGTAAAAAAATATAATTTACAGTTTAATTTCTAAAACTAAGAAACAAAGTAATTAAAAAATGTTAGCTTGCTAGGCATGGTGGCGTAAGTTTGTAATCCCAGTGCTTGGGAGGCGGAGACAGGAGGATCGCGCAGGTTTGAAGCCAGCTGCGCTGGCTTAAGAGACCCTGTTTCCGAATAAAAAAAACTAAAAATAGGTCTGGGAGTGTAACCCGGAGGTAGAAGGGTTTCCAGGAACCCCAGTACCACAAAAAAAAAAAAAAAAAAAAAAAAAAAAATTAGCTTGACACAGAGAAACATCCATTCCTGTTAAATCTCTCTATCCCTCTCCAGAATCCATACTGTAGAAATCACTAAATCTGTGAAACATGCCACAATTTTAAGATGATCCAATTAGATGGAGCCTTATGTCTGAACAATTGAAACTGACTGGTGAGAAATTTAGAAAGCATACAATGAGTCTAATTCTATGAGAAGAAATGTTTGTAATATCACCATTACATTAAAAATATTAACCAAGTGAGATAAGAAACATCCAAGTAATTTAAAAAAGACAGCATGCATACTCACTAAGCAAAATTCTATTACTTTACCTTTTCCTGAGATAAAAAGTTCATGAAAAACTAAATTTTTAGCCCTCAGAATATAGTAAAGGGATTATCTTATTGATTTGAGATTCAATTGAAAGAGGTTGAGAAGATATATAAGAAACCAAAGCATGAACAAGACAGATACAAAATAAAATACTCAAAACACTTCTGCATAAAAAAAAAATAAAAATGAATAAACCAACCATAATAGGAACAAAGAATTTAAGAAATAAAAGTCCTCAATTGGAAAATAAAAGCACAAGTTGTTAAAATGAGATGATGCAACAAAAATGTTAAAAGTAAAACTCAAATTTAAATGAACACAGTGAGAATCATTGACACATCGCTGGAAACATAATTTAATCAGAAACAGCAAGGATGAGTTTTGATGCTATAGGAAACAGAATTATTGCAAAAAGCCAGAGTGAGTAAAAATAAAAATGATAAATTGATCAGTTATAGATTTAAAATGTAGGAGATTATAAAAATTCAAAATATATAAAATAGAAATGTATAAATATAAAATGGAAAAGATAGCAAAATAAGACTCATTCAATAATATACTCCAAAGGATCCTCATAAAATTGAGAGAATTTAAAAAGTTTGTGATGTATACTCCCATCACAAATATTTAATAAAGTTTATAGCAAAATACAATATATACAAGTTCTTATTCACTAACTAAAATCAGTGAGCAAAACAGAAAAAATATATATATATATATATCTTGTTTCACAAAGCTCTATTTTAAAGAAATGTCATGAAATGTGCCAAGCTAGCAGCACAGTTAATCCTACATTATTTGAACATGGTAGTTTCAATGTTCTTCTTTGACCTTCTGTGAATTTTTGAAAAAAATCAATGAGTTGCTATTCTCTTTTATTAACTTACTAATCAACAAAAATTTGTTTTCCAGAGGTTATTTTAAACTTACTACAAATATCTTGGAACAATTTATTAAATATTTATATGTAATTCCTAAAATTCTATAGGAAAAAATAACACAGAAAAATATAATTGTAAAATGATCTCAAGAAATAATTTGAAAAGTAAAGCAATTATATATCTCAAAATAAGTTGAATAAAGAATTTAAAATTTTAGTACATGAATCTTGAATCAGAAAAAAAATTGGTTTATGTCCACCCCATACTATTCAATAGCTAAATGCAACTGAAAAAAAAATTATTTAAAAACCCATATATCGCTTTCTTCACTGTGCAACTGGGATAATAAGGATTATCTCATAGGATTATCATGATATAATGTTTGCACACAAATATGTATTCTTCCTATAATAACTACATCATAAATATTAGTTATTATTTTCATTTCCTACTCTTTTTTTCTCTTATTTTATAAATCAACATCACATCTGGAGAATGTTTTGGACAACAGTGATATTCAATTCTGTAAGCACATTGGAATCACTAGGGAGGCTTTGTAAAAATACAGATGCTTGAATCATATCACCAGGGATTGTTACATAATTGGTCCTGGGAGAGAATGAAACCTCAATGTTTTTATTCTCCCTAGGCAATATTTTGTGCATTCAGATTTGAAACCCTCTTATTTAGAAATACTTCAAACGTTATTGTCTGACTAGATTACTTTTACTTACCTTAAATTCTCTTGTTTACATTTAATTGCATTGTTTCTGCCTTATAAAATATCCCAAAACAGAAATGTTGTGAGTTTTACTTCTTCAATATTTCTGAAGCCCATCTTCTACTCAAATTATCTGTCTGGACTTCAAAATCTCCCAAAGGAATTACTAAAGTTTTCCATCTTCTCTCTCTTTTCAGGCTTGATCTTCAATTTCTTTTTCAGTCCAGAAAGAAAACATCATATATCATACTAAATCTGTTTGTCATAGAAGAGTTAATTTCATGAAGAGTCCAGAGGAGTGCCCACTGGTGAAGAGAGGGGAGCACAACCGAGGTGTATTTGGTTCACATGATAGAGAAGAATTACATAAAGTGCCAGTCAGAGATATAAATAGAGATTTATTTAGGAAAGCAAGAAATATACATTCGGGGGAGAATGATGACCATCTTCAGAATGAGAGACGCATTTGGGAGTCCATGGCTTTTCTTTTATAGGAGACATTTAGTAAGGGGTGATAGGAGAAGGTATTTGAGGATGATATCAGTCCAGTAGTCACAAGATGAGTTAGAGTGTTTTGATCATCTTTCTTGTCCTGATGGAACCTTTACTATTTTATCAGAAGCTATATTTTTCCTTTAGACTATTAACAGGCAGGTGGGCAGATGTCTAAGAGCCATCAAGGTAATTATTAAATGCCTAAGCATTTGAGACTAACAAGTCTGGCCAGGGTGGAGTGGATGGGGTAATAGGCCTAGCTTGAGGAGAAAACATAATAAACATGATAAAGACTATAAATGACAAACCCAAAGCCAAAATTATACTGAATGGAGAATATTTGAAAGATTTCTTCTATGTCAAGAACAAGACAGGAATTTCCACTCTCACGAGTCCTATTTAATATAGTACTTGAAATCTTATTAAGAGCAATTAGGCAAAAGATATAAAAGGAATATAAATAGGAAAGATACGTCAAATTATCAGTTTCCAGATGATGTAGTATTATACTTAAAAGATTCATAAAACTCCAATGGAAGACCACTAGAGCTGATAAGATGATTTATCTAGGTAGCAGATACAAAATGAATACACAAAAATCAGTAGCTTTGTTATACACCAATAATGAGTCTGCCAAAAAAGCCAGAAACTTTGTATTCAGAATAGCCTTAAAGTATAGCTATGAATAAAAAAGGTAAATGACATCTATATTAAAAGTTATAGAACACTCAAAAAATTTTGAAATGACATTAAAGAAAGACCTATATCCATAGATAGATCAAATTAATATTGTTAAAATGTCATATTTACCAAATTAATCTACAGATTTAATACAATATCCATCAGTATTTGAGAAGACTTTAATCTTGCCCTACCAAGAAACCCTCTGCTCTGTCTTAATGTTATGTACAGCTTGAGTTAATCTCATATCATGAAGAGTTAAGTATCACAAGGAAAGATAGTCTAAGATATATTCTATGAACATGAACTTGATGGGATCACACCAAAGATTTCAAATCAGATTTTAAAAATTAGATGCTATTTTAGTACCTAAGATCATAATCAACCCTCAATTTTGTTTTAATATACTTGCAATCAACATAGTCTGAGATTATTGCCCGGGCAGTAATTACATAACTTGAATGGTTTGGAATGAGGGCCTGTTCAGAACATCCAGCAGTTCCATTGGAAAAGAATCATTATCAAATGGATAGGTGAATGACACATTCTTGACACTGATGTCAAACAATTACTAGAAACAATTTCAGCTCACTAGTAAATTTCTCAAGCTGTAAAAATATTCTTAATGCTAGTACTGATTACTTGGTCATATTTCTACATGATTTTTATAATATTAAGGTGGGTAATTCATTTTGATAATATAATCAGATATTTTGCTTCCAGTGTACTCAAGGAGGTTATAGTAAAAAGAGCATAGTCAAGGTAATTGACAATTATTTCAGAGTCAACTTCCAAATTCAACAACCCAGGGTAAAAAATCAGCTATAAATATTTATTATGGTTATTATAGTCTTCCATTTGTGAAGATACATGATACTTTCTGTTTTTATGTTATCACAACTATATATCAATGGAGACCACAAATTTAATTTTAGACTTGACTTTATCCAAAAGCCAAGAACAATATAGAAACCATTTTTATAGTTTACAAGTAGTTATTTTTCTTCTCAAATTTGATAATCTTCAGTGTTTTCACCAAATCTTCAGATCAGATGAGAAATGAAAGTATCAGGTAAAATAAATTCACAGAAAGGATATTGAGAAAATATCTCAATATTTAAGGTCTGTAAGTTCTATTTCATTCAATTTATTCTAATAGAATGGAATTGGATATAAGGAGGGGATAAATGTTTTGTTATCCATGTTACAAAATGAAATATAAAATGAAAAATCAAATACATTTATTCCAAAATAGGAATAGCCAAGCAAATTACAATGTATCCTTATTATGAAATACACACTTTTATTAAAACATTACATGTCAATTGGAATATAAAGATAAAAATAATTCTGATTTAGACTTAAGTAAAAAATTAGGATATGAAATTTCAAATTATATGAATCTCATGTGGTAAAATATGCATAAAATAGAAAATAACACAAATATGCATTTATTCTATCAAAAAATTAAGAATGATTGGCATAACTTTATTTAAAATTACTTGTAGTATCTTTCATGATATAAATATATTTTATAATTTAAAAAGTCAAAAAATGAATTCAGATTGCATTAGATAATAATGTAAATTTTGCTTAAATGTTTATTTTCTATTAGTTTTTAGTATTTCTATAGTGAGAAGAGAGAATAAATATATGTATGCATACATGTATACTTGTAAACAATAAGAATGGTTTCTAAATTTTTCTTGGCTTTTGGATAAAGTCAAGTCTGAAATTATATTTGTGATCTCCATGTATATATGGAGATCACAATTTATGAACTTATGAACAATTTAAAATATGTATATTTTATTTGTGTTAGACATCTTTCCTAGAAGCTCAACAATATTAACACACTTAATTCCTATAACAACCCTATTAAGTCTACTTCTATTGTCATACCTGTTTTAGAGGTGGGAAAAACAATGCACAGGATGATAAGGAACTAAGTAACTTCCCCAAAAAACACATTCCTTGTGCAAGATCTGAGATTCTAGACTCTATCCTATGAACTACTAGGCCATCTTCCTATTCATAATGACCATAAACTATTACCTTTTGGAGAAATTGCTGAGATAATTTTTTATTTCTGAATATTAAAATAGGCTTTTCTCCAAGACAAATTAACATGTATAAAAATAGCCAACCAAAAAATTGATTATTCTGTTGAATTCATTCATAGTATTTAGACCTAAAAGTGATTTTAATACACCTTGCAGTAAAGATGTTTCTCAAGTATCACTTTTGACCTTATAATATGTATAGGTCAGTTTTACTTTTTATATTTTATTAAAATATTGCTAGCTGAATGTGATAGTACATGCCTGTAATCCTACTACTTGGGAGGTTGAGACAAGAGAATCAAAGGCTTAAGATCAGTCTCAGCAATGTTATGAGACTCAACAACCTTTTCAGAAACGCTATATCAAAATAAAAAAATAAATAAGGCCGGGAGTGGTGGCACATGCTTGTGATCACAGCAAAGACCTGAGAATTGAGGTTTGCGGATAGCCTCAGAGATTTAGTGAGGCCCTTAGCAACTCAGTGAAACTGTTTCAAAAATAAATTAAAATTAGGGCTTAGAGTGTAGCTCGGAGGTAAAATGCCCCTGGATTCCATCCCCAGTACCAAAATGAATAAAATAAATAAATAAATAAATAAAGTTAGTGTGTAGCTCACAGGTATAATGCCCATGGGTTTAATCCTCAGTGCCCTGTTCACACACACAGACACACACACACACACACACACACACACACACACACACACATATATATATATATATACATATGTTAATTAATATAGCCAGAAGTTTGTGGATCCTGAGCTTTTTTAAATTAAAGACATACTTTGTAGAGATCACTTTGTGTGTTAAAAATGGTAAGTCCTTTTTATGACAGTCTGTTCAGTTAAATCAATCAGTATGCATAACCATGTGGTGAAATGTACCTCTCCTCTGTGGTTATTACTAAGCATTATTGTTGGGAGGTATTTGGACTTTTTTTTCTTTGCAGCTGCCAAATATGCCTTATTATATATTGCTTAAACACGAGTTTTCAAGAATATGAATAAACAGTGTTTCTGATAACAATAGCTTTCACTCTCACAAGAAAGCAGACTGTAATTTACCAAGTTTTCAACTGAAAATATGAAATAGCATGCCAAATAAGAACCACACCAAAACAGATGTTCTCCTGCTGAGTTTCCAAGAAGTTTACATAATTTAAGTGATGTACAGTTTCAATAAACATATTTTCATAAATGCAGATTATTTTCATTCTCAACAGCAAACATTTTCTATTCCTTGATATGTGCTACAATTTCTACTAGATATTAAAATGCAACGATACAGTCCATAGCTCCTGTTCTCAAACTAGATAAGGGGACAAGGTACAACATGGAAAATCAAATGGTTAGTGGATATAGAAGTGAGGAAATAATTTTTAGAAACATTAATAAATAGTAAAGAAATCCGGACTCTAAATCTTAGTTGAGTTCAGTATTAATAAGAAAAAAAATATTCATTTAACAAACCATATTTTACAATCGTAAAAATGATTCTAGCTGGGCATGGTGTGTATACTTATAATTTCAATACCTGGGAAGATGAGACAGAATGATTACAGGTTCGAGGCCAGACTCAACAACCTAGTGAGGATCTCCTCAACTTAGTGAGCCTCTGTTTCAAAAAGAGACTAAGCTGGGCATTTGGCTCAGGCTTGTAATCCCAGCATTTGAGTGGCTGAGACAAAAGGATCACGGTTCTCGGACAGCCTCAGCAAATACTTAGTGAGGCCCTTTGCAACTCAGTGAGACCCTGATTCAAAATAAAGAATAAAAAATAGGGCTAGGGTTGTAGCTCAGAGATAGAATGCCCTGGGTACCATTTCCAGTACTGCAAAAAGTAAGTAAGTAAGTAAGTAAATAAATAAATAAATAAATAAATAAATAAATAAATAAATGTAAAAAATAAAAGGCTAAAATAGGGTTTGAGGTGTAGCTCAGAGGTAAAATCCCCCTGGCTCTGCCATCCACAGTGAGACAGTGAGACACACACACACACATACTCTCTCTCTCTCTCTCTCTCTCTCTCTCTCTCTCTCTCTCTCTCCCTCTCTCCCCCTCTATTTTAATGCAAATAAAATATGTGTAAATCATGCCATGAATCTGTAGTTATAGAAGAGGTGGTAAATACTGCTATTGTATGAGGATAACAGATTTTTGATTCAATGGTATGTTCACTGAACTTTAGAATATTAGTTGTTCTTTGAATGTTCATGGATTTAAGAAATAAGATAACATAAAGCAATTATTTTAAGAAATCAAAATCTTTATGAACTGCTAAGACAAAAATTACAACAGAAAAAAATTGAGCTGAATATGAATTATACAATTTTTGAGAAAATATAAGGCAGTCCAGGGATAGCCAATTTTGGACACAATCACATAACAATTGAAATATGAACAATTAGATACATATGCCCAAACGAAGGAGTATTGGGGATATGAGAGGGACTCTAGATAATGGAGGGAAAACCTCAGCAAAGCTATAATGGAAGGGTAGGAGAGGAAGAAGGCTGAGGTTGATTAATGGAGGGACTACATCCGAATGTGTGTAAAAGTATGAATGTAGCATGGTTAACCTGGACACTCATTGTTGGGGGAAGAGAAGCAGGGTGGGAGAGGGCACCAAGCACTGTCTGAATGTATGCCATTTTCAGTATTTATCCTCATAAAAATAAAATAAAATAAATACATAAGCTTGTTTGGTTGGGTAGGAAATGCATACAGAAGGTAAATTTGAAAATAAATAGAATGTTCAAATTATGAAGATTTTTATAATCATGTAACAAATAAAATATTTATTTGTGCCCAAACAATAATAGGGCACTATGTAATATGTGAATGGAAGGATAATGCATATAAAAGAGTTTATAAAGAAGTAAAAACATAAATTAATGAATAAAACATATGACCCTTCACTTTTTGTGTCTTGATAACCTCACTTAAAATAATGTTTTCCAGATCTATCCATTTTCCTGCTAAGAACATAGTCTTATTATTTTTTATTGCTGAGTAGAATTTCATTATGTGCATATTTAATAATTTTATAATCCATTAATCTGATATACATCTAGGTTGGCTCCATAATCTGTCTATTGTAAATTGTGTAGTTATAAACATTGCTATGAATATATTACTGAAACATCTGATTTTAGTCTTTTTGGAAAGATACTCAAGAGTGTATGTGTAGCTGGATGATATGGTAAATCCATCTCCATTTTTTCAAGGTATCTTCATACTGATCTACATAGAGGCTAATTTCCAATCCTACCAAAAATGTATAAGAGCTCTTATTTCTCCACAGTCTCTTTAGCATTTATTGTTTGACTTCTCGTTTATTGCCATTCTGATTGGGGCTAGATGGAATCTCAGTGTTAATTTGATTTGCATTTCCCTGTTAGTGATGTTGAACATTTTTCTCATATATTTATTGTCAATTTATATTTCTTCTTCTAGAAGTGTCAGTTTATTTCAATTGTCCATTTCTTGATTGAGTTATTTGCTTCTTGGCATTAAGTCTTAAGTACTTTGAATATTCTAGATATTAGTCCTCTATCAGAGGAATAGCTGTCAAAGATCTCTCATTTTATAGGGTCTCTCTTTAGAAATCAGTCCTAAATTTCCTATGGAGAAACAAAAGACCCAGAATAGCCAAAGCAATTCTTAGCAACAAGAACCACACAGGAGGCATCATAATTACTGACTTCAAATTATTCTATTAAACTATAGCAATAAAAACAGCATGGCATTGGCACAAAAATAGACACATAAATAATGGAACAGAATAGAAGATGCAGAAACAAATCTACAGACTTATAGCCAATTGATTTTTTCAACAAAGTTGCAAATTCAAATGTTGAAGTAAAAACAGTTTTTCAATAAATGTTGTTAAATATTTGTAAAATAATAATAGTAATAATAATAATAATAATAATAATAATAACAAATAATAATAGTACATTAAATCCCTACCTCTTACCCTACACAAAACTTTAGAGATGAATCAAAGACTTGGAAATCAAAGACTTTGAAATTACTAAAGGAGAACATAGATCTAAAAAAACCCCAACATATAGACAAAGGTAGAAACATCCTCAAAAAGACCTCCAAAGCTCAGGAAATTAAAACAAGAATTAATGAATAGTATAAAATTAAACTAAGAAGTTTCTACTCACCAAATATGCATAGTTTTTAAAAACATGGATAAGAATTAGAAATGAAGATAAGATGAAATATAAGTAAGATGGCCAAATTAAAGGGAAAAAAATCAAAGAACCACTAAAAGACATGAGTCCTCCTGTATTCAAGAAATCCACTAAGAGACACAAATTATAGATATTACTAAAATCAATGTAAACTATCGTATTTTCTATATACTTAAGAATGAGAAAGTTTAATTTATAAAGTAAGTATACTAAGAAATTAGCAATAATATCAAATAATAAAATAGAATAATTATAAAATATCATGATAAAATTTATGTGAATATGTTCTTACTCTTTCCCTCAAAATATTTTATTGTACTGTGTTCATTTTTCTTCTTGTGATAGTATAAGATTACATGATGTTGTAGTTTATCACAATAACAGAAATAATGCCTAGTGAGTCTGCTAAAAAAGGAAAAACTATGACAATATTAAAACATATTTGCAGTGATGGCATATACCTTTCTAAATATGGTTATTTCAAATATTGTTTAAATTTAACTTACAGCTTTGACTTAGATTATGGACATTTTTATTTTCAGAGTAATTTGTGAAAATGTGCATACTTACTAATAATTAGAATAAGAAATATTCTGATACAATAAACTGAATTAAGAAAATCACATTCTTTTTATGATATAGAAATATCTATAATCTGCACACAAAATATCTTTAAAAGATTTAAAAAATTGTATTTTAGAGAAAAATTTTTGTAAAAAATTTTCCATATACTTGATTCAGGTGCTTATTAATTATTAAAGTTTTTGGTTTTCTGAATTAATAATACATTACTTAAGTTTTTCTAAATTTATCTGATACTTGATAAGTATCACATCAAAAATACTATTTATTTATATATAATTTTTTCTATTGCTATAGATCTCCTTTTTATTTTAATTATTCATTTTAAAGATATAATTGTGAAACTTTCAACACTTCTTTTGTTCCCTCCCAAAATTTATTATCAACATTTAATTTTACTGCATTTATTGTCATTTTATTTGATTGGCATGTTGTAATCATACCTCATGATGAAACTCAGTATGATAGAAGCATATATGCAGACAGAACGTGGTGGCATTTCTTGTCTTTATTCATCTTTTAAAATATGGAATCCTTTATCATGATATGGTTGGTATAAATTATCTTCTCAACATACTGAATTTATTTTATTTTCTGCTTTTATTTTTGGTGCTTGCAATAAGTCAAAATAACTCACAAGCATTTCTTTTACTTTTGTATAAAACAAAATTTATATTCTTATTTTGACAAAGTAATTGATCCCAATATATTAAAAATGAATTTAAAAAGATCTTCCAAAATTTGAAGATGATATAAGATAAAATAAAAACAAATTACTTAATGATGGTATTGTAGAGATAATTGATATATTCATTGAGAAAACATATTGAATATGGCCCTTAAAGTTCTGACTAATAACTAAGTTATCAAGTAAAGAGAACTGAAAAGGTAATATGTGCTTCATTTATACATGTTGATTCCCAAGTGTCTTAAATAAAAATAATTTTCAAAATTAGTAAAAGTTACATATTTATTTATTTATTTGTTTGTTTGTTTATTTTTGCCGGTCTGGGGCTGGAACCCAGAGGCATTTGACCTCTGAGCTACAACCCCTGCCCAATTTTTTATTCTTTATTTTGAAACCAGGTCTCACTGAGTTGCAGAGGGCCTCACTAAGTAGCTGAGGCTGTCCATGAACCACGATCCTCCAGTCTCAGCCTCCCTAATGCTGGGATTACAAGCGTGCGCCACCACGCCCAGCTAAAAGTTGCATAATTAACCCAAACAAAATAAATATTCAAAATTACAGTCGTTATTTTGCATCAAGTTACTCAGGTGCTCCTTATAGCAGATTTCATAGTTTATCAAATTTACTGAAATAATGTAACAAAATTGTTAGGATTATATAAGAATCTGGAAACAAGAAGTCTCCTAAGACCAATATATATATATATTAATAATTATAATCATAATATATTTTACAATTATACACATCATATATATATATATATATATATATATATATATATATATATATATATTTCAAGGGAAAATGAAGTAAGGTATCAGTCAGGTGTGGTGGTGCATGCTTGTAATCCCAGCATTAGGGAGGCTGAGACCAGAGGATCGTGGTTCGCGGACAGCCTCAGCTATTTAGTGAGGCCCTCTGTAACTCAGTGAGACCCGGTTTCAAAATAAAGAATAAAAAATAGGGCAGAAGGTGTAGCTCAGAGGTCGAATGCCCCTGGGTTCCATCCCCAGATCCGAAAAAAAAAAAAAAAAAAAGAAAGTAAGATATCATTTTTGAGCAGGTCAGAAAGTTTCGATCACATTAACTTTACTATATGAACTATATGACCTAGTTTCATGGGATATTATGTAAATCAAAAGGAAAGAGAATTATGAATATAAATTAAAACAGCACCTTTACTAATATTTGTTTTAATCATTCACACAATTATAACCATTCTTCTAATCTACCAGAGTATGGCACAAATAGTATAACAAGTTTTCTTTCCTTGATGTTGGAAAATATTGTTAAGATAACATGTCAAATATCAGATGAATACATAGGTGTTCCACAGATATTTGTCTGCAACATGTTCTGATATACATCATTAGCTATGCAAATTCTTATTGAAGGGTGTGGAATGATGTATACCAGGGTTTAGCAGATAATGACCCACTGACCAAAGTCAGTAGTTTCTACAAACTTTTATTGAAAAGAATTCCCTATTCCTTACATATTTTATATGTCTCTATTTATATCACAATGTGGGGTTTGAATAGTTACAACAGGGAATATATTACCCATAAAAATGTTTCTTATTTGTCACTTTAAAAGTTTACAACTTCTGATATAAACCAAGCTATGCTCAAAATGGCAGATACTCATTATTTTTACCTTATTTTTTAGCTGAAGATTTTCAACTTTTTCCTACTAATTTCATTGGTAAAAATAAATAGGAGTATCAAAAATAATTAAAGTGATTGAAACTGTAGATCAGAGGAACCCATTATATTATAGCAGCATATTTAGGTAAGAAGACGTGAGAAAATAACAAATGCCCTTTTTAAATTTTTTGTTCTAATTATGTTTGTTCATTTTTTTTTTTTTTTTTTTTTTTTTTTGTGGTACTGGGGTTCCTGGAAGCCCTTCTACCTCCGGGATACACTCCCACGGGCTACACTCCCAGACCTATTTTTTAACATTTTTATGTGGAAACAGAGTCTCTTAAGCCAACGAGGCTGGCTTCTAACCAGCGCGATCCTCCTGTCTCCGCCTCCCAAGCGCGGGGATTACAAGCGTGCGCCGCCACGCCCGGCTATGTTTGTTCATTTATAATTGAAGTAATTGTGCTTGGAGTACCCAATATCCAAACCAATTTAGACTTTACTTTTCACTGGATCAATAAGTTCTCATCTCATTAGTCAGTCTGAGCACAGTAGTGAGACTGCAGTACAGACTTATGGAACAGTGGGGCTACAGGAGCTGTGACTTCCAGTCAACTAGTCTGCAGAGAATAGTAAAGGATATTTTATACATCACGGTGAGTTTCAATAAGATAGAAACATACATGCACATGGCCCTTGGTATATTTCCTTCTGCATCCCACCTCACTCACCACTCCTTTTCCTCCATGAATGTAAGTCAAATTGATAGTGGTACCTTCTCAGCAAGAAGAAAATCAAATCTCTTCATGACCATTATTGCATCAATGCTTTGATGTAAATTGATTTTACAATTGTGTCATACATTATGTGATTTTGCTGAGTTCTATCTAATTTTATATTTTCACTTTATTGAATATTCTACTTATATCTCTTATTTCTCTTCTCAATTCTGTTTTCTTCTCCTTCATTTTTCTCCTTCATTTTTATGTCTTATCCCCTCATTTTGTTTTGTCTCACCCATCCTCCACTATTTTTCTTTTTTCATTCTTGTTTTCTCTATTTTTTGTATTTTTGTCCCTCCTTCCAATTCAATTTAGTATATTATTGTTAATGCTTAATTTATTCAGATGATTCTGGGTTGATTCTCACCCATATTTCTCCTTGGTTAATGAAGTTGAGATATTTAGTAATCATTTTTTTTTTTTTTTTTTTTTGGTGGTGGTACTGGGGTTCCTGGAAGCCCTTCTACCTCTGGGCTACACTACCAGACCTATTTTATACTTTATTTGGAAACAGGGTCTCTTAAACCAGCGCAGCTGATTTCAAACCTGCGCTATCCTCCTGTCTCTGCCTCCCAAATGCGGCGATTACAAGCATGTGCCACCACGCCCAGCTTTAGTAATCATTTCTATAGTATATGTTAATATATGGCTTGCTCTTAAGTTACCACTCTTACTAGTAGTTACTTTCTCCTTTCAAAGTTGGACTAGTGGTCGAACTTAATACTGTCCAGAAAAGGCTTCTTTTGAAAAGATAATTACACACTAGTGGACCCAAACATTAAAGAGAAAGAGAAATGCATCTCAAAATTTCCTAAGTCCACAAGAACTGAATCCACACATTTAAGTGGATGAAATACAGAATAATTAGAATAACTTAAAATTTTTATTTTGGAAATAAAAAGAAATTCTAAAAAAGAACCAATCAGAAAGTTTATAAATAAAAGATTTAATAAATCAAATAAAAATTCAAATAACACTTTTATGAACTAGAGCAAAAAGAAAAATTTTAGAACTTGAAGGTGGGGCATATGAACTTGAACATACAGATAACAGTAAAAAAAATAAGAAACTGTGGTGCACACTTGTAATCCCAGTACTTAGGAGGTTGAGGCAGGAGGATCTCAGGTTCTCAGGTAAACCTAAGCTACTTAGTTAGGCCCTCCTTAACTTAATGAGACCCTGTTTCAAAATAAAGAATAAAAAATAGGACTGCGGTGTAGCTCAGAGGTAGAATGCCTCTGGGTTCAATCCCCAGTAATGAAAAAGGAGAAGAAAGAAAGAAAGAAAGAAAGAAAGAAAGAAAGAAAGAAAGAAAGAAAGAAAGAAAGAAAGAAAGAAAGATGGAAGAAAAGAAGGAAGGAAAACAGTAATGAATGAATGAAGGAAGGAAGGCAGGCAGACAGACAGACAGAAATAGAGAAGAAAGAAGAAAAAAGAAGAAAGAAGAAACAAAGAAGAAAGGAAAGAAAGAAAAAGAAAGGAAGGAAGAAAGAAGGAAGGAAAGAAGGAAGGAAGGAAGGAAAGAAGGAAAAATAATGGAAGAAAAGAAGGAAGGAAAACAGTAATGGATGAATGAAGGAAGACAGACAGACAGAAATAGAGAAGAAAGAAGAAAAAAGAAGAAAGAAGAAACAAAGAAGAAAAGAAAGAAAGAAAGAAAGAAAGAAAGAAAGAAAGAAAGAAAGAAAGAAAGAAGTAATCTGTGATTAAATATACAGAAACTCTGGGATCACTTTAAGGGACCAAACATAAGAATCATTGGTATTGAGGAAGGAGCAGAGATACAGGCTAGTAGAGTTCATAACTTGTTCAATGAATTGAGATGACTGCACTCATGACTAAACTACATCAACTCCAAACACCAATATATGAGTTCTTCAAAGGGCCATTGCATCACTCAAAAATACCATGGCCATCTGCATGCATTCAGTGAAAGAATGCAAAGCAGATTTCCAGGTATTTAAATATCAGTCACTCAAAGGGCCATTCCATATTTACCTATAACAACCACATTTTCCCCAGCTTTATTGATTCATAATTGAAAACAAAGTTGTGTAAGTCTTCAAGATGCAGTGGTGCACACCTGTAATCCAAGTACTTGGGAGGCCGAGACAGTATTGTAGGTTCGCAGCCAGTATCAGCAACTTCATGAGGTTCTTCGCAATTTAGTGAGACCCTGTTTTAAAATAATAAAGTAGGTCTGGAGGCGGAATGTCCCTAAATTCAATTTATAGTAATCACACACACACACACACACACACACACACACACACACACTCTCATACACAAGCATGCATGCACACACAGTAACTACTTTGAATGTACATTAGAGCAAAATTAATTTACATCTAAAATTCATTCCCTTAAGAATGAGATAAAAAGCCGGACGTGGTGGCGCACGCTTGTAATCCCCGCGCTCGGGAGGCGGAGACAGGAGGATCGCGCAGGTTCGAGGCCAGCCGAGCTGGCATAAGAGACCCTGTTTCAAAATATAAAATAGGTCTGGGAGTGTAGCCCGGAGGTAGAAGGGCTTTGAGGAACCCCAGTACCACCAAAAAAAAAAAAAAAAAAAAAAAAAAAAGATAAAAATCAGTTAAATCTAAAAAAAGTATTCTATTGTTTTGGAATAGAACTAATAAATGTCTTTTTCCCTATTGAATGTTTTTATATCACAATTTCAGAAAAAGTTTTGATTTTTAGACTAAATTTTATTTTAATTAATTAATTAATTAATTAATTAATTTTTTTTGCATGTCTGGGGATGGGGATGGAACCTAGAGGCATTTGACCTCCGAGCTATACCCCCTGCCCATTTTTTTTTATTCTTTATTTTGAAACAGTGTCTCACTGAGTTGTGGAGGGCCTCACTAAGTAGCTGAGGCTGTCCGTGAACCGCAATCCTCTGGCCTCAGCCTCCTGAATGCTGGGATTACAAGCATGTGCCATCACGCCCGGCTAGATTAAATTTTAAAATACATGATTTCGATAGTAAAACTTTCAAAAACATTTTTTCATATCTTGGAGATTAATTACTTTTTACAATTGATGAGGATACCTAAAATATTAAAATCTAATTATGATCAACATTAAAGATAAGCCTTGGATTTGGTTAATAAATGAACCCTTCACTCAGGAAAAGTAACTTGGAAAATAAGTATACGTCAAAATTGAAAAATTCAATAAAAAGTTAAAAATAAATTGATAAACTAAAAAAAAAAACACAAAAGAAGACACAGAGAGAAAAATTATGAAAAAAGAATAAGAGTAAAACAAGAAGTTTGGTATGTGACTATTATGACTTCCAGGAAAAAAAAATCACAGACATATAGGAATAATTAGAAGAAAACTATATATTAGATTTGAAGAATTTAGTTTTCTTAATAAAAAATGAGAGGAAACCTACACCAATATGCATATTTTTTACCTTTGGGGTACCGGAAGTACATCACTGTGAGTTTTGGCAAGTGAACTCATGTTCATCAGTTATCATCTACTCTCTTATGTTCTTTAACTATCTCTGCACCTGATGTAATCACAGCCTAAATAAATGTAATGTCCTAAATATTTTTTGTGAGGCTTCAAGCACAATATTGAGCGGTCTTCATCTGTTTTTAAACCATTTTTAAATGCACATATAAATACATGCAGACACTTAGATTTGTATGTTATATATACCTATAAGCACGTAACTTTAAGATGATATAGAAATTAATGCTATTATATAAATATCTTCAGTATAGAAAAACCTAATTATAATATCATATGCACTTTGGTTTTAAAAATATCTATTTTATTTCATTTCCTTGAAGAAAACAAACTTTTTTTGTCAGAACAGTCTCACATTCTATAGCATCTCAATAAACAGTATGCTGAAGAAAACATAGTTTATAAAATTTAATAAATATGCTTACTGTATTTTTTTATGTTGGACAGTTCAATTGTTAATAAAGTATTTCTTAGCCTAGTGCTATGGTTCTTAATTTTGCACCTCAGTACAATAATTTTGAAACTGTTAAATATTCTGGTACCCTTAGCAAATTTCAGAAAAATTAAGTATAAATCTCTGGGAGTGAGAACCACAAATTATTATTTATTAAGGCCCCTCAGGTGATCCCAATATACCAACAAGATTGACAATTGAAAGACCTAAGAGGGATGAGACAGCGTCAAACTAACAAAAACAGTTGCAGATTTGATGTTATTTTTATCAAAATACCAATCTCTTTCTCATAGTTAGAAAAATGTCCTACCATCTTGTTCTCCATTAAGATATATGACTAGAATGCACCAATAAAAAATTGAAGAAAAGAAAAACATCCTAAAATTTATATTAAACAACAGAAGACTCTGAATAGCCAAAGTAATTTGGAGTGATAAGAACCTAGCAGCATCACAATATCTGATTTCATAATTATACTATGGAGTGATAATAAAACCAAACAATAAACAAAAATCAGAATAGTGTTGCACAAAAGCAGACACATAGACCAATGGAATAGAATAGAAGTTACAAAGACAAATCTTCACACTTGTAGCCAGTTGATTTTTGACAAATAACCATATCTGGAGAAAAGACGAATTTTTTTAGCAATTGATGCTGAGAAAACTGGATATCCATATATAAAATAATGAAATTAGACCTCTACATATCTCTGATCTGTCAACTCAAGATGAATAAAAGACTTAAAATTAAACGAGAAATGTTGCAATTACTAGAAGAAAACACAAAACTATGACTCCAACATATAAGCCCTAGTAGAGACTTTTTCAATAAGACTTGCAGAGTTCAGAAAATAAAATTGAAATTTGATAAATGAGATGACATCAAATTAAAGTTTTGCAGAATACAGGAAACAATCAAAAGTCTAAAGAGAAAGCCTAGAGAATGGAAGAAAATCTTTGCCAGCTACTTCTCTGATAGAGGATTAGTATCTAGAATATATAATGAACTAAAAATGTTTAACACACACACACATACACACGCACCACAAAAAAGCTCAATCAAAAAATGAGTAATTGAACTGAATGGAAATTTCTTCTAAAGAAGAGATACAAATGGCAAAAATATAAAAAATATTTAATATTATTAGCAATCAGGGAACTACAAATTGAAACTGCACTGAGATTCCATCTAATATAATTTAGAATGGCAATCATCAAGAATACTACTAATAATAATGCTAGTGAGGATATAGGGAAGTAGGAATTCTGACTCACTATTGATGGAATTTTTAAATTATTACAAACACTCTGGAGATTAATATAAAATTTATTCAAAGACTAGGAATGGAACCACTATATGACCCACCTATACCACTCCTCACAATCTTTTCAAATGAATTAAAGTCAGCATACTTTATTACACTCAGTGCATCCATTAACCAAACTATGTGATCCAGGCATATCATAACAATCAAACTATGAAACCTACCTAAAAACACATCAACAGATAAATTGATAAAGAAAATGTGGCCAGGCATGGTGGCTGTAACCCCAGTACTTGGGAGCCTGAGACAAGAGGATTACAGGTTCATGGCCAGTCTCAGCTAATGAGACCCTCCTCAACTTAGTGAGACTCTAATTAAAATTAAAGACCCTGTTTCAAAATAAAGAATAAAAAATAGGGCTGAGGGTGTAGCTTTGAGGTAGAATGCCCCTGCATTCTTTCCCAGTACATAAAATTAAATAAATAAATAAATTAATTAATTAATTGATAACGTGGTACATACACTCAATGGACTTTTACTTAGCCGTAAAGAACACTATGTCATTCTCAGTGTCTATAGTTTTGCTTTACTTACATAGACACCCATAATTGTAGTTTAGCAAATCTATTGTAAAGCTATAAGGCTAAGATCTCTATAAACAAACACACATAGATGCAAGCATACATACTTTGCTTGATTTGAATGAAAATAAAATAATAGCTTCATTTCACTAAAATCCTCATTTTGTTGTTGTCCAGTGTTAGTAATTGAGAAGTAATTTTGAGACTGGCTATTTCTTCTAGATGTACCATAAATAGTCAATGCATTGGTGTTCTTTGTATTCCCAACCATCAAAAAATTAAGCAGATTAAGTACCTCCCCTAAAATGAAGTGTAAACAACTAAATGTCTCCCATAAAAAAATGTAAAATTGGGTTAAACAAGATTGTTTCAGAATGTAAGTATGTAAGTATGTGAGAAGAAAGTTCTACTAAAATCAGAATGAATGTTAACAAATATCACAACAATTTGAATCAATAAATTTTTAGGTAACTGTGATTCTGTACAATATAGTATTTATCTTGAGCTATTTTAATATAGAGATTAAAAGTACTTCTTCAGTATTTCAATTTCTCAGGTTATTTTCTTAGTCCAAGTACATAAAGGGAAGTTTTAAGTTTGTCTAATATGGCTTAGGCTATAAAATTCATTATTGCAGTAATTCTGCTCTGGAACTTCTTGATGTGTAGTTGAAGCTATAACTTGTATCTGCTCAGAGGACAGGATCCTTCCTTTTCTATTTTCCCCCAGAAAGCAGTTGCGCATGGGGCACATGATTGTAATCCCAGTACTTAGGAGGCTGAGACAAGAGAATCACAGGTTTGCAACTAGCCTTAGCTAGATAGTGAGGCCCTTTGCAACCTAGCCAGACCCTATTTCAAAGTAGAGAATAAAACATAGGGCTGGGGTGTCGATTGGAGGTAGAATGCCCCTGGGTTCCATTCCTAGTACTGAAAAAATTGGGGGGGGGGTCTTCACAGAAGGTAGTGCTTAAAAGGATTTCTTTAAAGCGATTCATAAGTCATTAGTTACAGAAAGCTGGGAGCCTGGGCATAGTTCCCATTCAATATACAATAGATGAAAACACTCAGCACTAAACAATTTTCAGTCTTTCTTTTCACTTTTCAAGTACAAGGGGATGTCCAAATCAATTTTAGTTGAATTTTAAAAATCCATTTGGGGAAGTCTCAGGAACAAAATCACAGATTGAGAGTATTTGAAAATTTCCTACTTCTACTTTAAAGTAGGCGTCTGCATGCAATAACTGGATAGGAAAGATGCCAAGGTGTTCTTTTAAGATGTATTGGGTTTGACATTGAGCATATACTCTGAAAATATAAAATTGGTCCCAATCAACACAGTCACCTTCATTATATATCTTGTGTAGAAGAAAAACCAAACAGAGCCATCAGCTCAAGTCTTTATTAAAGATTTCCACCAAGAATAGCTTAGATATGACAATTATGTAGGAAGCAAGATACTGGAAGAATTTATAAGATAGTAACCAAAATTCATCTTGTGCTGAGGACTATTCACTTAAAATTCATAGGAAAAGTAAAGAAACTGGAGTTGCATCAATAATGAGCTGGGACAGAGATGCAGAAAGAGTAATATATGGTTTAGAAGCTGTGAGGTGTGCAATTTTGCTTTAGCAAAGAAAAGTGTCAAGATACAGGTGAGGTTCTTATTAGTGTCATTGAATTATATCTTATCTTCACTATTTTTTGTATTGTTGTCCTGAAATCCACATACCTTAAAAACTCAAACTTTACAATCTCATATCCCAGATAATAGTAAACATTAACACTGAAAGCACTTATTTCAATCAATTTACTAAAGAAGTAGATCAATTTTGTTCTTTTTAGTGCTTTATACTTTTGAATATAATGCCTGATATTGCTGTTGTCTGCCATATCTTCCCATTTTTCTTTTCATAACAGAATATACCCCCTTAAATAGGGCTCCTAGAAGGATAGAGTGTCACTCACCTTTCTCTAGGAATTTGACTTGATTCACCCACGGATTCATTTTGCATACCAAATACTCAAATATTTGGTGCATACTATATCCTCTCTTCTAGATGCTGAAGAAACAACAATGAACAAAAAATGCACTATGATTTTTTACCCCATGGTGTTTCTGTTCTTTTAAGTAGAAAGGCATGAAAAAATAGAAAAACTTGCAACAATTTTCAGTGTTATTATTAAAGGAGACAGCACAAATAATTAACATATTGTTATTAACACCAACTATACGTATACTTTCTGCATTTTGTTTCCTAAGCTAGTAAATCAGGTAACCACATTTTTCTGTTCATATCTAGTCAGCATATTTTTATTACCTTTATGTTCCTTGGAATCAAGAAGCATTAACTGGTGACTATACTACAGTATCGCTGAGCAGCACTAAATTCCTTCTATTTCTCTACAACAATTACACCATGCCTCGCACAGACTCGTGAAAGCCATTGTCTGTCATGAGAGCTTTTTTTTTTTTTCTTGGTAAAGGCATTGGATTACTTAAATGACATTAAGTGCTCAACTAATATTCTTCAACATGGGGACTCATTTCAATGGGTTTTTTACTTGGGCGTATGTATATAATTACTAATCTCCTTACATCTCTTAAAGGTTACTGATTAGGCTTACAGAATCTTTAGAATACTGGTTTACTCTTTCTCTGTACTTGACCCTTCATTCCTTTTTCCCCAAAGTCAAAACTGACATATGGTATATACTGTCACCAGATCATCAATATTTGTCTCCAGGGTGTTTTCTGATGTTTCTATAGTCACCTCATTCATTACTGACTTCTCATTGATTGGTGCACTGTCTCCTTTTCATCTATCCATCTTTTTTTTTTTTTAATGCAGTACTAGGGATAGAACTCAGGGGCACTAAACCTTAGAGTTACATCCTGAGTTCTATTTTATTCTTTGTTTGGAAACAGGGTCTCACTGAGTTTCAAAGGGCATCAGTAAGTAGCTGCGGCTGTCTGCAAACCGCAATCCTTCTTTCTCAGCCTCCCAAATGCTGGGATTACAAGCGTGCATTACATCACCATGCCCGGCTATCTACCCATCTTTAAAGTAATTTGAGTATTTGAAGAAAGTTTAAAAAGCAGCTGTGCTTGAAATATTCTCTCCAGCAATTATTCCTTCAAGTTTCATTTGGGTAAAATTTCTGCTATTTTACCTATCACTTTCTTATCTTTTATAATAGTCAATATTACATTTTCTATCCACCATGTAGTTGGTGCCTTAACATAGGACCTACTCCATCCATGCGCTAATTTTTCTCCAGGGTGGTATTGCATGACAAGTTAAGATTTAAATTGGGATTTCTGTTTCAGTGACTCAGTAAAAATTAGCAAATAAAGCAATTAGTAAATTAATCAATTAGCAAATTTACAGATTGATTAACTTAATATGTTCCCATATATTTTGCTGAGTTTGTCCAACCACAAGACTTATTCTCCTGATTTTGAGTGATTTCTATAATTAATCACTTAAGCAACTAAGTAGGTCAAAAGCACAGGAAATGATAACCACATCATTTTGACTCCCTAGAGGTAAGAAGACCAGCTTGTTGGATGCTTGCTACAGAGTTGGCTGCTAGCTGGAGTGTGCTGCACCCTTGACCCTGGGATATGTTGTAAGCCAATCCACTACATATGCAGCTGTAATCTCTGACTTCATGCTCCTCAGTGTCTGAATGGCATTCAGAGAGCTATCAGAAGCTTACTGACACCAGCTACTGCTTCTGCTGTGGGTAATGATGTTTTCTGTCTCTGCTTCAAGAATCTCATGTTTTCTGTCGGGATCAATGCATTTCGGCAGGCTAGGTTGTTAGCTTGCTAGAAGAGTAAAAATTCATACCCTTCTCAGCAGGTGACACTCTACTTGATACTTCTCAAATCAGCTTCACTTTCTATGTTTCAGTTTTCAGCAAATGAAGATATTATTCATCCTACAAGAAAAATAAAATTTTCCAATACCTAAATTTTCACCATACCTAATTATGTCCAGTATGAAATTTTAAAGGAAATCAATTATCTTAAACATTCTTTGGTTTCAAGCAGAATATGTCATTTTAATTAACATTATGTAAGTACCTACTATTCACTGAAGACTCATCCTATAGGATTTAGTAAAATATCATTCATGTTCAGGTTATAGTTGGGAGAATAATAATCATGCATTTAAAAATTATATTTGAGTATAAAATCAGTTAATGAGCTGCCTTTTCATTCCACTGGTTTCATTTCAATCCCGCAATTTACTTTAACTAAACATTTGGGCCGAATTATAATTTAAAGGGTTTGCACAAACCCAATTATACTGTTGAGCTCCTGAGTGTTTTCATTTCCACATAGAATCTTGGAAGTATGTGCATAAACTTCTATGCAATAACTCCATAAAACTTATGGCATTATATATATTCTTCTCACTGGCATTTGGCCCATCTTGGCTAAGTATCCAAATGCCCAGATGTTTCAGGAAATGCTAAAATAACTAGAGGTAAAATATAAATTATCTGAGCCAAATGTTGTTTCTTCCAATAGCTAGGGAACTTAGCAATAGAACATAACTCTATCAAAAAAGAAAATATTGGAGTTATATAATTTTTAACCTAATTGTAAAACTTATTAAACTAAAACTTTAGTATTTGAGGTATATTTTTACAGGATAAAATACTGTATCTTTTGAAAAATTAATTGTATTTTACTTTTATTCACCTTCAGTTTAAATATAGCATGAAATAACAAAAGTCTCCTGAATCTCAGATGTACCATTCATATAATATTAGTGATTTATTAATAATGCTCTTCATGGTATTCAATCCTGCACATAACAGAACTCATATTCTGAGGAAATGACTCAGGTATTAGAATGTAAAATTAGTTTAAAGGGAAAGAAGGTAAAAATGTCCACTACATTTTATATTTTCTTTCATTTTTAATTATACCTAAATATTTGATTCCTAAAATATTGTCAGAGAATAAAAGTACAACGCTTACAAAATGGTGCTGTAGAATGTTCTATTTAGCAACAATAAACTTTTAGTGATTATGAACAAAGAATCCATTATTGCAATACTCCAATTACTGTTAAAATTAGAATGAAAAAATCAGAAATTTCACTGTGTAGTATAACAAAAATATTAGCTCATTTTAATTTTTCAAAACGAAAGTCATGAATTTAAAATCTTACCTTTTTTGGTTTTATTGCTTATGCCTCATTTTATGAATAGTATAATTGTTTTGTTGGGGTGATTTCTGCTTTTCACTATTTACATTCCTGATCAGGTGTTTTTATTGTGGGCATACTTCACATTACATAAAATGTGTATCTGAAAATTACAATTAAATGTAAATAAAAGTACTACAGCCATCAGAATTTGAGAGTTCACACTACTTCCAATTAATGGTTTGAACTCAATTTTATTTTATTTTATTTTTTCAAGTGTGTGCCACCAAGCCTGGCTTAAATGATACTTTTATTTATTTATTTATTTATTTATTTATTTTTAACAATTTTTTTATTGAACATAAATAGTATACATTTACACTATATTTGGTGCCCTCTCCCCCCCCGCCCCCATTTTCTCTTCCCCCCTCCCACCAATGGTTGTCCAGGTTAACCATGTCTTATTCATAATTTTACACATGTTCAGGTGTAGACCCTCATTAATCAAGATTGGCCTTTCTCCTCTCCTATCTTTCCATTAAAACTTAGCTAGTATTTCCCCTCTAATATCTGGAGTCCCACTGGTATCCTTTGTGTTTTCTAGTTTGGGCATATTAGAGGAAACATGTGTATCTTCTCCTTCTGTGCTTGGCTGATCTCACTTAACATGATGTTCTCCAGGGCTTTCCATCTTCTTGCAAATGATATAATTTTGTTCTTCTTTATGGCTGAATAGAATTCCATTGTGTGTATTTCCCACAGTTTTGCTATCCATTCATCTGTTGATGGTGATCTGGGTTGGTTCCATATTTTTGCTATTACAAATTGTGCTGCTATGAACATAGGTATGCATATGTTGCTGGATTTCTCTGAATTCAACCCCTTTGGAAAGATACCCAGGAGTGGTAGAGCTGGATCATATGGTGGATCTATTCCCAGCTTTCTTAGGAATCTCCACACAGATCTCCATAGTGGCTGAACAAGTTTGCACTCCCACCAACAGTGTAAAAGAGTTCCTCTTTCCCCACATCCTCGCCAGCATTTGTTGTTGTTTGATTTCTTTATGCGTGCCACTCTGACTGGGGTTAGATGGAATCTCAGTGTAGTTTTGATTTGCATCTCCCTGATGGCCAGTGATGAAGAACATCTTTTCATGTATCTATTGGCCCTTTGTATCTCTTCTTTTGTGAAGTGTCTATTTAGTTCATTTGCCCATTTCTTGATTGGGTTGTTTGTTTTGCTAGTGTAGAGTCTTTTGAGCTCTTTGTATACTCTGGATATTAGCCCCCTATCAGAATGGTGGCTGGTAAAGATCCTTTCCCATTCTGTAGGCTTCCTCTTTAGGTTATTTGTGGTTTCCTTTGATGAGAAGAAACTTTTTAGGTTGATGTTATCCCACTTGTTTATTCTTGCTTTAATTTCCTGAGCTTTGGAGGTTTTGTTGAGAAAATTACTGCCTGTGTCAATATGTTGTAGTGTTGAACCTATGTTCTCCTCTACTAACTTCACAGTCTCAGGTCTAATTTCTAAGTCTTTGATCCATCTTGAGTTGATTCCTGTGTTTGGTGAGATATAGGGGTTTAGATTCATCTTTTTACAAATGGTTAGCCAGTTCTCCCAGCACCACTTGTTGAAAAGGCTGTCTTTTCTCTAGCGTATGTGTTTGGCCCCTATGTCAAAGATTAATTGACTAAAGATGTGTGGGTTTGTTTCTGTATCTTCTATTCTAATCCACTGGTCAGTATATCTGTTTTTGTGCCAGTACCAGGCTGTTTTTACTACTATTGCTCTATAGTATAGTTTGAAGTCTGGGATTGTAATGCCTCCTGCGTGTTTCCTGTTATTGAGAATTGCTTTGGCTATTCTAGGTCTTTTCTTTCTCCATATGAAGTTCATGATTGATTTTTCTAGGTCTCTGAAGAATGTCACTGGTATTTTAATGGGAATTGCATTGAGCCTATGGATCAATTTTGGCAGAATGGCCATTTTGATGATATTTATTCTGCCTATCCATGAGCACGGGAGATCTTTCCATCTTCCAAGGTCTTCTTTAATTTCTTTCTTTAATGTTTTATAGTTTTTGTTGTAGAGGTCTTTTACATCTTTGGTTAGGTTTATTCCTAGGTATTTTATTGGTTTTGAGGTTATAGTGAATGGAATTGTTGTTTTTGTTTCTTTCATTGTGGATTCGTTGTTGGCATAAAGAAAGGCCACTGATTTCTTTAGGTTGATTTTGTAACCTGCGACTTTGCTGAATTTGTCAATCAGCTCCAGAAGTCTTTTGGTTGAGTTCTTTGGGTCTTCCAGATAAAGGATCATGTCATCTGTGAATAAGGATAATTTTACTTCCTCTATTCCTATGTGGATTCCTTTGATTTCCTTCTCTTGTCTGATTGCTGCAGCAAGAGTCTCAAGGACTATATTGAAAAGGAGTAGTGATAGTGGGCATCCTTGTCTTGTTCCTGACTGTAGCGGAAATTCTTGCAGTTTTTCCCCATTCAATATAATGTTGGCTTTGGGTTTGCAGTATATTGCCTTGATGATGTTGAAGTACTTTCCTTCTATCCCAATTTTTTGCAGTGTTTTTAACATAAATGGGTGTTGGATTTTGTCTAATGCTTTTTCAGCATCTATTGCTATGATGATGTGGTTTTTGTTCTTGGTTCTATTTATGTGGTGAATAACATGTATTGATTTGCGTATGTTGAACCAGCCTTGTTTTTCTGGGATGAAACTGACTTGGTCATGATGTATTATTCTCTTGATATAGTTTTGAATGCGTATAGCTAGTATTTTGTTTAGAATTTTTGCATCTATGTTCATTAAGAATATTGGTCTATAGTTTTCCTTTCTTGAGGTATCTTTATTTGGTTTGGGGATTAATGTGATACTGGCCTCATAGAAGGAATTTGGAAGAGTTCCATCTCTTTCAGTTTCCCGGAACATGTTATGAAGTATTGGTATTAGTTGTTCACTGAAGGTTTTGTAGAATTCAGCTGGGAACCCATCTGGGCCTGGGCTTTTCTTTGATGGAAGAATTTTTATTGCTATTTCTATTTCTTTGGTTGTTATTGGTTGGTTTAGGCTTGCTATGTCCTCTTGGCTGAGTGTAGGAAGGTTAACTGTGCTTAGAAATCTATCAATTTTATCCAGGTTTTCAAGTCTATTGGAGTATAAATTTTTAAAGTAGTTTGTGATAATATTTTGAATTTCTTCACTATCTGTGGTGATATCTCCTTTTTCATTTCTAATTTTGATAATTTGAGTTGATTCTCTTTTTCTTTTGGTTAGGTTGGCCAGGGGTTTATCAATTCTATTAATCTTTTCAAAGAACCAACTTTTTGTTTTATTGATTCTTTGAATTGTTTTTTTGTTCTCTATTTCATTTATTTCTGCTCTAATTTTGATGATTTCTTGTCTTCTGCTGGCTTTGGGAATAGACTGTTGCAGAATTTCTAGATCCTTGAGTTGTGTCATTAGGTTCTTTACTTGGTGGTTCTCCGTCCTTTTTATGTGGGCACTCAATGCAATAAACTTTCCTCTTAGTACTGCCTTCATGGTGTCCCATAGGTTTTGGTAGGTTGTGTTTCTGTTTTCGTTTGTTTCCATAAATTTCTTTATTTCTTCCCTAATTTCTGCTCTTACCCATTCGTCATTCAATAGTGTATCATTCATTCTCCATGAATTTGAATACTTTCTTTCGAGTTTCCTGTTGTTGATTTCTACTTTTATTCCGTTGTGGTCTGAAAAGATGCATGGAATTATATTACATTTTTTAAATTTTCTGGTATTTTCTTTGTGTCCCAGGATGTGATCTATTTTGGAGAAGGTTCCATGGGCTGCTGAGAAGAAAGTGTATTCTGTATTTCCTGGTTGAAATACTCTAAAAACGTCTATTAGGTCCATTTGGTTTATGGTTTCCTTTAGTTCTAAAGCGTCTTTACTCATCTTTTGCCTTGAAGATCGATCCAGTGGTGTGAGAGGCGTATTAAAGTCTCCAAGAATTATTGTATTTGGGTCTACTTGGGATCTTATGTCCAGAAGGGTTTGTTTTACAAATGTGGTTGCACCCATATTTGGGGCATAAATATTTACTATCATTATATCTTCTTGGTGTATTGTTCCTTTTAATAAAAGGAAGTGACCTGATTTGTCTCTTTTGATGTGTTTTAGTTTAAAGTCTGTTTTGTTGGATATCAGGGTTGCTACCCCTGCTCTTTTTTGGTCACTGATGGCATGGTATATCTTTTTCCATCCTTTCACCTTCAGCCTGTGAATGTCTTTGGCTGTGAGGTGAGTTTCTTGCAGACAGCATATATTTGGATTATGTTTCCTAATCCACATTGCCAGTCTATGTCTTTTGATTGGTGAGTTAAGTGCTTTGACATTAAGAGATATTACTGAAATATGATTTTTGTTTTCTGCCATTTTGTGTTCTGTCTACTCTTGGGTGGTGTGATCTTTCTTCTTTACTTAAATGGCCCACTTATTAACTTCCTCTCTTCTCTGATTCTTTTTTTTTTTTTTGGTGGTACTGGGGTTCCTGGAAGCTCTCCTTCCTCCGGGCTACACTCCCAGACCTATTTTATATTTTTGAAACAGGGTCTCTTACGCCAGCACGGCTGGCTTCGAACCTGCGCGATCCTCCTGTCTCCGCCTCCCAAGCGTGGGGATTACAAGCGTGCTCCACCACGCCCGGCATCTCTCTTCTCTGATTGAAGTCTGCTTCTTTTTTCTTCCTTATGGTTTATTTCTTTAAGAATTTTCTCTAGTGTTGGCTTTGAATTCATGAATTTTTTGAGATTCTGTTTATCCTGAAAGACTTTGGTTTCCCCATTGATCTTGAGTAGTAGTTTTGCTGGATAGATGAGCCTTGGTTGGAAGTTATTTAACTTCCAGGGTCTGAATCACGTCGTACCAGTCTCTCCTAGCATTCCTAACCTGGGTTGTATAGTCCGGGGTGATTCTTATTGTTTTGCCTCTATATGTCACCCATCCTTTTGTTCTCACTGCTTTTAAAATTCCTTCCTTAGCCTCTATATTGGTCATTTTGGTTATTATGTGGCGTGGAGTGGTCTTTCTTTGGTCTTGTCTCAGTGGAGTTCTGTATGCCTCCTGGACTTGAAGATTCAAGTCTCTTTCCATATTTGGAAAATTCTCTGAGATTATTTCCTTGAAGATATTACAGATGCCCTTGGTCTGTACCTCTATCCCTTCCTCAATGCCTATTATTCGTAAATTAGGGCGCTTTATATTATCCCATAATTGCTGGATGTTTAGGTTTTGTTGCTGTAAAGATTTCTGTATATCGCTGACTGTGTTTTCGGTTTGGGATGTACTGTCTTCTAATATTGATATTCTGTTTTCCATTTCATCTAATCTTCCAGAATTTCTTTCTATTGCTGTCTTCATTTCACTTATTGCCTCTTTCATTTCATTCCAGACCTCTTTCTGATTCTTTTTTAGTGTTTCTAATTCACCTTTAACCTCCTCTATACTTGTTTTAAATCCTTTCATCATATTGAACATCTAGATTCTGAACTCCCCTTCTTGCATTTCTAGTAGGTCAGTATTCGTGATTTCTGCTGTCTCTTCATAATTCCTGGTTCTCATATTTATAGCGTTCTCTGTCCTGTTTTTCTGATTTCTACCCATCGTTCATGAGTATTGTGCTCAGTCAAATCTTAATATTAGAAGTTTAGGGGTATCGGCTAGTCAGCAGAGCCTTTCCAGTGTTGAGGGCGGGCGATGTGTGAGGAGCTGGGGTGATTGGTAAAGGAGTCGGATTAGGTAGAGGATATGTTTAGGTTGAGAAAGACTTTAAATATGATAAGGCAATAACTTGCTAGGAATGAGAGAGAGTTAACTACTAGGACTCTTGTCGTTAGTAGAGTAATTATGGATATAAGAAATACTTTGAGTATTAAACCAGGAGGTATATTATGGAGAAAAGTTTTGGGGGAGAAAAGTATGTAGGTTAGTGTGGGAAGGTTTGTAAGTAGGGGTGATGGAAGGAGCAGACAGACATAAAAAAAAATAATCCACACAAGATACCAAGACTATTATGTAATCCAAGAAAAAGGAAGGAAAACCAATCAAAGGAGGAGAATGAAAAAAAAAAGAAGGAAAGAGGAAGAGGAAAAAAGAACAAGAATAAAATAAAAGGAACTAGCAGCTGTGTGAAATAAAAAAATAAGGCAAACTATCATATATATATCAACAAGTTAAAGTAAAAGAAGTGTGGGTTAAAAGAAAAAAAAATAAAACAGCAATAACCATACCAAAACAAAAGCACTGTAAAAGCAAAATAAAACAAAACATCCACATTAAAAGTAAAACAAACAGTCCTCCTTATTTACGCATATGGGGTCAGGTCCATATAATATGTGCGTATCTGATTGCTTTGGTAGCTTTCAGAATATCATCCAATGTCTCTTAGTTTTCTTTGTACTCTATTTTTATCTTCTTAGGTCGCTCTGGGTGTTTGGACACCTTTCTCTCCTTTAACTGCTTTAGGTTTATGTGTCCGGATGTCTGGTTTCACTGTTATTTGATTCTGTACAATTCACAGGTTCTGCGAAATTCTAACCTATGGTCAGCACCTCTGCACTCACCACCCTAGACTCCAGCCTGTGCTTCTCTACAGCAGGGGTGGAGAATGACCAAAGTATAATTGGAACCTCCCACTGAGGTCCTGTGCAGATATTGTGGCCCGATGGATTTTCCTGTGTCTCTGGAAATTCCAGCTGGGCTAGCCGGTGTGTTCCCAAGATGTACCCTGGGCAAATGGATGCTCGTTCCTGGATGCCCACACTTACTGCCAGAGCTCTGCCTATTCTGAGAGTGCAGGCTGGGTGCGCTGCTAATACTGGACCCAAGTGTGAGTGGATGCAGCTGTCTATTGCTGGTGGTATGCTCTTCCAAGGTGTACTGAGCTGTGTTCTCGCTTAGAACTAAGCATCTGGTTACCAGGAGGGTGGGAACACCCAGCGGTGGGCCAGGGGTGCAGGGTAGGTGCTCAAGGGTCCAGTGCGCGGTGTCCAGCAATGGTCTCTGCCTCCCGCGGGACGTAGAAGCTGGGGGTGCCCCAAGGAGATTTCCAGGTCACACAGGGCTTTCGCAGCCTGGAAGGCAGGCTCTGGCAAGGTGGCAGGGGCTAGACACACAAGCAGGCTCCAATTTAGGGGTGGCACTGACTACTATCAGGGGACCGTGGCGCAGACAAGGTGCACGAGGAGAGTGCTCGGTTCTGAGGCTTGGGCCCGTGCTGGGGGGTTGGGGCTGCGCACACGCTAGGACCCCAACTTACCAGGGCGCCCTCAGGTACCTGACTTGGTTCAGGATTCCGTGGGAGTCTCTATGCAGTTGTGATCCCGTCGCTGGTGAGCACACAGAATTCTGACGTGGGTGCTGCTCGCTGCTTAAGATGGGGTCCTAAGTCCGTTTTTAGTTCCGGATTATCTTGCCGCAGTAATATTGGGCAGGCAGCTCCACGGCCAGCCTCGAAAGCAGCCCGCCGATCGGTATTCCGATCAGCGTTCCGATTATATCTGCAGCAGGTCCCGTGTCCGATCTTTGTTCTTCTTCTTCAAGTTCAGGGTTTCGCCGAGGTACCTGGATGTGTTTTGGTTCCTGGTATGTATTTATTTTGTTTATTAAGACACTGCTTTCTAAATATTTGAACTTTATTTGCTTCAGCTACTGAGAAGTGCTGTGTCCCTCAGTCGCCATTTTGAAAAAAAAAAAAAAAACTTGAACTCAATTTTAAATTTTTTCTCAAAAACATGATTTTTCCTAGTTTCATTTTTTAGTTCAAACTGATAAAGAAAATAGATATCCAGATAGAAGCCTTAAATTGCTTGAAAGAGTAATCTAAAATATCTGGGGTTATAGAATATCTTTGGCATAAAGCTATTTTTATAGGAAATAGACCCGAGATAAACTGTCCTAGACACAGCAAGATGGTATGTAAGATTTTTATACCTTCCTAATATTCCCTTGTGGTGTGCAACAAAGACATAGTAAGAAGACAGTGGGCTCTGTCGAGTTTGAGATCTTTTTGATGTGATGCACAAGAAAGACCCATATTTTTTCAGCCTCATCCCTAAAAGTGAGATCATCTCACAGAAACTGCAGTAAATATCACCTTAGGAATGTAAGGATAAACTCAGTGAAGCCACAGCAGTGCAGATATCCTGAAACCCCTAGGAAAAACAAGGAGCAAACAACTTTCCCCTATTGCAATAACATATATATTTCTTGTTTGTAGATATCAGTAAGGAATGAGTACGTGATTTTAAAGTAATTATACATTTAAATACAGAAAGAAAACATCCATTATCACTAGCATAACTATCTCACAACACTTGGGATTTTTATTAATTATATATTCTATATTTCTGTGTGTATTTAGGGGATGGCATGTTGCAGTTTGTATTAAACAGTCCTCATTTATGTCTGTTGTCTCCACATAAATAATCAATTAATAGTCACCTTTTGCAATCAAAGTATTTAAGTTTGGAATATATATACATTATAGACTATTATATGGTACTTTTAGTTTAATTATTTTTTCTTTGCACTCTTATTTATACTACTTATATGGAATACACATATCAGTGATATACAACTTTTGGTTTTATATTTTGTGATAATAAAATTATATTTTTGGCTTAATGCACAATGAACATATCATAGATATTACACTTGGCTTTGAAAATGTCAAAATTATTTTGTTATGCATTCATTTATAATTTTATTTAAATCCCTTTCTCAGTTTTTGAAATAAATTTGGTAATGACATGAACAGAGAAATTCTAGCATAATTACTACAAAGAGGAAAGTAGTCTGCTTTAATTTAAAAAAGAGTTCTAATCCTTTACACACTAATCCATCTGTATTCCCACTGATCTAGAATGTTCTCCACAGTACTTCTATAGCTGGAGAAGAAAACACCAAGCTAGTCTATTTTTAGCTGTGCTAGAGCTTGAGATGCCCCCAAATCAACTTCTCTGCCCAGCTAGTGAAACACAGAAAACAAATTCCACTACACAGTTTGTAATAATTAAAACAGAATGAACAAAGTATCTTTAATAACCTGAAAATTTTCATTACATCAAAGTTCCATTGCTCTTCAAAATGATTCTCTTGCCTAATGTGAATGTCCAAAATTGAAATCAAAGAAGAGGTAACCTTAACTACCAACGCAGCTTGGCATCTGTGGTATTGCCATTTGCCAGTAAGTTTTCAAGGGAATATAATGGATATTGTCATGTAGAAACAAAGTGTGTTGGCTGCAGTGTTCCCAATAATTAAAAAGATTGGTCACAGGTGTAAATTGTAGGACACATGAAAAACAGTAAAACTCAGGTTTTAGTCAATAAAGCAGTAGTGCAAAACATAAAACATTACAAAGATAAAAATAGCTGCACACCTGCTTCATGCTTTATTAGCATCATGAACATATTTGATGCTCAATTAAATAATCATAATTATAATTTAGGGTCTCACCCTCAAGAAAGAATAACTTAACCTTAATTATTTGTCCAGGAGTTATACTCTGTTTGGCATAGATATGAGAAATAGTGTTTAATCATAACACAAACTAAAATTTCAAATTGCCTTGAAAATATTTTCTAAAATAAAATAGGCATTCATACAATGCAGTGTTTATCTCCTTTCATTTTATAGGAAGGCCTTTTATTGATTATATATATTCACATTCTTGTCAGGTAAAAATTATCTTAGAGGTAAATAATGAATAGAAGTGGTTCACATCATGAAAAATTTATGTAATTAGAAAGGGGAATTTGAGCAATGTCGTTGTAAAGTATGTTACCATTGCCAGCTTTTACAATTTATTAAAGACTGTGAGTGATTTCTGTAACATGCTTATCTAACATTTTTCGCCAATTTAATTTTTTTCCTCACTAGGGCTTCCCCATATAACAATTATGTAACCCAGTTTGAGTTACTGAACCTCTCTGACCTTAGGTTTTAATTTATAAAATGGTGAAAATAATTATATTTGCCCACTAGGATAATTTTTTGAAGTTACTCTGGCTAACAAATGTAAATTTTCTAGACTAATTCTTAGCACATAGTAAGAAAGTACTATAATTTGAATATGAAATGTCCCCCAGATAGATGCCATACATTAAGCTATGCAGCCAGGCTCATAACTGGGACATGGCCTCAAAAATTATTATTTGCCCAGCATTCCCCTTTCTTTCTCTCTTTCTCTTCCTGTCTTTTGCTGTCTCTACTTTCTGGCTACAACTGGTGAGAGCAGCTTTTTCTTTGCCATGCCATGCCACCCACTCATGTCTGCTTTGGGGCCAGACAATCATGGACGGAGATCTTTGAAACATAAGCCCCAAAGACACCTTTCTTCCTCTCCATTATGCTTGTCAGATATTATGGTCACAGTCACAGAAAAGCTAACTAAAACAGAAACCAACATTTGTCTCTACAGTTTTGAAGATAAAATCAAGTTATGGAAAAGTAAGACCAATTGTCCAAGATGCATACAAACCAAGATATTTTAAAAGCAATATTCAGATTAAAGTTTATACTATGTAGAATGATTGCGTTAAATCTAACATTCTGATGCTCTGGTTTTGTTAAGCATTTTTATAGGTTTCAACTGAAGTTGTTCTAAGAAGCTTCTTGTAACAAATGGAAATATAACTCTAATACAGAAAGCAGAATAACATATGAAAGTATCATGAAGTCGAATGCTATCTTTATTTTGTTTGATAGTTGCTCTTTGGTTACTTTATTCATCACAGAGATTATAGAAATAGGGAACTAGGATCCAAAAGGTTTAAGTGGTTTGCACAAACTCTTCCCAGTAGTGAAAACTTTGATCGACATACTAATGTCAATTTCTTCTTTATCTCCTTAGCTACTGTGTTCCCTCTTAGCCAATGCCATACTCCTAAAAATGCCTCCTACCAAAAAGTCACATCAGAAGCCGGTCATGGTGCCTTACATTTGTAATTCCAGCATTTGGGAAGCTGAGACAGGAGGACAGCTTCTGAAACTTAGTGAGACCCTGTTTCAAAATAAAGAATAAAAATCCAGGCTGGGAGTGTAACTCAGAGTTAGAATGTCCCTGGGTTCCATCCCCAGTACTGAAAAAAAAAAAAAAAAGTTACATCAGCAGATATCACACACATGTGCACACATACACACACGGATGTATGAATGTTCATACATATGCGTATTTTCATGTGCAAATGCCCCTCCCCCCAGAGCCTTGCATTTATAGTGTTGGACATGTATATGTTTAAGTCCTGAATTACATATTGCTTTGCTTTGTTTCTGGTAGCATAGACAATATCGAATTGGCAGCTAAATTAATATCAATAATAAGCTACCCAGTGATTATTAAAATGTATTTTTGCATGAAAAACGACTTCTAGCTTTTATCCTAGAAGTTAGTTCAAAGAAAGATAAATGGCAAGACCCCATTTCATGTGACATGAGCAAGTGCCCATTTATCCTTTATTTAAAATGAGAGCTTTTGCCAGGTGTGGTGGCACGAACTTGTAATTCCAGCATTTCGGAGGCTGAGACCGGAGGATCGCGGTTCGCGGACAGCCTCAGCTACTTAGTGAGGCCCTCTGCAACTTAGTGAGACCCTGTTTCAAAATAAAAGAATAAAAAATAGGGTAGGAGGTGTACCTCGGAGGTCAAATGCCCCTGGGTTCCATCCCCAAACCCCCCCCCAAAAAAAGAGAGATTTTTACTCAATTCAAAATGTTTGTGTATACTGAAACTATTTTTAACTTTACACAAACATATCAAATCATGTCTTTCAGATTACATACCTCTATTATGAATATTTTGTCCTTATATTCCTCTATATTATATACAATATAAGTACTTCTGTGTGTATATATATATATATATATATATATATATATATATACAGAAGTACTTATATTTCATTGTATTTTTGTTTAAAAAGATCCCCCATTCCTATATCGTAATGTTCTTGTGTATATTTTCAGGATTGGTATACTAAGGATATTTGGTATAGGGTATTAGAGCATAGAAGTTGTGTTTGAAGGAGGAAATAAATGCATAAAAATAGATATGACTTCAAGAAACTGATTAATATGAAAAACTATTTTGGGAAAAACTTTTTTGAAAACTTCACATAACTTTCTTGAAAGTAACAGAACAAATATGAAACATTCTCAAAACTACTTGTATGAAAAAATCAATAAATTTTTTTTTTCTTTTTCTGAAACAGCTTTGCTTAGGTGAAAGAAGATGAAAGCATCCAGGTGTGGTGATACTCCCCAACAACCCAAGTACTTGGGAAGCCGATGCAGGAGGAGTACAGATTTAAAGCCAGCTTAGCAAGTAGAGGGGCTCTCAGAAACTTAACAAAAATCTGCTTCCAATAAAAATAAATAAAATAGGGCTGGAGGTGTAGCTTGGAGGTAGAATGCCCTCAGGTTCAATCCTGGGGGCGGGGGAATAAAACTGAAAGCATAGGTGAGGTTACCAAGAAAAATAAAGGCCTACTTGATACTAACTTGGTATATACTGGTTCCTGCAAGTGCTATCCTGATAGTGACTTCACTTAGAAAATAGAGAAAAATAGCCAGACTTGGTGGAGCATGCTTGTAATCCCAGCATTTTGGGAGGCTGAGACAGGAGGATCGCAGTCCATAGACAGCCTTAGCTACTTAGTGAGGCCCTTTGCAACTCAGTGAAAACTTGTATTAAAATAATGAATAAAAAAATATCGGGCTGGGGTTTTAACTCGGAGCTAAAATGCCCCTGGGTTCTATCTCCAGTACCACACACACCAAAAAAAAAGAGAAAAATATGAAAAAATATTTATAAAAATGGCCTCATTGGAATAGTAAAAAAAAAAAAAAAAATTCATGACAATGAAAAATAAAGATAGATATATTTTTGTGTTGGATTTTGAAGGCTAGAACTTTAACGGTTATTAATTTTTTTGAATTTGGAATTTTTCCAGATATCCAAAAAGAAAGAGTAATAGATCTTCTCTGTTAATCTCTGAGACTCAGTTTCAAAATAGTAAAATAGGAGCTGGGCATGGTGGTGCACACTTGTAATCACAGTGCTTGGGAGGCTGAAACAGAAGGATCACAGGTTCTCAGCCAGCCTCAGCTACCTCGTGAGACCCTCCACAACTTAATAAAACCTTTTTTCAAAATAAAGAATAAAAAATGGGGTGTATCTCTAGAGGCAAAACATCCCTGGGTTCCATTTCTAGTACTATAAAAAATAGTAAATTAGGGCTTTGGGTGTAGCTAAGAGATATAATGTCCCCTGATTTAATCCCCAGTGCTACTAAAATAAAGTAAAATAAAAATCTCTTTTTTCTTCCGAAGCAAGCCTAGGAATATCAAAGTAATATATTATCTCATTTCTCAAATTAAACTTATGAGTTAATTTGATGATAATAATTACATTTAAATTAATAGTGTCTTTATTATTATATCCCAGGGATTCATATAGGCTATATCACACAGCTTAATCTTCTGAACTATTTAGAAACAAGGTAGATCAAAATAATTACTGTACTTAATTTTTCAAAATGGCATTTATTTTTATTTTAAAGAAATAGTCTTAAAATATTTAATTTAAATCACATTTTTACATATATGTAAGAATTTCTAGAAATCACTGTAACTCCATAGGGAATTAATTAAATGATTTATTAAAATATTTTTGCATGATCATTAAATAAGAAATGAAAATATGTGAGAGCTTAAAAATAAGCTAAAAGAAAATTGTGAAAGTAGGCAGTTTTATTTGGGGAACAGAGATCAGATGAAAGGTCTTAAGGAGGTAATGTAATTTATCTGTAGGTAAAGCTGATTTAGTGTTTTAGGCTTTGCTACTTGCCCTGAGGCACAAGCCTCATTAAGGAGGGAGAAAATAGTGTCCTATATCTCAAGTTAGTACCTAGAAAGTACAAGAACCTTAGATAAGAGTTCAAGGATTTTTATAACATTTTTGTTTCATAGATAGAACATTAAAAAATAAAACTTTCTGCTCAAAGTTTAATGTATGCTTGTAATCCCAGCATTTCGGACACTGAGACAAGAGGATCCAGGTTTGTGGACAGCCTCAGCTACTTAGTGAGGCCCTTTGAGACTCAGTGAGATCCTGTTTCAAAATATAGAATAAAAAATAGGGCTGGGGTATACCTCAGAGGTAGAATGCCCCTGAGTTCCATCCCCAGTACCGCAAAAAAATTTTTTTTGAATTTGTCAATATCTTCACTGAAGTGGGAAAAAACCTGATAGTACATGAAGCATTATCATAGTTCTGATGTAAATTAAAATTATAAAATTATAAAATACTACTAATAATTTAGCAAATCTGTGATTAAACTGCTCCTGAATATGAATGAGTTCTAGATAAATTTAAATTTATAGTTAATTTTATAAAATGTATTATATTTTTAGCAATATCAAACTGCAGTTCAAATCAAATTAATAAATTCATAAGTCAAATATAAAAAATATTTTGATATTTGAATATTTTGATAATCCTAACAAAATGCTAACATTTTAGACTCATAATTTCTTTAATATTGTTGCTTGACCATATCTTCAAAAGATACAAATCCAGAGACCTCTGTTTATTTAAAATCAAAGCCCAGTTAAAATATCTTTCATTTTTTTAGACATTAAAAAAATGTCCTTTTTCTAGCTTTCCTCCTTCCTCACAGCTCCAAAAAATTAGAGTAACTTTGAATATGCCGGAATGTTTTTTGTTCAATAAGTTCTAATTATTAAAATGTGCACTAAATCATACTAATGAAATTTTTAATAATAATAAGCTAACATTTAATGAAAATTTAGCTCCATGCATTGTGTGATTTGTGATATATTTATTATTCAGTTTTAATGCTTACAAAAATTCTGAACTAAATATTATTGTCCCTGTTTTATAAATAAAAAGACAAGACTTAGAGAAGTAGAACAATTTGCTTGCAGACATGAAGCCAGTTATTGACAAATTTGATATTGTAAGTAGGTTCTATTCCAACTACTTTGTCACACTGCCTTTCTGTACTATTTATAAACAAAAAGTGAGCTGGGCATGGTGACACACATGCACACTTGTAATCCTAGTACTTGGGAGGCTGAGACAGGAGGATCACGCAGTTTCAAAGCCAGCCTCGGGTACTTAGTGAGGTTCTTAGCAACTTAGTGAGACCCTGTCTCCAAATAAAAAATATCAAATAGGTCTGACAGTGTAGTCCAGAGGTAGAAGGCCCCTGGGTTCCATCACCAGTACCATAAATAAATAAATAAATAAATTAATTAATTAATTAAAAACAAAACACCTTTTTAGATGGACTCCTAGGAGAGTTTGGAGTCTGTATACAATCTACTTCATCATTGCATTGTTCACATGAATAACAATGTGTGGTGCCAAATAAACATTTCTTGAAAGAATGAGAATATTATGTCAAGAGTCTAAAGTTTTCTGTCATATGAAAAGCTAGTGTTACTATACCCTGTGCGTCCAAATTCAGAAATTACAGTATTCTGGTATCAATATTTTCATCTTTCTTTTAAATTTTCCCTGTAGTTTATTCAGTTTAAACAACCTTATTCCAGTGATTAAATTTTCCCACAAGATTTCTCTCACATTTATTTTCTATTTTACCTTTGAATAGACCTTAATTGCCCCATGTATCCTCAATAACCATTCTGATTTTGTTTTCTGGCATTTCGTTTGTGGGCAGAAATCTATAAGCTTTTTCAAGTCAGTTAGCTTTTTTTTTTTTTCCTAAATGAAAAACAGAAAAATACATCTAGTTTTTTAAAAAAAATGTTCACCTGAAGGAATGCAAAAACCTTTGGTTTCACTGCAGGATGGTTCAGCAAAGCCCCTGGTCATCTACTGCACACAAGTGAGGAACTGTCTCTTGAGTTTCTGCAAAGAAGAGGGAAGTTAGTGGAGGCAGATCACAAAGACAAGCTCTGTGAGGAGAGCAGGAAAATACATATGCCTACCAGTGACGCCAGAGAATGCTTTGTAATAGGATATTGTGGTTGCCTTTTAAAACAATGTGTTTGTTGGGGTGTATGTATCATACATTCTGATGCTAGCTTGAACATTGTATGATATATTTACCCTTGAATAATACTTTAAGGTTGGGTTCTTTTGGATTTCTTATAGAATTTTGTTCAATATAGGTGCAGGTTTCTTAACTTTTCTGCTTATATTTTGAATAGGCCTTCCTTATATTTCCATATATTTTAGCAATTGTGTTCCTTTTCTTACAGTTCACTTCTATTTAGCAAAACTGCTATACTCTCAGTTATGTAACATGTGTTCCCGATTATAGATTTTTCTATGTTCCCTAAACATAGATTAATATTGTCTGAAATGAGAGGATTGTATATTTTCTAACTCTTGGTCCCTTCCTTGCTTAGCTAAGAGCTGAAATGCAACTTGAAATAAAAGTTGCCAACACTTCAGTAAAGTGTATTTAACTTGCCTGCTTGGTTTTATATCCATTTCTTGGATCTCTTGAAATTTATAGAATGTCTTTGATAATTACCTGGCCTTCGTTCCTCAGTGGACAAGGATTGTCCCAGGGTTGTTAATTCTTTCATCAGACCATATGTGTACAAGGGGTGTGCACATTTTCACTAGCATCTGTAATTTTTATTATTAGATTTTTTTTTCAGTGCTGGTGATCAAACCGAAGGCATCACACTTGTCAGGCAAGTAAGTGTTCTGCTGCTGAAATGCACAGTCAACCCTAGTATCTGTAAACTCTATGGGAACTTTGGGCAGAAAATTAAGATATCTGGCATGTGCTTGATGATCAACACAGCACACTAAAACAAAGCCAATGAAGTTCTATCAACTCTATTTCAGGTGGAATTAGGGCTGTGATCACATTATTTTGAGGAGGAGAACCAGATTTGTCTGATAGATTTATAACATGTTTTTGACAGACATGCTATATAAGATAGCATGTTTGTTTTGTGGTACCGGGGATTGAACTCAGGAGAATTCTGAGCTACACCACCAACCCTATTTTTTAAATTTTGTTTTGTTTTGTTTTAAAACAGAGTCTCACTAAGTTGCAGAGGGTCTAATGAGGTTGCAGACACTGGCTGTGAACCTGTGTTCCTCTTGTCTCAGCCTTCCAAGTACTAGGATTATACTTTATGTCACCATATCTTGCTAAATTACTTGTTTAAATCCAATGGTTTTTGGTACACAGAAATATCTTTATAGTTGAATAAATACAGACAAAATTTTAAGGAAGTTTTGTATACCAACACTTAAAAATGAGTGTAGTAAATTGAATAAGCCCCTTCCCCAAGATAATCATGCCCCAATCCTCATAACTTGTGAATATATTACTTTCATAGCAAAGGGACTTTATGGGCATGATCAAGTAAAGGATTCCAAAATGGGGAGGTTATCCTAGATTATCCAGGTAGGCCCAGTCAAATGACACTAATCCTTAAAAGTGGAGAAATATTTCTATCTCCAATCAGAAGATGGGAGAATGGTCAGAAAGAATCAAAGGGCTGACTATAAAATAAGAAAAGGGGCTACCAGCCGAGAAAAGTGGGCAGCCTCTAGAAGCAGTAAAACACAAGGAAATAAATTCTTTCTGAGAGCTTCAAGAGAAGAAAGCAGCCCAGAAAGACCTACATTTTAGCCCCATGAGACACATGCCAATTTTTTTCTTTAAAAATATTCAATTCGCCGGGCGTGGTGGCGCAGGCTTGTAATCCCCGCGCTTGGGAGACAGAGACAGGAGGATCATGCAGGTTCGAAGCCAGCCGCGCGCTGGATTAGGAGACCCTATTTCCAAATAAAAATGTAAAAATAGGTCTGGGAGTGTAGCCCGGAGGTAGAAGGGCTTCCAGGAACCCCAGTACCACCAAAATAAATAAATAAATAAATAAATAAATAAATAAATAAATAAATAAATAAATAAATAAAATAAAATTCAATTGGCCGGGCGTGGTGGCGCATGCTTATAATCCCCACATTTGGGAGGCGAAGACAAGAGGATCACGCAGGTTCGAAGCCAACCTCTCTGGCTTAAAAGACCCTGTTTCCAAATAAAAATATAAAATAGGTCTAGGAGTGTAGCCCGGAAGTAGAAGGGTTTCCAGGAACCCCAGTACCACCAAACAAACAACAACAAAAAAAATTTAATTGGCTCATGCTATTTGAACATGTTTATGAAACTTAATTTGATACATACAATGAAGGTTTAAGGCCAGAGTATATTAACTTAGCGGGACCCTGTTTCAAAATTTAAAAAATAAAATAAAAAGTGCTAAAGGTGAAGCCTAGAGTTAGAATGTCCCTAGGCTCAATTTCAATTTCTAGTACCACACCGGAAAACACACACACACACACACACACACACACACACACACACACAATCTCAGCAGATTTTGCAGAACACAGCATTAGGCAAACTAAAAGAAGAGAGTCAGAAATTCAGAAAGGAGATTATGATCAACAGATTAAAAGTTTCAGAAAGTGCAACATAATAAAATAGGACTTTGAATATATATTAATTGGAATCAAATAAAATACAATAGAATGCCTATTTTTCCATATTAAAAACATACCTAATTGAAGGTCCATAGGAGTAGAACAACAGCTTCCAACTGAAGATAACAACATAGCATCCAAGGAGTATTCAGTAAGGACTGTGACTTTTATTTGAAAATATAGCACATACTGTAAATAAAACAAATTTACTAATTTAAGTGTCCTAGCTGGGTTTATGGATTCAGCTACGCTAAGGATTCAGCTTGACATTATTGCAGTCATCTTTTGTGATTGCCCCAGAGTAAACTAGATTGTTTTTTCCTGCAGTTTTGCAGCATAGTTTAATTAGACAAAAGTAATAAAGTGATGAAGTGATGTATGGATGTGTGTGTGTGTTTGTGTGTGTGTGTGTGTGTGTGTGTGTGTGTGTGTGTGTGTTAGTGAGTATTGAACCTGGGAGCATTCTACCTCCAAGTTCTACTCCCAGATCTATTTAATTTCTAATTTAAAACAAGGTTTTAGCTGGGCGTGTTGGCACAGGTTTGTAATCCCAGAATTCTGGAGGCTGAGACTGGAGGATCCCAGTTCGCAGGCAGCCTCAGTTACTTAATGAGGCCCTCTGCAACTTACTGAGACCCTGTCTCAAAATAAAGAATAAAAATTAGAGCAAACGGTGTAGCTCAGAGGTCAAATCCCCCTGGGTTTCATCCCCAGACACACAGACAAAAAAAAACAAACAAAAAAACCAACAAGGTCTTGCTAAATTGAAAGTCTCGCTGCTTGCTGTGGCAGCCGTTGAACCTGCAATCAGCTTCCCAAGTACTAGAATTACAGGTGTGAACCACGATTTCTGGCTCTGTATGGATCTTTAATCCCAATCCCTGGAAATAGGAATGTGCCTGACTTTATACATTTCATCTTAAAATAAACTAGATACTTTCCAGCTTGGATAAAAGAAGTTTTATCCTAATAAATTGATATACCCCTCCTTTTGACCCAAATTGTGGGGATATGTTTGGTCTTGTGAACTCTGGAAGTCAGCAACATAATCAATTGCTGTCTGTGTCACCATGAATCTGTCAGTCTTATCCTTTGGTATCAACACACTTTGGGTCTATATCTTCTACAGTAGGACTAGATTATTCCAGAACAATTGCAGCCCAATCAGAAAAGCTAGGGTATCTGAAAAAGAAAGTAAAAAACCCAAGTTTCCCATCTAGCTTGACAGGAGAAGAGGTAGTCCATATGTTAAATGCCTATGGTCCAATCGCTCATTATGAGGAACTCCAAAAATTGCCAGGTTGGTTGCTGATCAGCTGCTTCAGCTCATACTGTCAGGTAAGGAACGATGTGTTTTTCCACTGCAGTGAGGTGGCTTTTGCTTTGGGCAGTTTCACCATCAATGTCAACCTGGCTAGGAATGAGATGATAAAGATATTAGAAAAAGAGTAACAACTTGAAAGAAATATGCATATCTCTATCTCTCTCTTAGACTCTATCTTGGCTGAAAAAGTGGAAGACCAAGACACCAAGAAACCCTGGCAGGCCGGTATATGTCACTATATAGAAAGATCTAGAAGAAGAAACAAATGAGAAATATGATGTCATGATCAGAATAGAGTAAAAATAATAGGAATCTTTGTAAGGAATAACCTGAGATTGAATGGAAGACAACTGCCCACCTTACCTATGAGCCTTGTTGTTGTTGTTTTTTTACACCACCATTAATTCAGTGTAAAGCAAAATCAAAGACTATTCAGATGTGGGAGGGCAGGCCCTCTCCTTCCTCTCAAAAAACTATGATTGGCATTATACTGTTACAGTATACTAGATATTATAAAAATTGTCAAGCAACTGCCTTGTGAGAGTCTGATGGCCCAAGACGCAAGAGGAGATGGCATTTCTTTTTTTTTTTTTTTTTTTTTTGGTGGTACTGGGGTTCCTGGAAGCCCTTCTACTTCCGGGCTACACTCCCAGACCTATTTTTATATTTTTATTTGGAAACAGGGTCTCCTAAGCCAGCGCGCGCGGCTGGCTTCGAACCTGCGCGATCCTCCTGTCTCTGCCTCCCAAGCGCGGGGATTACAAGCGTGCGCCACCACGCCCGGCTGAGGAGATGGCATTTCTAAAGTGAGAAATAAAGATGAGAAAAGGTAATATTACCACTCACCTGGCCCTTACCGAGTACCTACATATTCTTTCCATTATAGATTGTACCATCTTGGGCACAAGAAAAGCATGACATAATGAAGTTTATTTTGCAGGACAGGTATCACCACTGAAAACTGTTGAGGAGGCAGAAGGTATGCTGTGGGAACTGGGCATATGACAGACCATTTTCACTCAGGTATTACAAGAACCTGATGAAGCCAATTTTTATGGCTTGAATGAAAAATAAATTTATAAAATGCCTCGTGAGAATGGTATGGTCCTTTTCTCTCTTCAGCCCAGTTGTCTGACAAGGTCTTTATAATCTATACAGACTACTACTGACCTGGGATGGACTATATATGATTGAGATTAGGTTTATTGTATCACAAACCTAACAAGTAAAACAGACAAATAAAACTTGCAAAGAACTTGGGCACAGTGGCTCATACCTATAATTCCAGCACTTGGGAGGCTGATCCTAACAAAGATTGCAGAATTCGCAGCTGCCTCAGCAACTTAGTAGGCCCTCTGTAACTTAGCGAGAGCCTGTTTTGACCCTCAAATAAAAAGATCTGTGGTTTAGCTCAGAAGTAAAAAGTCTCCACATTCAATCCTAAGTACAAAAAAGAATGGGAGATTAAAACAATGGATGCTGGTTTTAACAAGAAAGCAGATGTTTATGATTTACTTTAAGACATCGCTGTAATAAAAAATAATCTAATGAAATCTCAGTAGCCTTGTGGAAGAAACTTAAACCTAAACAACAATTCTACCCTTTTCCCTCTGTCCTCCATAGAGGAGAAGTAGGGGAATATCCGTGTCCCAGCATGACCAGCAAAGCAGGATGGATTTTCCCTCTTTAATGAAAGGTGGAATCAAGGATGCCCCATAGGGCTGCAGGGAGAGCCAGAGGGAAGGTTGTACAGAGGGCTGTAGGGAGGGCTGTCCAGAGTGATCAGAAGTCTCATATACCACTTTCTATTCACTGGTTCTCCAATTATAAGGAAAAGATTGCTCTCTGGTAAATATGGATACTGAATGGAGCCTGATCCAGGACAACCCAGAATGCCTTCTGGGGCCCTGAGTAATTAGTTATTGCTGGATATTGGGGACGAGACCATCAGAGTAAAGCAAGTACTACTGCATCTAAGAATTAGGAGAGTGCCACCTGCTCCATATTTGGTATTCTCCCTGGTTCCTAAAAAGTTTCTAAGAATGGATACTATTAGGAGAGACACATGGACCTCTGTAAGAGAATTTAGACACAAATTCAGGTAGTAAAGGTGATATTGATGGAGGAAGCAAAATAGGATCCTGTTAGCCTTCCTGGCTCGAGGCAGGTAGTAAATAGCAGGCAGTACAAGCTGCCAGGTGGACGTGCTGAGATCAGAGAGACCATAAAAGAATTAGAGCTGGTTGAAATTTTATGACCTGCCCATAGTGCCTTCAATAGCCCTGTCTGGTCAATAAAAAAGCCAGAAGGGACTTGGAGAATGATTGTCAAGTATAGGGAGTTAAATAATGTGATACCTCCTGTCTATGCTGCAGTGCCAAACATCATTCAGGCACTGGAAAAAAATCACATCTCTCTCTTGGCTTTGTGCATGCTGCTCTTGACTTAGCTGAGTTCTTTTTTCAGCATTCCTTTGCAAAGAACTAGACTTATAACGCCAGCTTCCCTTCTCTTGGAATGGAAAGCAATGGACCTTCTAGATATTGCCTTGAGAATATCTGCATAGTCCTGTATCTGATGGGGCATGGTGGTTCAGGATTTCACTATGTCTTTATTCACTAATGATGTTATCTGGTTTCATTCAATGAATGGCATCCTAACTAATAAAGATTATACTATTATATGACATTGTAGAATGACTGCATATTCACCTGTGCACCAGAGGTTGGTCTATCAACTCCCAAAAGAATTCAGGGCCCTCTACTGTCTATAAGGTCCCTAAGGGTGGTCTGGGTGAGTACAACCCATTTAATGCCAAACAGTACATGATAAAATGTCCATGTATCTTCCCAGCTATTGAGGTAGAGTCTATTGCCAATACTATTATTTGGTTTGAGGCAGGAGAAAATCAGAGCAACAAAATAATGGGCAGTATGGCTCATAGTGATTCATGAGCCATGGCCACTTGGGTTTGCACTGAGCACTGAGCAGTGCACCTAGGGCTCACATTGTGCATGGTGCAATTGCACGTGGAACAGTGGTCTATACTGGGAAATCATGAGGAGCCAAATGTTGGCAACAAATATTGGAAGAGCTACATGAACTACAGAAACAACTGACTGTAGATCATATGCCCACTCACATTAAGACCTCCACCCATATAAATACAGAGGTGGATGTTGTGACCAAGGTCCTCATCTCTGACCTCAACGTGAGGTGCAGACCTGGCCTTGTGGGTATACAGAAAGTGGACATGAAAATACTAAAGTAGGATGGAGCATTGCTAAAGGGGCACAGGTGACCCATAAAATATAATGACTTGGTAGTCACAGCATCAGATATGCTCCTACCTCCAGTCTTTTATTTGACCCACTTACAGTTAGGAGTATATTCATCAAGATGCCCCACCCATTCAGAACTAGCAGATTGGTTAATTAGCTTTCTGGGTAAAAAAAACTTGAATAAAGCCAGCAACTGTGTCTATATAGGAAGAGAAAAATATATTTATATCCTTCCCTTTTGGGCAAATAGCTAATATAAACTGTGACTATCAAAGATCTTGAGAATCTAAGTATAATGTGAGAGTTTACTTGCTTTACTGATGGGAACCAAGGCGCCCATTTGAAATAACATCCTGTCCATGACTGGGCCCAAATGTATGCTTTATCATAGCAATTTTTTATGCTATGCAACCTTCAGGCAGTAGGATTGATGTGGAGAAATAATGGCTTATGAAATAAACAGATACTGACCCTGTTAGGCAAACCCACCATGGCCAGATGGCCTAAAGTGTTTGGATAAGCATTACTAAATTTAAAGACCTGCTCTTCATGAGTGCTCGAGGGCTCTGGATCCTGACCCAAAGGCAATTCATTCCCAAGCTGTACATCCAGATACTATGATGCCTGGGTTGATACACAGTCAGAGAGCACTGCTGCTTCATCCACCACAAGCATTAAATTCAGGATAAAAAAATCTATAATGGAGACTCAAGTGGTTTTTATTACCTCCATGGGCCAATTTTTTCCTGACATAGTAAATAAGTATCCAGTTATCCCAACCCAAGTTGATCCTGCTGGATTCTGGAGCTATGTTTGGGGCTTATGCCTTGAGTGGTCCAAAGTAAATATCATGGAGTGCTAGAGTTGATCCTTTGTTCCACTTGCCATTTCGCCATCAGCTTTACGAGTCATGTTAATGAGACATGGCTAATCTCATTGGCCGTGTGTGGTACATTCCAGGACATCAGTCTCCGGTTGCTGTCACCATGTCAAAGGACAAAGCCAGTGCTATGCCACCATGTCATCTCGCTGAGTGGTGCAGATTTACTTCTGCAAATCCCTCCTAAACATTTATTTTTCGGTCTCTAGAAGCAATCTTTTTTTTTTTTTGCTATTTTTCCCTGGAACCTCTGCTGTTATTAATATAAAATGGTATGTGTGTATTCCTGATGTCACATGTAAAGATCCGAAACGAATACCTTGTCTGATCCTGCCCTTTTATAGGAGACATGCTAAATTGTTGGTTTTGTTTCTGGGACTCCTGTGGTGAAAAATAAATTGATCGTTGTTATATGCATAATTGTTCCCTGTCTCTTGAAGCATGTGGATCTAGCTGTTGCTGTGGACCTTGCTTACAAACCAGACAAATGACCTTGCAGTACATTGCCTACACAAATGCTAAAAGCCCTCGTAGACTCAGAGCACACAGCAGAAGAGCAAGGCGAGTGAGGCACCGAGCACTAGTTACTTAGGAGGAGTGGAATGTGTTAATCGAGTGTGACATGACTCGCTTCTCTCTGGAGTCATAACTATCATGATGGTTTCAGCGTAACCCTAGTCAGATATTTTTCCTGCCTAGTTTCTCAGCATATTATAGACAACACTATCTGAGTGGTAAGGAAAACCAGGACCTAAATAGGACTGTGCCTGGCTATTTGATATTCTAGGTACATTCTCTGCCCTCACAAAATACAGAGCTTGAACAGTCACTTTTGTCCTGATGTGCATACCTCTCCTTCTCAACAGATTGCTGGAATCCACTTGATCTTATTGCCATTGAGCGCAGTACTTCTGTCCAATAAGTTGCTGTCTATTCAACCCTGAATTTGGTATTACAACATCTTACTTTGTTGGTATCACAACTTGTTACAAAATGAGTTTTTCCAGAACAGGCATTTCTCTAATATGTATAAATAGCAATGCAAGCAAATCAATGCACTGAAGTATGTAGGTTCTATGAACAAAATAAAGTTTTCACAAGAAAAAAATCTCATTTAGGCATTGATATTAGACCTGAGTCCAAAACCAAATGGAGTGAAACTTAGGGACAACTTGGGCATGGAGAGAAATGGAATGGATACGTTAAAGAAGCCAAGTAATAAAAAAATTTCTACAAACTACATTTTTGATTATTGTGATTTCTTAAAAAGGAGGACCATGTTGCAAGGAAATATTTTTAAATATTAACATATTTTCACCATTGTGCTTTTTCCCAATTGACTTCCTTCCCCCACTCAAGCAAAAAGCTATTCTATACAAGTTGCTAAAGTAAATAAGGGGACCTGAGTTTCTAGACAGAGAACTAAAAGAGCAGAAATACCAGAAACAAACAAACAAACAAACAAAAAGAAAAATACTACTTGGTGTGTTCACAGCATAGGAAATTCAATAAACTTACTGAGATTCTCTACACCTCTGCATAAGACAGAGCAGCAGCATTATTTCTGAGCATCTTAGTCTATTTTCTTTTGCAAAGCATAATACCACAAACTAGGTAAGTTATAAGTAGTCAGTTTTATTTTGGTGTAGGATATTGCTTTGAAGTTGAGTGGCCACATCTAGTGATGGTCTTTCTGCTGGCAGAGTCCCAAGTCATAATAAGGCAGCACACAAAAAAACAATATTAGTGTTATCATTAATGTGTGTGTGTGTGTGTATGTCTTACTGGTCTCTCTGACCTTATCAACATTCAGGGTTCAAGTATGAGGCTCCATCATAATATATTTATCTTTATTATCCTACAAAGATCCTGCTTCTAAATACTATAGTCACCGCCAGGTGTGGTGGCTCAGGCTTGTAATCCCTACGCTTGGGAAGCGGAGACAGGAAGATCACGCAGGTTTGAAGCTAGTTGCACTGGCTTAAGAGACCCTGTTGCCAAATAAAAAAGTATAAAAATAGGTCTGGGAGTGTAACCCGGAGGTAGAAGGGTTTCCAGGAACTCCAGTACCACCAAAATAAATAAATAAATAAATAAATAAATAAATAAATAAATAAATAAATACTATAGTCAGATTAATTTTCCATTTTCTTAATACCTCAAAATGGGGATTAAATTTCAACACATAAAACCAAGAGGCATGTGCTCAAACTATATACAAATTATAGTACTTAGTGTGCAAGGAAACAACAGAAAACTAGAAAAGAGGTAGAGAGAGCTGGTAGACCTCAAAGGAACATGTTTCTGGGGGTAAGAAGCCTCTCTAATGGCACCTGTCTGAGAAGACAACACTGAAAAAAAGATGCCCCTACCTCTTGTAGTTTAGACTGCATATAAGTTATGTTAATTCTGCATAGAAACTTACTGTTTCCATTCCATTATTAAAAAGTAGTTCTATCAAATATCAAAAATATAACACCATCAAACTCTTCTTTTGACTTAAGAGTTTCTTGGGAAATTTTCAAAATTCAGTAATGAATTCCCAACATGAATTGAAATTCTCAATTTTAATTATTACATTTACCTCCTTACCATTCATTATATTCACTGATGTGTTAACCTGATGTTAACTCGATATTCAAAACAAGATGGAAACATTCTCCATTCTCTCAAATAAAAATATATAAATATTATCTGGGCATGGTTGCACATGCATATAATCCCAGTACTCGGGAGGCTGAGACAGGAGGATTGAAGGTTCTTGGCTAGTCTCGGCTACTTAATAAGGCCATCTACAACTTAGTGAAACCGTGTTTAAAAATATATATGGGCCGGGCGTGGTGGCGCACGCTTGTAATCCCCGCGCTTGGGAGGCAGAGACAGGAGGATCGCACAGGTTCGAAGCCAGCCATGCGCGCTGGCTTAGGAGACCCTGTTTCCAAATAAAAATGTAAAAATAGGTCTGGGAGTGTAGCCCAGAGAAGGGCTTCCAGGAACCCCAGTACCAAATATATATACATATATATATATATATATATATATATATATATATATATATATATGGTTGGGGGTATATGGAGGTGGAATGTTCCTGGGTTCAATCCCTAGTACTGGAAAAAAAAATTTCAGCAGACCTCAACTGTATCACTAAAGAAGATTACTTTGGCATTTATCAGAAAAAAGAATGGATGTTAATATATATATATATATGTATATGTATATATATGTATGTATATATATATATATACATACATACATACATACATATATATGTGTGTTGATTATATAGTATGAATCATTTACTATTTCTCAGTGCAATGATTAATATGTAAGATACTATATGTTTCATTGAATATAATCTAAGTTAAATATCTCAAAATTAATAGTGAAAAGGAATTCTCTAAAATTGAGACTAATATTGAAGTAATAATGTCTTTGACATAGGAGAAAACTTTTGATCCTTTTTTTCCTTTTAATGTCTCCTTTCACATCGAAAGATATGCTGTAAGTTGATAATACATTATACAATGACCTTCACAAATCTATAATACTGATGGTCTAGAATAGGACATGGTATTATGGATTGGCCAATGAATAATAATCAGTTTTGATGAAAACGGATAGTGAAACCTACTTGACCTCGTCTCTTCTATATGTCCTTTCAGAGAGTCATCGTAGTATCTCAGTCCATTCATTCTTCATAAATTAACAACTTCTGATTTAAGCATCTTTTTATCTTCAGGAAAAACTTTGACAAATTGAATTCTAGTTATTAAAATTAAGCTAAATGGTAAGTCAAAGCAGTAAATTTTCAGTTAAAGTATTTAAGTTAGAACCTGATTTATCTATAATGCCAACCAGAGATGAAAAGTAAAAGCATGTTTGTGACTGTTTTAGCAAAAATAAGTAAAAAAAAAAACTTTGCCAAAATAAAAAAGCATTATTTTCTCTAGAAAGTACCTTTTAAAATATGATTCAAATATGGAGAAACTGAAATGCCTAGATAAAACTAATTATCCTTGGGAAAAAATTATAGGGCAAAATAGAGGAATTCATTTCAATGTACTACTTCCATTTAAGGGGATTAATTATTATTTGAGATAGTGAGTTTATCTGGGTTTTCAATAGTCAAAGATATTAGTGAGCTTTACAGTCGTAGCAATTATACTATCAAAATCAAAATTAATAAACCAAGGTCAGCAAATTTCCTACTAGTAACTTTTATACATTAACAAGCTATAACAAATTATATCAGACAAATTTTATATGTGTTATTTTCCTGAATAAAAGCACTAAAGTAGATGGGGGCTAACTTTCTTTTTTGAAAGGGTTTAATATTTTTTCATTTTTGCTACAATAAAGACTGATTCATATTTTAGCTTTCAATGTCATATTGCCAATACCCAATTTTTATTGTCTCCTCTACTATAAAGCATGTCCTCTTCTTGTCAAGCTCAAAAGGGCACAATGATGAAACTTGCATTGCAACAGCTCATGATCATTTTTCTGTCAACATCTATCACAATACCACTGAAAGAGTCTTTTTCACAGTTACCTCAACATTGCTGGTACATAATCAGCACTTACTGTGCCTGGATAGCACTGCTCAAAATTGTATTTCTCAGGAAAGTAAAAGAGACTTATGTATTTCATTTCATGAAGTGTAACTGTGTATGTATGTTATGCATATATAATTTACATATTATACATAAATATATAGTCCAAACACTTATTTTTCAAAAGAATCTCACATTTAAATCAAGTTTGTTATCTGAGTACTTAGTGAGGCTCTGCAACTCAGTGAGACCCGGTTTCAAAATAAAGAATAAAAAAATAGGGCAGTGGGTGTAACTTGGAGGTCGAATGTCCCTGGCTGCCATCCCAAGATCTGCAAAAAATGAATTTAAATTTTATTGTGATAACAATAAGGACATGAATATATTTAAAAAATAGTATTGAAGTTAGTTTAGAAATTTTGCTCTCTTATCAGACACTTTCGATGTTAAGAGTATATCAAAAAACAAAAAACCTTTTATAGACATTTTCTGAGATAATCCTAAACAGAAAATATTTTATCTGATTATTTCTTGAAGATTAGATCTAAAGCCTGGTGTGGTAGCCAAGGCCTGTACTCTCAATACTTGGGAGGCTGAGATGGTGATCACAGATGGTGATCACAGGTAATCACAGATGGTTGATCAACAACTTAGTGAGACACTCAGTAATTTAGTGAGACTTGTTTTAAAATTAAAAAAATAAGCAAATATAATAGGGCCAGAATAATAATAATAATTAATAATAATAATAACAACAACAACAATAATGAAGATTAGATTTTAAAATGACTTGCCAAGCATAGCGATGTGCCCCTGAAATCTCAGTACTTGGGAGGTTAAAACAAGAGGGATTAAGTCCAGAAACTGGAATCTTATGAGATCCTGTTTCAAAATATAAAAAAAAAAAATTAAGAGAACTGGGGGTGTATCTCAAATTAAAAACTCTCCTGGGTTCAATTTCTAGTACCAAACAAAAGAAAATGTGTCTTTTCTACATGTAGAGAGTAATATCACTTTTTCTTCTTATGTGGAGGATATTTTTCTCACTTAAATGTCAGAGAGATTTCAGCCTCAGAGGGAAAGAGAAAGAATGAAAGAACAGCAACCACATATAGCTAACGGAAAAGCAATTACAACAAAAGAAACAGTAGTTGGTGATTTTTGTTTTGTTTTCATGGTGCTTTCTCTTTATTAAATTTTTGATTCACGTATAATATTTGTCGATATTTACCAGGCATGGCATGCAGTTGTGATTCATGTGTGTGTTGCATAGTGACCAACTCCATCACCTTTAACTAATTGTTTCCTTATGGTGAGTACATTCAAATCCCTCTCTTCTAATTATGTAGAGGTATCATTATTTATCACCTCGCTGCATCATAGACCAACAAAAGACTTTATTTCCTGTCAAACAATAGCACTGTACCTATTGCCTAACCGCTCCTCTTCCTCTTTCCCCTTAGTCTCTCCAGTCTCTTGGAAACACTATTCTGCTCTCAATTTCTGTAAAATCAAAATTTTCAGGTTCTTTTTATAAAAAAAAAATCAAGCAATGTTTTTCTTTATGTGAGTGACTTATTTCACTTAAAATAGCATTTCCAAGTCTATCCGAATTATTACCAATCATAGGATTTCACTCATTTTATGGATGAATAGTGAATACCGTGTATCTATATCACATAATCTGAGCTGTTGCTTTTTGGGCATTTAGGATGATTCCACAGCCTGACTCTTGGGAACAGAGCTGCAGTACACATGGAAGTACAGTTACTTTTATTACATACTGATTTATTTTCCTTTGGTTATAGACCCAGTGGTGGAACTGCTGAATCATATGGTAGTTTTATTTTTAGGCTTTTATTTTTTTAATTTATTTTTATTGGTGCCTTGTAATCATATATCACATTGGAATACAAGACTTGAGAGGATATACAAGCACATATCATTCAATTAGACCTCATCCAGTCCCTATCCCATTCCCTCCCCCTCCCTCAATCCCATGTTTGGTGATTAACTTTGATACATTTGTTTATGTACCTCCTGCATTTTAAAGAGGCTCCATCCTCCCCTATTCCATACCCTCTGACTGGTCACCTTAATTGCTTCACCATAGGGCCCTTTCTATAGCTCAACCTCTTCCTATTGCCCCTTCCCTCCTAGTTATTTCTGATTAGGGGAAGCATCTGGTTTTTATTTTCTGCGATATTTCTCTGTGCATGCCACGTTACAAGTACCGATCCCACTCTTGACGGCCCCAGTAGTGGCCTGGCTACCCGGTGGACTGATCCAGACCTCACTGACTCAAGCAGTGGCCTTGCCTCATGGGAGGCCCCAATTCTGGTCTCGCTGGCCCTGACACCGGCCTAACCCCTTGGCTGGCTCTGATCCTGGCCTCGGTGGCCCCAGCACCGGCCTAGCCTCAAGGCAGGCTACGATCCCTGCCTCGGAGGCCTCAGTAGCGGCCTTGCCTCACAGAAGGCTTCGATGCCGGCCACTGGCCCCTGCACCAGCCTAACCCCCTCGGCAGGCTCCGATCCTGGCCTCGGAGGCCCCAGCACTGGCCTTGTCTCACGGCAGGCTCCGATGCCAGCCGTTAGGCTTTTAAAGAAATTGCATTGGTACTTTGTAATTATACAAAATATGTGATATAAAGTGATACATTTAAATATGCACATATCACTTGCTGTGCTTCTTCCTCATCTCACCAGTCCCCTCTTCTCCCTCCCCATACATGTTAGTAAGATTGGTAGGATACTGTCATATAAGAACATAACATGATTGATTTGTCTCTTTCCTCAAGCCTTTTTTTCCCTTCCCTTTCTCATTCCGGTGATCCCCTTATACGATTCTATTGATCTCTTTCTTCTTCTTTTTTTTTTTTTTGAGAAACTGTCATATCGTTCTCCATAATGTTTTAATAATTTACATTTCCACCAGCAGTCTACAAGAGTTCCTCTCCCTCCCACTCCTTGTCTTCAACAGCATTTAACATTTTTTGTCTTTTTGAAAATAAGCATTCTCATTGAAATAAGTGACATTTCTTTCTGGTTTTAGTTTGCATTTTACTGGTGATTGGTGATGTGGAGCAATTTTTTTATATATGAATTGGTTACTTGTATATCTTTTTGTAAATATATATTTGTAAATTTAACCCATGTTTTAATTAGATCATTTTTTTCTTGTAGTTGAGTTGTGTGACTTCCAGAATATTAGCCCATTGTCAGATAGTTTGCAAGTATTTTCTATCATTTGACCTTCTCTTTTCTCTGTTGATTGTTCTACTGCTATTACAGAAGCTTCTTGGTTTAATGTGTTTGCCCATTGGCCAACTTTTGTTTCTGTTAACCTATGCTTTTGGAATTGCATTTAAAAAAAATGTAATCCAGGGAAATGTCATGAAGATTTTCACTGTGTTTTTTTCTATCCACATCATATTTTTAGGACTTAAATTTAAGACTTTAACATGTTTTCACTTAAATGTATTGCTAGATATTTATTCTATCTATTTTAAACAGATTTTTCTCTTGGTTTCTTTTACAGATAGCTTGCTATTAGCATACAGAAATATTACTGATGGTTGTGTATAGATTTTTATATTCTGGAAATATACTAAATCTGCTCATTAGTTCAAACAGGAGTTAATTTTGTCTAACGTGAATAAAACTTATATAAAGTCACTTTGAAATTGACTATTTTGAAATATGAATCTAGAGGCAAAACAAAGAGAGACTTTAACATAACCGAGTCTCCATCTCTTTTTATGTTTGTGGTCCTTATATCTGTTTGTTAATATATTTAATTCAATTTCCTTCATAGATTACTGGAATGCTCACAAACAGCTCTGGGATCAATTACCTTAGAAACATTTCTCAGAAGAAACATCTGTTTCTAGGATTAAAACCCTAAAGACAGTTTCTAACTGGCTCAAGTTAGATGTTTTGTCAGTCTAACATAATTAAGTAAACAGGTATTTAAGACAACAGAATTTTCCCAGTTTTATCTCATTATATAATTTGCCGGTAACTGAATGATTGGGCTTTTTTTTTCTCTCTAGTAAAAAGAGATTCAGTTGCCTTGAGTCTAAGTACTAGTGGAAATGATTAGGAGGAAATATATACTACAATAGGAACACAAAATTTTTTATAGAGTAGAAATTCCTTTTATGTTAATGTCAAGAAATTTATCTTTTAACTCAGGAGTAGTAGTGAATAACAATATAACTAATAAAAATGATCATGAAGGAGAGTACAGTGATTACAGAGAATAAGGTGCTTACAATAAAATACATTCAGTGGGCGTGATGGCGCACGCTTGTAATCCCCGCGCTTGGGAGGTGGAGACAGGAGGATCGCGCAGGTTTGTAGTCAGCCTTGCTCTCTTAAGAGACCCTGTTTCCAAATAAAAATAATATAAAATAGGTCTGGGACTGTACCCTAGAGGTAGAAGGGTTTCTAGGAACCCCAGTACCACAAAATACTAATAATAAATAAATAAAATACACTTCAATCTTTTCCTTAGATATCTATGCATTTAGTTATATAGATAAATTATGTAAAATAATTTTTCAGTGCATCTACATTTAAAACCCATAGGTCATATTTAATCCATTTGTTGCTGGAAGACAAATTTAAGAACTCTTTAAAAATATTGCCTTGAATGATTGTTTGTACTTGCTATTTACATTGTGTTAAACTGTATGCTACATGAATTTTCTTAGGGTGTCTTCAATAAAAAATAAATTAAATGTTGTAAACAGCAGTTTAGAAAGGATTAATATTCATTTTATAGAAAAATATACCCTGGTATCGAAGAGTATCCTTGCCAAAAGGAACCCAGGTGCCTGACACTATTGCCCTTACTTCATGGTTTTCAATCCAATGGTCACAGGATGGTGATCACATTCACAGGAATCAAGTTTTAATTTTAAAAACAAGAAAAGAAAAGAGTCAATATAAAGAAGAAGAAAGCAGGCTATATTTCCTTTGTTAAAGTCTGATCCAGCACCTTTTAAAAAAAATCCGTTGGCCAAACTCAGTGATATTCTCTGGCTTCCAAGTAGTATGAGATGTTTTTAGTTAGCACACAAAAGAAAAATAGAGTTCTCATCAATGGGAAATAAAGACCAGTGATTGGGTAACCAACTATTTAAATGGAGGGTCATATTAGAATATAGATTTAGCAGCTATAATTGACATTCCATATATATATATATTTAAAACTGCCATTCAGTGTTACAGGTTGAAATAGTTTAAAAAATCACAGTAGGTACTTTTTTTCTTAGAAATTCAAAGATTACTAATTTAAAAATAAAACAAGTTACTATGGCAAATTTAAAGCTGGTTTCTCAAGAATTGTTTGGTTTAATATGCCTTCTCTATGCCATTTTATTAAAAAAAACTAACTTATGATATAAATCAAATCATGACTAAATTCCTTGTATACAAGTCCTATAACTGGAAAATGTCAGTAATAAGAATGAATAAGTGAATTACTTTTGAAACGTTTCGTTTCATATCAATTTTTGTTCATCATGCTTTTCTTTCCATTCATACTTTTTTGGTTGAACTATTTTGGAATTTGTTTCTCCTTCAGGTACATTGTTGCTAATTAAAAAAAAAACCCTCAAACTTATAAAATGTACAATTTAAGGAAAATAAAAAGTAATTAAGTAGACCATTTAACTAGTGGGATGCTTCTCTATTGTGCTAAATGTGACTGATAAAGAAAGCCTTAGGCCAGATGTGGTGGTGCAAGGCTATAATCCCAGCACTTGGTAGGCTGAGACAGGAGGACCCAGGTAAAATGCCAGGCTCAGCAACTTAGGGAGGCTCTCATCAGCTCAGCAAGACCATTTTCAAATAAAATAAAATAAGACTTGGGATACAGCTCAGAGGTAGAATGCCACTGGGTTCAATCTCAAGCACTACAAAATAGAGAGAAAACTTTATAATTCCAACATATTTATAACAATACTTTCAACCCTTGTAGTTCTTTTCCAAAAAGGATAATGATTAATAGAGTCAAAGAATAACATTGTAAATATACATAAAATTATTTAATTATTTTAAGTGTTTTGAATTGGGAATGAGATCTTTTGAAGTAGTTCTTGAAGAAAACTAAACACAGAAATTTTTAAAATTAAATTTTAACTTTTTAAAGTATTTTTATATGTGGTTATAACTAAGAAAAGTCTATGGAAACCTAAATTTGCTACTTATTCTATGGAAAACTAAATCTGCTTAAATACTGTTTTCTATCAAAAGCTAATGAAAAGGAGTCTTTTATTATACCAATAAAAACTTAAAATAATAGAAAATATTTAAGATATGAATAAATAGAAAATATTTAAATATAAATAGAAAATATTTAAAATATTTAACAACACTTACCCTACTGCTACTTACTTAGGTCCTTTTACATTACTTTCTAGATCATTTATGAGCAACTTACCTATGCTTACCGTTGACTATTGATTTTAATTGGTGCCTTTTAAAATGTAGATGTTAATCTTGTTGCTCTCTCCCAGTGATTAAGTCTGAAGAGAAATCATTTGCCACAGCAATGTTGATGTATCAACAACTAGAAGTTTTGTATTGATCTACTTACTACAATGAAGATATTAAATTCAAAATGCAGCTCTAATTTGGCTTATTATCTGGTTATATTTGTGTCAGTCTACTTCCACTTCTTAAGATTCCTCTAGTGGCTTTAATCCTTGAATTTCTTCCCTCTTGATATGCTATATCATTCTTAATATTTAATTTTGAAAAATTATTTATGAAGACATAAAAATAGTCTACATGAGGAAGCTTTTAGCAGTTTTTCTGCCATTAATTTTATTTCTTTAAAGATGTTTTAATAGGTGAAGTAAAATGCAGCCCTTTAATATCACTTTATAGATATTTTGATCTCATTGTATTGCCTTTTAAAAATCAATTTCGCAAATAGTATTTTATGCCAAATATATATTATTACATTTTATTTTATTTATTTTTTTGTGGTACTGGGGGTGGAACCCAGGGGCTTTTCTACCTCTGGGCTATACTCCCAGACCTATTTTTTACTTTATTTGGAAACTTTATTTGCTGAGAGCCTCACTAAGTAGATGAGGCTAGCTTTGAACCTGAGTGATCCTCTTATCTCAGCCTCCCAAGTGCTGGGATTTCCAGTGTGCGCCACCACGCCCATATTATTATTATTTAAATTTTTATTACATTTTAAACATAAGATTCTATATATCCCACTGCTTTGTATGGATATGGTGTTTTCATTTAAACAGTTAGCATTTAGTATTCTTTTCAAAGGAACAATAGAAAATGACTTTTACATCAATAAAAAAGTCTTAATTCTAAGAAGATTATTTAGGTCCCTATTTTATCATTTCATTTGCTCACTTTATAAATGTTAATTGGATACAAACTATGTAACTGACTACTGACATGTCAACTGAGCAAAGCATTCCCCATAAATATGCATTCCAACTTCATCTTTCTTTATGCAAGAGCCTCACTTAGCTGTGAACATAAGCCTTACTCAAAGAATTTGTGGTTGTAATAAAATTTGTTCTAAGCTAACCTTTATTTTCACCTGGGCATCTATTTATGGATATACCTAAAAAAGTAGAGCTGACTTTAGCTAGATAAACTAAACAAGTCTGTCCAGGTGATTATATAAGCAGACTTTTAATAGAAAATACCAAATTTTAAATGGTTTGATGAGGTTCACAAAAAAAAAAAACAACAGAAAGATGCTAGTGAATTAACAATAGAAACCATCATTAAAGTGGACTCTCTGAAAGAATAGTAAGATCTGATTGGCATGTAAAGGGTTTGCATAAATATTCCTCAACTTGTGATGGATCATAATTTGATAAACATAAGTCAAAAATATTGTAAGTTGAAAACACATTTAGTACATCTAACCCACCAAATGTCATTGTTTATTCTAACCTATTCTAAACATGCTCACAATACTTACATTAGCCTATAGTCGAACAAAATAATCTAACACAAAGCCTATCACCTAATAAAGTGCTGAATATTTCATATAATGTATTTTTACGGTGCTGGAATAGAACCTAGAGGTATTCTATCTCCCAGCTGTACTCAGACAGAATTTTCATTCTTTATTTTAAAGCAGAGTCTCAATAAGTTGCAGAGGGCAACACAAGTTACTAAAGATGCCAATAAACCAGCGATCCTTTTGTCTCAGCCTCCCAAGTACTGAGATTACAAGTGTGCACCACCAAGACTGGCTCTAATATAATTTTTAATACAGCACATTGCAGAGTACAAGTTTGGCTGTGTATCTTCATGATTATGTGGCTAACAGGGACTGTGGCTCTCTGCCATGCTCAGCATTGTGAGACAGAGTCGTACCGCATACTGCTAGCAGGAGAAATGATCAAAATTCAAAACTTTAAGTATGGTTTATATTGAATGCATTACCATGGACCATCTGTATGTATAAACAATATAACTATTTGCATTGGATTATTTCATAGAGATTTTGCATTTTTAGTGATGGTGATATAAGTATTGGCTTTTTCTGGGTTTGTTTTTGTTTTAGAACACAAGAACAGTAAAAAAGACAATACTTGAATAACTGATCAAAGGGATGGAGCATTTAGCCTTCCTGTTTGCAAACACAACCAGCCTATTAGTTTTATCACTGAAGGAAAAAGGTTATAAGAACATATCTGAAAAGCATGCTTAGATGCCAAGCACAAGGTTATCAATTAGGACAATCAATAGGAGAATGGCAGTATCCCTCGTGAGGCTTTTCAGGTAGTTACTATGGTCAGAACTGAAAGATCATGCACAGGATATTGAGTTGGGGCAAGATTCCTGAAAGTCTGGCCACCAAAAATTATGTGATCCCTTGAGGTTTATGATTATCTCTCAGGTTCCAGGAAACAAAGTAAGTCGTATACATTCTTTCCCACCTCTCATCATCTGGCCAACTATAAAATGAGGAGCTCAAGATGGTTGTCCAACTAACACACAAGAGAACATTATTTTTAGCAAGAGAAACCTCAGATGTGCAAATGGTGCTGCAAATTATTATGTGAAACTCCCAAACAGCAGTTGAAAGCATTGGGTGAAAAAGCCCCGCTCACATGTGAGATTCTGGAAACATTCTAACACAGCTTTGAGGAAAACTATAAATAGTTGTGGTGATTCCAGGCACGAGTAAGAAGAACTCAGAAAATGACCTAGGAAAATAGTTCTCTGTGTGACTTGAACTCTACATGTTAGGTTGCAAGCCACTTTATTATGGTAACTTTCTCAACTGATGATTAAGGGTGGGGAGTAGGTAGAAGACAACCCTTCTTTTCATTTCCTAGAAAAATTACTATTGAGACTAATCACTTCGTATCTATACTTGCACTAAAGCCAGTAGGTACTGGACAGTCTGACCACAACTGGATCCTTGAATGGCTTTTGGTTCAGGCTAAGAACTCTTGGAATACAGGTATCCACCTCTGTAGCTGTCTTTTCCATTTCCTTTTTCTTTCTTTCTCCCTCCCTCCCTCCCTCCCTCCCTCTCTCCTTCTTTCCTTCTTTCTTTCTCTCTCTCTCTCTCTCTCTCTTTCTTTCTTTCTTTCCTTCCTTCTTTCTTTCTTCTGTGGTACTGGGATTCCTGGCAGCCCTTATATCTCCGAGCTACACTCCCAGACTTATTTTTTAATAAATTTTTATTTGGGAACGGGGTCTCTTAAACCAGCACAGCTGGCTTTGAACCTGCGCGATCCTCCTGTCTCCACCTCCCAAGCGCGGGAATTACAAGCATGCGCCACCATGCCCGGCGTTCCTTTTTCTAATTAATTAATTAATTAATTAATTAATTTTGCTGTGGTACAAGAAGCACTGGCATCTAATCAAACTAACTGCCTGAGCCACAGGTTTCAGGGATGCAGATCGACACAGATGCTAAATAGATTGAGAAATTCATTCTCAGTGTTGGCAGAATCTGTCCTCAAGAATTTTTATCTCACCAGATGTGGTTAAATAAAAAACAGAACATCTCTGAAAGATATATAATACTCTAGCCCTGTGTGGGAATCTTAGAAAACACCTAGAATGGTAGGGAGAAGAGGGAAACTTTCTAACACACATGTTGTACTTAAACATATCAAAGTAAATCACTAAGCCAAGATGTCTTAACCATCTTTTATCCTATTAAGATGTATGACTACAATGCACCAATTAAAATTAAATATATATATATATATATATATATATTGTTCTTAAAACAAAAAAACAAATATACAATAATAATATAGCACTTTGAAAATAATAGTATATAATAAAATGTGATAAATATAAACTATAAATAAAGAAAATGCCTAGAATTCTTATATCTGGAGATGGAGTACTTAGGACATTTATTCATTAAGATAGAAACCTAATAAGACATTTTTAGGTAGTAAACAGTCCCCAAGTATTGGGAAATAACTACAGTAAAATTAGTTTTTAGCCAGGCATGGTGGCATATGCTTTTAATCCCAGTACTTGGGAGGCTGAGACAGGAGGATCATGGTTCGCAGACAGCCTCAGCTACTTAGGCCCTTTGCAACTCAGTGAGACCCTGTTTCAAAATAAAGAATAAAATAAAAAATCAGGGTGGAGGTATAGCTCAGAGGTAGAATGCGTCTCAGTTCCATACCCAATACTCCCCCCAAAAGTGTAGTTTTAGTTTACCCAATATTTATTTTATTTTATTTTATTTTTAGGTTCTAAGCAACTCTTTTGGGCTATTCTTTTTGCATGACTCAGCAATCTGGGATAATATAGTGCATTCCATTCTCTAGAGTTTGTAGTCTCCCCAATCTAGGTGAAAGAGAAAGTCAGGACCAGATGTAACTCCCACCAGTAAATAAAGGCTTTTGCTCTGAATGACACACAACTTCCATTCAGAAAGCCTTTGCCAATTCAATTAACATGGTTCCATCTGACTGATAGGGTGAACACTGGAAGTCTCTAATGCCAAGTGGTAAGCTGTCAGTTGTGTAAATGTGACCTAATTTGTACTCAGGGTGGAAAAGTTTAGAAATACTAAGAGCAAATATTTTTTCCATATTAAGAAGAGCGCGTGTTGTGTGTGTGTGGGTGTATCAGTTGCCCTTAGGGTTCTTTCTCCACCAAATAGTTTATTTTTCCTGTTCACATACATTAATATTTTTTTACCATTTAAGTCTATGACATTATAATCATTCTACCTTATGTCCCCTGCCCTATGAGTTACTGATCAAATAGATCTAAAACTACATTTATTTCTGCGGCTAATATAGCTCTAGTTGACTCTGATAAAAATCAGAATCAGATTCTGGGTGATTCTTCAATGAATATAAATTGTTTATTATAAGCCAGGCGTGGTGGCGCACGCTTGTAATACCCGCGCTTGGGAGGCGGAGATAGGAGGATCGTGCAGGTTCAAAGCCAGCCACGCTGGTTTACGAGACTCTGTTTCCAAAAAAAAGTATAAAAATAGGTCTGGGAGTGTAGCCCGGAGGAAGAAGGGCTTCCAGGAACCCCAGTACAACCAAAAAAAAAAAAAAAATGTTTATTATGTTTGGATTAAACTTTAATAAATATCACTTAAATATCTAATGAGTAGATAATTACTTTACATTCAAAATTTCAACTCATAATCAGGTTTTCCCCATATTTCTATTGATAAGTAGAAAGTAAATCAGTCAGTCAAGTTAAAGATATCTGGGGTCACAACAATTTAAAGATAGCATTTTTTGCAGAGTATGGTTGCATATTAATTCTGGTACTTGAGAGGCTGATATGGGAGGATCACAGGTTTGAGCACCTTATTAAGAATCTGTTTCTAATAAATAATAAATAATTTAAAATGGCTAGAGGTATAGGTGGGTGGTAGAATGTCTGGGATTTTAATCTTAAAGTCAATAAAATAAATAAAGTTGGCTTATTTACTAAACTAATTTTTTAAGGATCATTATTTCTTCTTTCTTTTTTGAGGGGGGAAACTTTTATGGAAGCTGTTACTGCACAGCTGTTATTTCCTCTCACTAATAATTAACTCGTTGTAAAATTCAATCTGTTGTTACTTTGAGCCTAGCTCTTCCACTAAGTCAGCTGCCAAAAACATTATGTAACTTACTTATTCATGTTTATTTTTTAAACTGGTATGGAATATATTCTGCCCTATATCATCACAATTTATTTATAATACCTTTTATTTACTTGTATATTGCCTCACTCTAATTCCTGTTCTTATGTTATATCACACTTGTTCAATACTTTGAAGATTTTATTAGTTTTGTGTTTGTCAATATTAAATTCTTAAACCTGAGCTAGCTGGCTTCATCTGTTAATAAAGTATACCACCTTCATTGTAGGCAAAACTACCCACATAAGAGAGATGACTAGACATGATGAAATGAAACAAGTACAGTGCATCCAAGCAAAAACACAGTTTAGGACATGACTGGACACCAAGATACAAATAAAGAACTTTCCCTCAGGCAAGAAGTGATGCAAGGACATGACATTCACCTTAATCTTATTTCCAATGTTTCCTTCTTCCTCTGATTATAATTATTTTCTCTCTCTATCAGCAACATACAAATACAGTACAATAGCATTTTTAAAAAAAATGGTGGGTAACTGAGGATGTACATGTAGGTACAAGATATGTGTGTATACAACACACTAACACTGTGCCCAGACACAAACAACATGCACATATATGTATATCATACACATACACATGCAAGATGATAACACAGAGGCCCACCTGTATAACCTACTCCATATATACACAACACATAAGCACATCACACATTCTACTTACTACATTTATGTATGCAATCTACCCCACCCTCACACACACCGTACATGCTCAGAATCTTGATATCTATTCCCTTTACCTCATCTAGTGTCAGTATACATAAGATATGGTCCTTTAGCATTCTCTTCGCGTTACATATATTTTAAAGAAAATTTTGCTGCTCTCTAATAACACATAAATAATTAAATTTACATGTTTATTTCTTTATTTCAAAGAGATGATTTTTCAATATTTTTGGTGTATCCTAAGAGGACAATAATTGTTTATTAACTGTGTAAAGAAAAGACTAATTTTCTTTTTCAGTAGTTTTTGTATCTCCAAGAAAACTATTTCATTGTATCTAATGTTGTTGTCTTATAATAAAATAATTAGCTCTTAATTTCATTTGTGATTTTCACCACAATATGCTATCATTAAGATTTATTACAAAAATAAAATTTGAATAATATGAAAGAATTATTATAAATATTATATTTAAAATATGAACTTCTATTGTTATATAGTTGTTTTTTCCATGTTTATAAATGCATTACTATGGCTGGGAGTGGTGGTGTACGCTTGTAATCCCAGCGTTTGGGAGGCAGAGACAGGAGGATTGCACAGGTTCGAAGCTAGCCTCAGCTACTTAGTGAGGCTCTTAGCAACGTAGTGAGAACTTGTTTTCAAATAAAATATTAAAAAGTAGATCTGGGAATATAGCTCAGAGGTAGAAAGCCCCTGGGTTCCACCCCCAGAACCACAAAATAAATAAATAAATAAATAAATAAATAAATAAATACATTACTGTAAAAATGTGATCATATATATATATATGTATATATATATATATATATATATATATATATATATACACACACACACACATACATAGTGTGTGTGTGTGTGTGTGTGTGTGTGTGTGTGTGTGTGTGTGGTGCTGGGGTTTGAACCCCAGTAGAATTTTATCTCTGAGCTACATCCCAAGCATTACTTTACTTTTAAATTTAAACAATGTCTCATTAAGTTGCTGAGGGCCTGGCTAAATTGCTGAGGCTGGCCTCAGACTTTTGATCCTTCTGCTTCAGACTCTCAAGTATACTTCCAAGTATGCTTACATACTTTTGAAAATATATATGTGTGTGTGTTATATATAATAGTTTTACTATATATATATATATAATATATATATTTAATATTTATCATCCTGGAAAAAGGTTATAAAATCACATTTTAGCTCTACTAGCCCTTGGTCAGATTATTATGGAAAATAACAGAAAAAAGAATTGTAAGATGCATGATCACTAAACCAATTATACACTTTGTCCAACATTTAATAATTATTCTCTTTCTCAGATCAGGGAAAGTGACAGGGATATGGACAAAGAGGGACAAGAACAGAGAGGAAAGTAAGTAAGAGAGTATTAAGAAGATTGTAGACAATAGAGAACATGACAGATAAAATTTAAAAGATAAATAAAGGCATCAATGATTTGACTTAATTTAAATTAGGAGGAATAAAGAGAACTAAATTTAAACCACTGTAATATACTGCATTGTGTCTAGAACAAACCACTGTATATAGAGTAATTAAATATTTAAAAATCATAGAAAATTATTAACAATAATAATGTCCTATAGACATCCATAATTGGACACATGTGTACACACACACTTCTAAGAAAAACTAGAGAAGCAGCACTCTGTGATAGGGATGGGAGAGGGGAACATGAAAAAAATAAATGTATTTTTCAATGTTTTTCTAAGTTCATTCATGGGATATGATTCAGGTTCTGTTTTTTTTTTCTAATCTAACCAAAATGTCTCATTTTACAATTTATACAATTATATAGTATATACAATATATATAATAATACAATAAATATCCCTAAACATATATTTCTACATAAAGAATATAAAGCCTGCTTACATAGTCTCAAAAGGACATTCTTCTCTATAGTGCTATATAAAAGAACATATCAGAATAGCACAATAAATCTTGATGATTAGAGAATATTATCTGTGATAATACATTTCCTGGATCTTACAGCAGCTCAAAATATTATAGAGTTAGATGATATAGAAGAAAATATTTGCATTGTTTAGTCTTAAAGTCATTTCTCTGAAGATCTCATGATATACTGACCAAACAAAAACCTTCCCTGGCTGCTAGATACAATTTAAGAAAACTATTAACTATTTTATTATTTCAGCTTTTTCCATTATTTCTGCTTCATTCTGTGATAAAGTTTCTATTTTTTATACCAAGTGCTTTGCTTAGAGGATGAAGCCTACAATACAAAAGGTACAAAACTCTTTTCTAGGGAATGTTGCACTAGCATTCAGCATTTTTAATTATATCTGTCATATCTCCTATTCCCTGCAAGCAGAAAAGGCAGGGCACAAGAGCTATTTCTGAATTCAGATGATGAAAACTCTGAAAAATACAGGCATAACATTCAGATTTGTACCAAACTACCAATTTAAATCTTTGTTTCTGAAAGATAAATCCACAAAAATCAAAGAGGGAGGGCAGAATACTTAAGTGAATTTGCTGAGTTACACTTCTTAAATATTTGACTTACTTGTGGAGTTATTACAAATCTTAGAATTGTAAAAATAATAGATGATTCCAATTGCATGGCCAATACATTAAAAATTTCTGAAAATTTCCTTTCCAACTCAAATCCCTATATAGATTCACAAGAAACATCCAGAACTATTAGGTGTGTGGAAAAGCCAACTTATTTAATGAACAAAATTTAGTCATTCAGCATTCTGAAATGGAGGATTTTGTCTCAAAGCACACTGATCTTAAGAGGGTGAGTTCATTGAGCTAGATTAATTTATATATTGTACAAAGGGAATTCTTAGTTTTATATATCTTTCCTAATTTGTTGCTTAGAAAATATAAAGGTCTAAAGGAGGATATAAAGGAAACATTTGGAAAGTTTTTCATGGGGTCAAAAAATGAAGTTGGAGTGTAAATAATTGGGTTCTGGTAAATATGGATGTACCCAAGGAGATGTAGGAATAGAGGTGAGGATGCTTGTTCAAAGTGGTATTGTTCTATGCTATAATTATCTTCCTATATAGTCAAAATTCTATACCACATAAGCACATTATTTAATGACTTTGAAAGACAGTATGTATTTCTTATGCTCAATCAGTTAAAGAGGATAAGATAGTGGAAGATGATACAAAGTTATTGATAAATAAACCTGAAGCAAATATTTAGAATCAGTTGTAATAGATTATCCCCAAAATTAAGCACCTAAAAAATTAATGTGTGAATTGTAGGAATCATTAGGGAAAATTTGAGCTTCAATCAAGCACCTCAGATAGAAATCGATGTTTATTATAGATGCATATATAAGAAGGGGTTGACCAGGATGTAGCTCAGAGGCAAAGCACCTGCTTTGCAGGTGTGGTGCTCTGTGTTCGATTCCCAGTTTCAAAAAGACAAAAAAAGAATCCCTTTAAAAAAAAATAAGCTAAGAACAAAGAAAGGGCTAAACTAGGATAATATGATATATAAGCACTATTTATTGGTCCTTTTATGAGACATAGCTATGTTGTTGATTGAAATCCTCCTCCAATCTCTGGGAATATTGCTAGAAATTTTCTACCTTCATTTGCATGTAGGTGCAACCATATGGACCTCTTTTCAAAAGAATCCAATTGGTAGTGATGTAAATCAAATTGTGGCCCATTAAAACAAATATATTGTTCTTCCATATCTTTCCACTTCCAGCAGCTTTATGCAAATAATTATATTTTCCTAGGGGATAGGACAGCCACAAAATGAAAAAGCTCTAGTTCCCAAATCACTACATGAAAGAAAATCATGCTTCTCTATTGAGCATCCAACTAAGACTGTGGCAATAAAAAAATTCTTCTATATTAAGCTACTAAAATATTACAATGTGTTTCCTTCTGGAGTCCAATAAATTCTAAAAACTCTGTGCTATTTTGTTGGAACTCAGGAAAGGAGAATGCTTGCAAGAGCTCAACTATCTAATCAATATGCAGTCAGTTACTTTGATTTCATGGTCATATTGCTTGAGGTCCTGCATATTCACATATCTCTCTATTCATTCAAAACTAAGTACATAAAATAATATGGATTTTTTTTCACTAACAAAGGTGTTTAATCAAACAAAATGCATAGGGGGGTAATTAAACAGATAAATGTAGTATATGTGATAAGTATGAGGGGAAAAGTAAACTTACAAAACAAAAAAGTTGAAAATAAAGAAGAGGTTTCACAGAGATGATTCTTGTATAGAAAAGGCATTTCAAACAGTATAATAATAATATAATTATTACAGTATAATAATAATAATGCAATAATAGTTATTACAGTATAATAATAATAATAATAATAATAATAATAAGAAGAAGAAGAAGAAGAAGAAGAAGAAGAAGGAGAAAGGAAAATAAAAGTAATAAAAAAATTGAAACTCAAGATGCTTTACAGAATAAATACTTCAACAATATTGTGTAGTGAGGTTAGAAGGTGATTGATTAGGGTTAGATGAGAGTCGGGAATTGTGTATTGTGATGCAGAATCTGGAGTTTAATTCTGTACGCTGGGCTGGGCGTGGTGATGCACGCTTGTAATCACCGCGCTTGGGAGGCGGAGACAGGAGGATCGCTTAGGTTCGAAGCCAACCGCGCTGGCTTAAGAGACCCTGTTTCCAAATAAAAAAGTATAAAAAATAGGTCTGGGAGTAAAACCTGGAGGTAGAAGAGTTTTCAGGAACCCCAGTACCAGAAAAAAAAAGAAAGAAAGAAAGAAAGAAAGATAAGAAAGAAAGGAAAAGAAAAAGAAAAAATTCTGTAGGCTGTGTGAAATATTGAAAATTTGAAGAAAGAAATGATGTTGTTGTATTTTCTGTTTTAGAAAGATCACCTTGGTGACCATACATAAGGAGGATTGGAGGCAGGACAAGATTGATAATGGGAAATGCCAATTAGGGGGTTGCCACATTAATCCAGATGAGAACTAATGAGGCTGAGCTCTGGAATGGCAGTGCGATCGGGAAGAAGCAGCCTGGGGATATGTAGAGATACTGGCTTTGCAATTGTAGATATTTGATTTGGATACCCAAAGATTACATTTGAGATGCTATTTTATTTACTTACCACCCTAAGTCAAACTTCCCTAAGTCATTTCTGGAGAAAAAAATAATCTGAGATGTTGTCATTTGGTGAGTTAGTCAACTTCTGCTGATTTAAATGGTAGGTAAAAATAAATAATTGGATTCATTATTTCACTCTGTTAGTAACCCAAAAGAAAGCTGTATTTGATATATAGGGCCTACCATATATTCCCTACAAAGAAACAAAAATTAAAAATAAGTTAAATTGTTCTAATTTCTCTTGGTTAGAATACAGAATTATCATAAAAGTGGTAATGGCTTCAAACCACCAATATTTGATTGGAACTGGGATATTCTATTTTGTATACTACTAGTAAGAAAAAAAATCTGTATTCTTGTTTTAAAATCAGTTTTACATGTGTAAGGTTGCTAATTTCTGAATCTGCATGCAAGAGGAAATCCATTCTCAATTTAACAGTTTGAGATATCTGATCTGTAGTTACATGCAGAATTAGTTTAATGAGGGTTTTTTTAATTTTGCTTAGTCTTCAGAATTTTCTATCATATTTATCTCTGAAATCATAAAATCAAAGAAAAACCAGGGTTCTTGTCATGCAAAGCTTAAAAACAAGTCCTATAGACTCCGCCCATCCTTTAGAGATTGTTCCTGCAGACTTATTTCTTTAGAGGAATTCTACATTCACTCAGCTGGCAGTGTGTAGGTACAGAGCCCCAGACTTGGTGTTTTAGTCAGCATTTTCACTGCTCTGACCAAAACACCTGACCTGTGCAACTTAAAGGATGCAAGATTTATTTGCTTACAGTCCTGGAGGTCTCAGAGGTCATGAAGGACTTCCAGGCTTGGTGGCCAGAAGCAGAGATACAGAATAGGAGATGCAAAAGCTACAGAGACCAGCAGGAAAGACATAGTAATTACATTGTATAATCCAAGAAAAACTCTCCATCTCAAAATTCGTAATTTAATTACATCTGAACATTTTTTGTTATGTAAGATAATATTCTTAGAATTAAGGCATGGGCATCTCTGGAGAGTCACATCAATATCTTACCACAAAGGTTAATGTGTCTGATTAAATATTTGCCAGTCAGAAATGAGTTGTGTATACTTTTCACTGTTACTCATGAGCAGAAAATAAATATTACCTTCATAAGCTTCAGTCTCAGATGAATGTACTTTTCTACAATTGTTAAGCTTATATATTTATATAAAACATTATATAGTTTCTTGTCTTTATATTTATATTAAATTCAGTGAGAAAAGGTGAGCATATGTCTTTAACAAATGTTCAAGACTAATTATCCCTTTTCATAAATAATAAGCCAAAGGTAAATCTAGGTTAAGAACATGTCACAAAATATTGCTATCATCTATCTGGTATAAAATGAGTTGGAAAGTTTTGGAGAAATGCTGTGTGTTAAATATTATTAAATAAATTTATATACACAGATACTTTTGTATAGAATTTGGAGATGTTCCAGTATTTCCATTCCAGTGTATCTGTAGTAAGTAACCTAAGTTCTGTGATAACACCAGTCAATCCAGATAAATTCTGCCCCAGATCTCTGAAAAATTTTCAGGACATCTTTCCTTAACATTGTTTTCTCTTGTTTTTCTTTTTTACATTCACAATTGTTCTCTGTGTAAAATACTAAAAGATTATCTCAAATGTTAATTCAACTGTGATAGCTTAAAAATTCTATGTAAATTTAGGCAAGTTAATTTTATATGAGCTGAAAAATCAAAGCAGTCATGTTATTAAAAACAACTGGTAAATTGCAACAAATACAAAGGCCTGGAAACAATAATTATCAAAAGATTAAGAATGTATTAAAACTATGCTCAGTAAACATTAATATAATTATTAATAAATATCTATTTTCTGTGATCATCACTTACAACTTTAACAATAATTTCCCTAATGTGACTCAGATTTCCTAGAGAAAATTTTTGATGTATTTCTATTTGTATAAATTGTTTATATCTGTTTTAAAAGACTAGAAGTGTATGAGAGTGAGTCTGTGTCACCTAATTCTTATCACAAACCACAAAAAGAAAAACAGATAATAATAAAGTTTATCAATTACTTGCACATGCCAGGTTCTGGGCTGAGAGTTTTAAATGAATGACTGATTTAATCTTTATACCAAATTTACAAAGTGAGTATTATCATTATCATCTTGCATTTCCAAAGAGAAAATTAAGGTTTAAAGAAATAATAAAAGTTTCTCAGGGTTATCCAATTGGTTAGCTGAAAATATTGAGTGACAATTCACAATAATGAGACCACATTTAACCACAGTATAAAACTACCTCCAATGTTAAAGAATAACTTGTAATAGTAAGAAAAATATAAAACTTGCACAGGGCTTAATTTCAAATGTATCTATTTCAAAACAAAAATAAAAAGAAGTAAAAAAATAGTCATTACCATGTGATTTAGTCTAACATTATCCTCATCTTAATCACTGGATCTCTAGCACTCATGCAAGGCCAGAGCCATTTGAGGTTTCTAAATGAGGAACACAGTGTATTGATTTTGACAAAGGAAAGTGAAAACCACTACAACTGTCTCAGTAAATTAAACCCCTAATGTGTACCTTTTGTTGAAATTTTTTTCTTGTGTACATTGACATAATTTTCTGAAAGCCTATAAAAGAGGTAAATACATTTAGTAACATAATAGTGATATCATTATTTAGTGACCAAATGGTTTTCTGTCTTGTCACATTTTGTAAACTTGAGGGGTTTGATTATATAAAATAAAAATTAGACAATTGATAATAAATCATTTAAGCTTTAAGTTACACTTATTGGGTTCATTCAAAAAATAACTTGAAAACTATTTTATCTTGAGAATAAATGTACACACACAAAGTATTTACATGTTATTAAATATAGAAGATATATTATCACATATCTGATTGATATGTGATGGTTCATCACATATACAATAGATAATTAATTTAGATAATAGATTATAACATTTATTACATATTGAATTCTTATTCTTTGTCAATAAGTTTTGATCAATAAGCTTGTAATTTTAAGTTTAGAACGTGAGAGGTATATTTTGACAACTATTTAGAAGCTAAACCAACACTATTTTTACATAATTATTATAAAGATTTAACAATTTCAAAATATTTCTAACTTAAATTCTGAGAACTTTTCTAGTTGCTTTTGATAACCAGCAGTTTTTTTTTATCTAAAATTAAAAAATTAAAGCTCAAATGGATAGTATGTCTCTTGGCCTTTCTAACTCCTTACTACTCCATTCATAATCAAACTGATTTGGTCACAAATCAAATAAGTCACTAACTGCTCTGTTAAGGAAGTTTTACTCTTGTAGACCAAATGCAAACACATGATCCTCCAAAATGCACAGGTCCTCTGAAGACCCTCACAGTGCTTGCAATACAGTTCCAAGCCCTCGGTCTAACCCTCATCCCATTGTCATGCAGGAAGTAGCCGGAGAAAATCCAGCTGCCCATTTACTACTAAAAATATTATAAAACCTCTAGAACGTCTGTGAGGTCTGGCTGTGAGGCCTGGTTGGAGGAGTTGGAGAATAAAGAATGGCAGCAGTAGCAGGAAAAGAGACCCTAACCAATTCCTTGCCTCCAGCCCATAAACCTCTCTGTCCTGCCCCCTGTCAAGACCACCGATGGGGAAAAGCCACAACTGTGTTAACTATCCCTTCCTCCTAATGCCCCATAAAAATCCCCTAGTCTGTAAAACAGGGGCCCTTGACTCTCATGGATTTTCACTCCTGGTCAAATGCCTCCTCCCAAACCTATCTCCAAATAAATCTCTTCCTGAAGTAGAACCCCCTTGTTTCCATCCCCAGTACTGCAAAAAAAAAAAAAAAAAAAAAAAAATATATATATATATATATATATATATATATATATATATATATATATATATTTTCATTTTTGATGCATATCTCCTAAATTTAATCAACTTGTAGTGAAAACTCTACAGAGATAGTTAACTCGGAGTTGCTAATAAGATAATTTGGTCACATTGTGGGAAGATAAGTTTCTGGAGGACATATTGATATTTAACAAGAATATTTTACATAATTTTGTATTACTATGTGGATATTTAATGTTCTTTTTTTTATTTTTTATTGGTGCACTGTATTCAGACATCATAGTAGGATACATACTTTTGTAGACTTACATGCACACTTTTCCCAGTCAGCCCCCACCCAATCCCCACCCCATTCTCTCCCTATCCCTCCCTCCCATGCTTGGCTTAGTAGTTGACATCTAGTATTGTGGCAATTTATCTAAAATTAAAAACGATAATCTCACATAACAGTTTCATTTGTCTGATACCAAGCTTTTGATGACTTAAAGATAACATTTCAATATTTCTTTTTGCTTTCTTTCTTACCAGAGAATATTTTTTTCTATTTTTAGGTGAAACTATCATATATTTATATATTTATTTTTCAGAAAAAAATCTATCCTAATATGGAATATGGAATATGGACTCTAGGTACCCAAAACGATCTTGAAAAAGAACAAAGCTAGAAGATATATATTTTCTGATTTCAAACCATATAAAGCTACAATAATTGAAACAGTGTAGTACTATTCTAAAGGCAGATATATAAACCATTGGAGTTAAATAAAAGCCTAGAGCTAAATTCTTCCCTATATTGTCAAGTTATTTTTGACAAGGTTTCCACGAACATTTGGTGGTGGAAATAATAATCTTTTAACTCAATATTGTTAAAAAATAATAATTACATGGAAAAGAATAAAATTGGACCCTTACCTAATCCCATATACAAATATTAACTCAAAATAGATAATAGACCTAAATATAAATCTTAAGACTATAAACTTTTAGGAGAAAATCTGGGTCATTAAACCTCACAACATTGAAATTGGCAGTGATTTCTTGGTTATGATTTCAATGGCACAGGCAACAGAGGAGTATACAAACTCCCTAAAAAATAAAAAAAAATATTGTATATCCAAAGACAATGTAAACAGAGTTAACAGTTACTAATAGAATGGGATAAAATATGTCCATATGCTATATCTGAAGGTATATTAATATTCCAACTAGAAATCCTAAAAATTAACAACAATAAAGGCAAACAATACCCTTTAGAGATAGGTAAAAGACTAACATAAATAATGAGTCTCCACAGATAACCAATCTTAGTTGTCTGTTGGATGGAAAATCTTGTTTCTCTAGTTCTGGAGTGTGTTACCTATTTCTTCTTTGTAGTTAATCTTTTTGAGTATTTTCTCTAGCGCTGGTTTTGAAGACATAAATTCCTTAAGTTTCTGTTTGTCATGGAAGCTTCTTATTTCTCCATCTAATTTGATAGAAAGTTTTGCTGGGTAGGAAATTTTTGGTTGAAAGTTGTTTTCTTTCAGAATTGGGAATATGTTACTCCAAGCCCTTCTGGCTCTCATAACTTGGTTTGGGAAGTCTGGAGTGATTCTAATTGGTTTGCCTCTGAATGTCACTTGGCCCTTTGCTTTTGTTGCCTTTAAGATTCTCTGCTTGGCTTCCACATTGGTCATTTTGACAATTATGTGGCATGGGGATCCTCTTCTCCGATCCTGTCTAAAGGGAGTTCTATAAGTTTCCTGGATCTGTGTATCAACCTCTTGCTCTATGTTTGGAAAATTTTCTGCTATTACTTCCTTGAAGAGATTGTTGATCCCTTTGGTATCACTTTCTTTTCCCTCCTCTATTCCAATGATTCTTAGGTTAGCTCTCTTAAAATGGGCCCATATTTCTTCAATGTCAGATTCCTGCTGTTGGATATTTTTTTCTAGATTAGAAACTATGCGTTCATTTTTGGATTGCTCATCTTCTAAGAGCGAGATTCTGTTCTCCATGTGTTCTAATCGGTTGTTTGTGCTTTGAATTGAGGCCTTTACTTCATTAATTGCATCCTTTATCTCTTTCTGGCTCTCTCTGAGTTCTTTTCGAAGCACCTCTATTATTTCTACAGTTATTTTCCTGATTTGATCTTCTAGAAATCTCTGATTTTCTGTTTTATCGGGTTCTGATGTTGTGGGGTTGTGGGCATTCATTGCTCCAGTGTTATTCCTCTTTCCCATGATTTCGGATGTTTGTGCCTTCTCTGGGTTCTTCCCTTGGGTCACTATGACTTCCCTTAAGGTGTTCTGGATCTCGAGTCAGTAGTATCTCAGACCCCACTACTCCTTTACTGGGTTTTATCACAGAGTCTCCGACCCAGAGAGTCGATAGAGGCTGCTTTAGACTGTGGGGGGTGCCAGGTTGCACGTTCTCCTATGGTGTGATATCTCTGCCACCGCCCCTCCCCCGCTGGGTGAAGTCCCAGTGAGTACAGTACTGGGATTTCTCCTCTGTGGCCCGCAATTTGACTCACTGTTCTTGAGTACGCAGATGTAGCTGTACTGGCCTCGATGAATTCGCTGCTGCTGCCGCCGGTGGCAATATGGCGCCACTGCTACGCCCTCGGCTATGGGGCTGGCGTTTTTCTTCTTGATTTTGATTTCTACTCTGAATCCCTGCAGCGTGTGCTGAGCTCGGCCACTGGGAGCTTTAGATGCTCTCTGCGCGGAGAAATCCCGCCTAGCTGTTCCGCAGTGGCTCACCTCGGCTTGCTGTAGCCGTCCTGTGAATTCGCCGGTTCCGCTGGCAGTATGGCGCTGGTGCCGCCGGCAGTATGGCGCTGCTGCCGCTTCTGCCGCTTCTGCTGCGTCCTCGGGTGCGAGGCCGGTGTATCTCCTCTGTGGCTCTGTTCTCAGTCCGCTTTCTCTCTGGAGCCTGGTGATTTTTTGTTTCACTGGTGATGGTGTTTTCTGGTTATGAAAGGCGCTGATTTTGTGGTAATGGAGATTTGTTGTTAGCGGGGCTCTTAAGCCCCGCTTTTCTCGGTCGCCATCTTCCTGGAAGTCGTGATAATGTTCTGTCTTAAAGTATATTCAACTTAGGCTTAGTTCAATATGGACGACTGAGCTGGCATAGAATGACCATTTTAGACTTTCGGAGGATCACGCCGGTTCAAAGCCAGCCATGCTGGTTTCGGGACCCTATTTCCAAATAAAAAAAGTATAAAAAATAGGTCTTGGAGTGTAACCCAAGGCAGAAGAGTTTCCAGGAACCCCAGTACCACCAAAAAAAAAAAAAAAAAGTGCCTCATAAAATATATTTTCTTGTGAGGTACTAGGGATTGAACTCAGGAACATTCTACCTTCAAGCTACACCTCCAACACTATTTTTAATTATTTATTTTGAAATATTCTCACTAAGTTGTGAAGGGCCTCACTAAGTAACTGAGGCTGGCCGCAAACCTGCAATGGTTCCCAAGTACTGGTCTTACAAGAATGTGCCACCATGCCAGATCATAAAATATACTTCTAAGGAATTAAATTTTATATTTATACCAGTCCTCACATTAAAGAAGACTCAAATATTATTTTTGTTCATCTGTTCTAAAGCTACCATTCTAGAAAGCCTTGTCATGAATAATACCTACAACACTGTGTGTTAATATTTACCTCATGTGTATTGAGATATCATTGTTGTGCTATCTGTCATTTTACCTACATTATTGTTGCAACTTAACACTCACTGGCATATACCCACAATGCTATGCTTCAAATGCAAATACAACTAGCAAAAAGCCCAGACTCTTAACTAAAATTGTATTGTGTATTTTCTTATTACTAAACTAAAATGCAGTAATAATAAATTATAAATAAATAATTACATGCGCACATAATTTTATTTTTAAATACTACTTTTTCACATAACAAATTATTTCTTCTGCATCAAAAACTCTTTCCAATCAATGACTTATTTTTCAGAATTTGCCCTAACATTCTAAATTATTTTAGAAATGGGTATTTTGCCACCTAAAATAACAGCATGACAATCATAGTAGCAAAAGCAATAGCAATTCCATGTGGTTCTAATTACAGGCAGGCATAGTGTAAGAATTGTCTCTAAGAAACAAGTCAATTTGTTCAAGAACATGACAGACAAAAATGAAGAATGATATTCTGTAAGTGAATTGCACTTGTCCTAGTTTACAATACTGAATCTAAAAAGGAAGTTACAAAACATGTTAAAATTGTTTACATAGTTTGCAATGCTATGATGAGCTTTTTTCTTGGTTTCTTGGTCTTTGGATGCATTCTTAAATACAAATGCTCAGTCTTTACTCTCTGTGCAAACTACCTACAGAGGAAACACTCTCTCTTAATAGACTACTCTTTTATTCATTTCATTACTTTTTTTTTATTATTGAAGAAAAAACATGAAAAGAACAGTGTAGCCGGGCATGGTGGCACACGCTTGTAATCCCCGTGCTTGGGAGGCGGAGACAGGAGGATTGCACAGATTTGAAGCCAGCCGAGCTGGCTTAAGAGACCCTGTTTCCAAAATTAAAAAAATATATATATAAAATAGGTCTGGGAGTGTAGCCTGTAGGTAGAAGGGCTTCCAGGAACCCCAGTACCACAAAAATAAATTAATAAATAAAAAATAAAAAAGAACAGTATATTTCACTTGTATACTGTGTAATGAGTTATGATTTTTCCCCCACTGGGTCATCTACTATACTATTAAGTATTTTGTTACTTTATTAAATAGATAAACACTTGTAGTATCTCAGGTACTGAGATCTTACCTAATCAAATGTCCAATCACTTCTCACAATTTTTTAAGTCATTGCCCACCATCATCAGACCCTAAACACACACACACAAAAAAAACAAACAGCAACAACAACAAAAATTTGAGGATATCTTTTATTTATTTGTTGGTTTGTTTGTTTGTTTGTTTTCTGGATTTTATTTTCTGTGCTATTTCTCTGTGCATGCCACATTGCAAGTTCCGATCCCATTCTTGAAGGCCCCAGTAGTGGCCTGGCCACCAGGAGGACTCTGATCTCGACCTCGCTGGCTCCAACATGGCCTTGCCTCATGGGAGGCCCCGATCCTGGCCTCACTGGCCCCTGCACTAAATTAACCCCTCGGCTGGCTCCTCTCCCGGCCTCAGAAGCCCCAGCACTGGCCTAGCCTCACGACAGGCTGCGATCCTGGCCTCGCTGACCCTGGCACCAGCCTAACCCCTCGGCAGGCTCCTATCCTGGTCTCGCAAGTCGCAGCTCCATCCTTGCCTCACAACAGTTTCTGATCCCAGCCTCGCTGGCCCCGGCACCAGCCTTACCCCTTGGCAGAATCCAATCCTTGCCTCATAGGTCCTAGCACCGGTCTTGTCTCACGGCAGGCTCTGATCCCAACCTTTCTGGCCCCTGCACCAGCCTAACCCCTCAGCTGACGCCAATCCCTGCCTCAGAGGCCTCAGTAGCGGCCTTGCCTCACGGCAGGCTTCGATCCCGGCCTCGGAGGCCCCAGCACTGGCCATACCTCAAGGGAGGCTCCGATCCCAGCCTCGCTGGCCCCGACACCGGCCTAACCCCTTGGCAGGCTCCTATCCAGGCCTCGGAGGCCTCAGCACCAGCCTTAAATCACAGCAGGCTCCAATCCCGGCCTCATTGGCCCCGGCCCTGGCCTAACCCATCAGCAGACTCCAATCCCAGACTCTGAGGCCCCAGCACCGGTCTTGTCTCACAGCAGGCTCCAGTCCCAGCCTCGCTGTCCCCAGCACCAGCCCAAACCCTCTGCAGGCTCCGATCCCAGCCTCGGAGGCCCCAGCACCGGCCTTGCCTCACGTCAGGCTCTGATCCCAGCCTCGCTGACCCCGGGACCAGCCTAACCCCTCGGCAGGCTCTGATCCCAGCCTTGGAGGCCTCAGTAGCGGCCTTGCCTCACAGCAGGCTCCAATCCTGGCCTCGCTGGCCCCGGCACCAACCTCACCCCTTGGCAGGCTCCGATCCAAGTACCTCTTCACCCAGCAGGTTGTCCCACGTTCCCAAGGGTGTGTGGTGGTAGTATTCTGCCTCTGAGGTAATTTCTTCAAAAGTTCCAGATGTATTACATCAGATCTCTGCCTCCCCTGAATACTTGCTGCTGCCAGTGCCACTGCCTCCACCATTTCAAATCTTTCCCAAGCTCTTTTCCCATACCACATAATGTCCAGTGTTCCTAAGCATACGCGACAGTAGCATTTGACCTTTGGGGTAATTTCTTCTAAGGATCAGGGTGGGTTGGATCAAATGTCTGCCTCACCCAAATACAAGTCTCTACCGTCATCTCAGTCACTGCTGATGCCACCGCCTTCCTCCTAGGTCTCCGCTAGACTCTCTCCTTACAGGTGATGTCCAGGATTCTTAACCATGTGGAGAAGCAGCAGTCCTCCTTCGCAGGGAATTTTTCCAAAAGTTCCAGTTTAGATGGATATGTTTTGTCTGAATCTCCAATATTCTAGCTCCCACTGGGGCCAACTTAACCCCTCTCGAATATTTTTCTTTTTTCGTTTCCCTTAAAAAAAAAAAAAAAGAGAGAGAGAAGAGAGTATGTGTGGTTTGGGGAGGATGTGGGATCAGGCACTCGGTAGCGATGCAAATTTTTTTTCTTTCTGGGTGAAAGGGGGGTCTCCTAAGGGTGCCCCGCCCATACCCGCCCACCTGCCCAGGATTGGGGTCTCACAGCCCAGGCCTCCAGGGCCTTCTGGGTGGGGGTGGGGGTCACCTAAGGGTACCCCATCCATGACTGCCCACACTCCCAGGGTAGGGGCCATGCGGCCTGGACCTCTGGGGTTTTCCGGGTGCGGGGGTCACCTAAGGGTGCCCTGTCCGCGACCCCCCCCCCTGTCGGGGCCATTCGGAGGTCCTTCTGGGTGGAGGGGGTCGCCTAAGGGAGCCCCTCCTGCGCCTGCCCACCCTCCTGGGGTCAGGGCCATGTGGCCCAGATCTCCCGGGCATTCCTGGTGTGGGGGGGTCACCTAAAGGAGCCCCGCCCAACTGCGCGGGGTGTCAGGGCCCTGTGGTCTGGGCAGGTCGCCTAAGGGAGCCCTGGTCGCACCCCGAACCTGCCCAGGGTCGGGCCTTGGGGCCTGCACCTCTGGGGCCTTCCGGGTGGGGGCTTAGGATATCTTTTAAAGCTAACACTATTTTGAAATTTTGGGATATCACCTGGAAATCATAGACTTGTTCTTTATGACAAGAGCTGCTAAAAATAATTAAATTTGCTGGAATAGTTTTATAGGAGGAGTTGGCAAACGTGAGAAAACTGGAGCCTTTTCTAGGTTAACTTTTAGAGGTGAAATTCTATCAATATAGATATGTCAAAGTGTATGTGCTTTTCTGGGAGGTCTCTAGTGATGCATCAATACCTTGAGTGTCCACAATATGTTTCCATCTTCAGAAAAAGCACTGTCATAATTCTTATGAAATAGTTCTGTTAAATTTAACAACATTTGTCAGAATCCTGGCTAGTTTTGTTTGCTAATATTGCATAACAAAAGTATAGTATAGGTTGTGAGTTATAATTTGAGTTATTATATAAAATATTAATTAGGTCACTGACGCGCCTTCTTCCCAGTCAAGAACTGAGCAAGGCTCATTTCAGCAGGAAAGCTGCACTGCAGACATTCCCTGGAACGGGCGCGGCATCTCCTTCTGGGGAATAGTCTTAGGCATGGGGATTTGGGGATTTTTTGGTATTGGTCTTGTTACCAAAAAGATACCTGAGACTTATGTTATTAATGGATTCAAATTGTTTGAAACAATTCAATATTTACTTCCTGAAACTGTAACATTTATGTATGAGTTGCACCTAAATTCCAAATGACCAATCTAACAAGAATTCTTTAAAAACTCAGACAATAACAAGCAGAACAAGCCTTAAAGGCAACCGATCCTCCCCAGGTTTTTTCCAAACAAATATTAACAATAAACCTAAAACAGAGCCAAGACAAGTTGTTCCTACCAGCATGTTTACTTAGAGGTAAGCTATGGTAGAGTGGCTATTAACCCCCCAATAACCCTACCCCCTTTTGTTTGTACAGTGGGTGCATGGACAGCTGCAGAATAGATGGGTACCCAAGCACAGCCCTGGGACATGGGAAAGTATGAAATTTTCCTCTCCTTAGCAGTGGATTGATTGAAAAACAATAATATATATTAATCAGAGAATATAATGCTTAGCATAGGATATTATTTTGATATTATATTAGTAGTTAATAATAAACTTCTGATCTTTTTCATGATTGCTTGTAAGAGGAAATGTTCCCTTAAAAAAGAATCTAGCTGTCTGTCATCTTGCCTTGATAATTAGTTCTTTGTATACTTACTGATACATTAATTCTAGAAAAAAGTTCTTAGAATGTAGCCAAAAAGTGAACTATAAAATGCTTGCCAAAACCAAAAGTAGAGAGAGCAAAAATGTAAATAGAGCAGCTTCACTCTCCATTGTGTCTCTGTGCTGTTTCTCCGCTGAACTTCCCAGACTCCTCGCTACACCACTCGCAGACCCCTGACTCTTGCTAAGGCTGGACCCCAGCAGGTCACAGTTTTAATAGCAATATTGCCTCTTCTCAGTCAGCGCACATTAAATTTATTCATAAAATTTTATTAAAAATACAGATATTAGCTGGGTGTGGTGGCGCACGTTTGTAATCCCCATGCCTGGGAGGCTGAGACAGGAGGATCACACAGGTTCAAAGCCAGCCTCAGCTACTTAGTGAGGCTCTCAACAATTTAGTAAGACCCTGTTTCCAAATAAAATATAAACTAGGTCTGGGAGTATAGCCCGGAGGTAGAAAGCCTCTGGGTTCCACCCCCAGTACCACCAAAAAAAAAAAAAAAAACCAAAAAAAAACCAGATATCTAGGTTCATCTTGATAGCCTTAGAATAAATATTTCAGGATTATTACATATTATATCCAAAGCCTTCTTCTGTATATGTTATTAATTTATTTTTGTAAATCAAATGTAGCATTCACTAATTTCTTTGACAATAGGCTTAATCATTTTGATCATTATCTTTAGAAACATTTGCTATTTTTACTTGAATAATCTCATTATTTTGTTTCGCATTTCACTGGAGGGAAAATTTTATGTCAGTTGCATTAGTATTATTAAGAATAGTAATAATAGACTTTTCATATTTGAAATTTTTATTAATAAAATAATAATGATAACTATGTTGCTATTAACCACAAATAGTTTTATTTTACTCAACAGTTTTCTGAAAGGTACTGCTATTGATGAAAGCTTGTTTTGTCAACAAAAAACACTATCAGAGCCTCCTGAAAATCTACCAACTCAGGTACTTTAAACTACTGATGCTTCAAAGAATAGGCTACTGGGTGCAAGTATTGAGAAATGATATTAAGATCATTCATGTTCTCAGAAATAATTTTCAGAATTTTTTGAATTAAAGGAACAGAACACTTTATGAGATTATTGATATTGATGACTGGATGGAATATAAATCATTTACTGAGGATCAAGTTAATTAGAAAATTTTTATTGCAGTAATTTGTTTGAAATTTTGTGATGTGATTTTGATATTTTATTTTCCAGATTTTATGGTAGTACTTATTTAAAGAAATAACTACTCTTTATCTCATAACAATTTAGTAAACTTTAATTTTATACATTTTAATGAAACATTTAGAAATCATATCTGATTCCTGCTTATCTGCCCAAACTAAAAAAATCTGAATTTTTTTCTCTTTCTTTTTTTTTCTTTCTTTCTTTTCTTTTCTTTTTTTTTTTTTTTTTTTTTTTTTTTTTTTTTTTTGGTGGTACTGGGGTTCCTGGAAACCTTCTATCTCCAGGCTACACTCCCAGACCTATTTTTTATATTTTTATTTGGAAATTTTTTTGCTGTATGTTATGTGGTCAGGTTTTTAGACTCTAGATGGGAGAGTGTTAACTAAAACAAATATGTATAGCCTTTCTAGTGACACCAAATTTCTTACTGGGTCCTTGTCTTACAGAATCAAAGAATGAATCTGCAGACACCAAGAAAGCAAAAGTAGTAAGTTTATTTTAAAGAGGCAAGCATGTCCCCAGCACTCACCCTTTGGGACCTTGGCAGACTTTAGAGTCCAGCAGGGTCTTCTGGTACTGCCTGAGTATAGCCTGGCCTATATACCATCAATTACACACTGCCTTTCTCTGAAGCCCACTAGATCCATCAAAGAGAAACAAGGTTAAAGCTCCCATACAGGCACAGGGTGGAGGGGTGCCAGGGGGTAGCCAATACTGGTGCTGAGTATAGGGCTTCATATATGTTTTAAGCCCTTATATAGACATTAACTAATGAAAAAGTCCCTGTTTTTTAATCTTTTTTTTTACTTAGTTAATTTGTCACCTTAATTAATCTTAGTTAATTTGTCATTTTAATTCCCCAAGTCATGAGACTGTTTGTTCTGCATGTTTGTTTCCTGGTCTATATGTAACAACAGTCCTTGAGCCCAAGGTTGGTGCACATAGTTCTTTGGCTCCTGAAATCCTGGCTCCACTCCTGCACATTTTATTGTTCTAATCCAGGTCCAATGAACAACATGAAAATACCTTCTTTGGGAGAGGTTCTTTTTCTTAACTCTTACCTCCTGGGAGTCCTGTTTTCTTACTATCTACCCAATACCTAACTCCTCACTAGCAAAGAATCATAAGTATTTCAAAAGCAATTACTTGTATAATACTATCAAGTCTCCTAGATCAGGTGAATGAAGGCATCATCTATTGTGGTAAAATAAGTCTTACTGTCAAGAAAATTCTTTACTGAATGAAATAACAGTAATAAAGAGTACTATAAATGCAAACAGGCAGAGGAGAACCCAGAATTTTCTTTTCCAGTTTTATTTTTCCAGTCTCCATAAGAGGCAAATCAGGCCAGAAATTCTGAAAGGATAATTAGATCATTCTATTCACTACAAAACCCAAGTTTCTCTGGAATTACCACAAAGATGTTTGGAGGTTTCCAGAGCTAATTAAAAATGCTAAGAAGCAAATTAACACTTTCTCTCTAATAAACTGCAAACAGATAGTTAAGTCCCTTTAATAATGCTCTAAAGTCCCCCAAACAGCTGGAGCAAGCCCAAACAGATTGAAATCAACAAAGCGGGCAATGTGAAATAAAGGCAAAATGCCCAGGACACTTGGATGGTCAAAGACCATGTGGGAGAAAAAGTCCATCCTGAATGAGAATATGAAAGAGCTTATTGAGAAAAAGTAGAAGTTAGTTAAACATTTAGCAATCTGTATTTTCTTTTGACAGTTGTTCAATACCTTTTGCTGTTTTGCACTGATTTAGTTCTTTTTATTGTTAATATAACTGCTCGTCATTTTCTCCATATAAATCATCTTTTGCTTTCTGATAGTTTTTTAGCATCCAGCAAATAAAAGACAAAAATAAACCTTTGACCATTTTGTTTTGAAAATTGGATAGATAAGAGGAAAAAAGAATAAATTGATGATGTAAATGTGGTAGGCAAAGCTTAGAAGTATAGAGAAAGTATCTATGAATATTAGTGATATAGGACAGAAGTAAGGATAAGTTGAAAAGAAACCAACAGCGAAGAGGAAATAAGCTATAATTTCAAATCTAAGAAGTTCCATGAATACCACCACCTTTATTCCCCTAGTCTGGGTTCCTCCAGGCCTAAATTTTTAAACAGCCTTTGAATCTTAGATGATGATTAATGTCTATGTACATTGCTAGTTTACACAGTAGATTTGGTTTAGACTAAATAAGGCAAGAGGAACTATTGTTAAAAAAGAGTGATATAATTTCCAAGTCTGATTAATCTTGAATTGACTCTTGTGCAGAGTGAGAAAGTGGAGTTTATTTCCATTTTTCAGCATATGGTTAACTAGCTTTCTCAGCACCATTTGTTGAAGAGGCTATCTTTAGTCCAGTGTATGTTTTTGGTCTCTTGGTCAAAAATAAATTGGCCATAAGTGTGTGGATTTCTATTTGAGTCTTCTATTCTGCTCCATTGGTCTATGTATCTTTGTGCCAGTACTATGGTGTTTTTATTACTATGGCTTTTTAGTATAGTTTGAAGTCAGGTATTGTGATTATTCATTAATAGTTTGTGTTGCTGAGAACAATTTTGGCTATTGTGGTTTTCTTCTTGTTCCAAATTAATTTAAAAACTGACTTTTCTGTCTGTGAGGAATGACCTTGGTGATTTAGTGGGTATTACATTAAATCTCTAGATCAGTTTTGAAAGAATGACCATTTTGATGATATTTATCCTGACTCAAGCATATAAATTTTTTTTCATCTTATAGGGTCTTCTGTGATTTCTTTTTTCAATGTTTTATAATTTTCTTTATAGAGGCCTTTTACCTCCTTGATTACATTTATTCCTAAGTATTTTATCTTTTTGTGAGATATCCTTAGTGGAAGTGTTTTCTGGATTTCTTTTTCAGTTAATTTATGGTTGGCATACAGGAAAGCTTCTAAATTTTTAAAACCGATTTTGCATTCAGACACTTTGCTGAATTTGTTGATGAGTTCCATTTGCCTTCTGATTGAGTTTGTTGGGTCTTCTAAGTATAGTACCATGTCACCTGCAAATAGTGATAGTTTTAGTTCTTATTTGTACTCCTTTTATTTCCTTTTTTACTTTATTGCTCTGGCCCAACACTGCAACAAATAGGTACAAGCAAAAACTTTCTCAACAAGACCCCAAAGACACAAGAAACTAAAATTTGGATTAATAACTGGGATTGCATTAAACTGAAGAGCTTCTGTAAAGCAAATGAAACTATTAATAACCTCAACAGAGAGCTGATAGAATGGGAGAAGAAATCTAACTATTCCTCCAATAGAGGATTAATATCTAGAATATACAGAGAGCTAAAAAAAACTCAGTGCTAAGAAAATAAATAACCTAATAAAAATGAGGAAGTGAACTAAATAGACATTTTATAAAATAAGAAATTGAAATGGTCAATAAATATATGAAAAAATTCTAAGCATTATTACAAAGTTATTTTATAAGAAATATTTTAAGGAAAGAAAAAACACACCATTTATTCTAATTTTATTTATTTATTTATTTATTTATTTATTTATTTATTTGGTGGTACTGGGGTTCCTGGAAGCCCTTCTATCTCCGGGCTACACTCCCAGACCTATTTTATATCTTTTTATTTGGAAACAGGGTCTCTTAAGCCAGCGAGGCTGGTTCGGAACCAGCATGATGCTCCTGTCTCCGCCTCCCAAGCACGGGGATTACAAGTGTGTGCCACCATGCCCGGCTATTCTGATATTTAAAAAAATAGGTTTCTCAGTTTAATGATATCTTGTGCAAAAGTGTTAATTTCTTTACTTCTGACAGTCTACTGGGATATACAGACTGAATATTAAAATTACAAGGCATCTTCATTGATATTAAAAATATATGTTCTAGAGCCTCTGGCTAGGTAAATCAAATCATTTAAATGTCCTAAATGGAAGAAATAATGCCCTAACAGGATCTCATTATTCTCCCTAAACTGAAACAACTAGGCAGAATATCAGTAAGTCAGGAGGTACTTCTGGTTAGAACTAGTAACTGGCTTGGGACACTTCCACTCATTTTATCCAACCCATCTTCCCTGTCAGGCATTATTTTCTAATTCTGCTGAGTCACAATCACCATCTTGTGACTTTGCTGAGTCACAGGCACCATCTTCTGATTCCACCCCTGATCTCCAGGATCTCTCCTCATCACCCTGACCACCACCCTACCCTATAGCGAATCTCTCTTCACCATCAGAGTTGACCATTCTGCCCCTGGTTCTCCATACCTAAATCCCCATTTCTGATCTCAACCTGCCATCTAAAACCCTTCTAATGGCCTCTCATCTTAACATGTTCCTTTCCCCCCTGCCATTTTTCCTTCAGGGACCAACCCTTACTGTGCCCTCGCTTTCCCTCATAAATCAACATACCTGTTCCAAGGAACCCCTTCTCTCTTGGCCCCACTCTGAGAGGTGGCCAATGCGAAGAGTGTGGTCCATTTTCATGGCTCTTTCTCCCTCCCAGACATTGCTCAAATTGAAAAAAAAAAAAAAAAACAAAACAAAGTGGTTTCTTTTTCCACCAATCCATCCTGTTTTATTAAGGAATTTCAATATATTATTAAAGTGAAATATCTTCATGTTATTTTAACACCTGCCTTAACTCGTGATGAATGGAATTGTATATTAAAGGCCACCCAAGAATGGGCCAACCAGGCCCATTTGACTAACCCTACCCTCCCAACTAGAATAGCCATGGTACTTTCTAAAGATCCCTGTTGGAATTATCAGCCAGCCCCAAATGGTAAGGGTGAGGGATTAATAAAGAGAGACCATATGATTGTATGCCTTCTTGATGGCAAGTGGGCTGCTTCCCATAAGGCAGTTAACTATAATAAACTTAAGGTAATCACCCAAGGTGCAGATGAAAACCTAGCCATTTTTCTTAATCAGCTTCAGGAGGATTTCACCTTCTAAACTCACTTAGATTCATCTACTGAGGTGGGATATGTGGTGTTGGCAACTCATTACATTGGGCAAGCAGCCCTGACATTTGGGGGAAAAAAATTTAAAAGGTGGAGGACAGCCCTCAGACTCCTATTTGAGATATGGTGAACATGACATTTAAGGTTTTTACTTATCAAGAGGAGCAGACTGAAGTAGAGCGTAAGATGAAGCTCTCCCAAAAGGCAGATTTGCAAGCCCATGCCTTAGTAGCAGCCCTGCAGTCAGTGGTGGTGACTTAGCCTCTGGACAATGAGTACTACCCAGTGATGGAAGACAGCAATAATGACAACTACCTCCAGGAACCTGCTTCAAGTGTGGTAAGGAAGAACACTGGGCTAAGCACTACTCTCAGTTATGCCCAACATCTAGACCGTGCCTGCCATGTGGCCAAGAGGGACACTGGAAAAGTGATTGCCCTTGGAAAAGTAGTGAGCCCCAGGTGCCTCAACACAGGAGGATCACCCTTCCAGATAATGCTTTGCTGCTGGCCTTACTCTGCCTGGCTGAAGATGGGCAGCTCCCAGACTCATCAAATTGACCATTCTTGCTAAGCCCAGGGTAACTCAAGTGGGTAATCCCAGAGTAACTCAAGTGGCCCATTGATGGGGCCATTATTCAGACTCCTCCTTGGTGGCCAAATGAAGCAATAAAGCTGATTGCATGATGAGAAAACTGTCACAATAACCCCAACTAAGCCCACTGGACTCTGATTTTTTTTTAACTCTTTCCACAATAATGCCTAACTATAGCCTGGCTGAACAAAAACACCTGACTAAACTTGGGGCATCCTGCACAGAGGACGGATGGCTTATGATACAGAACAAAATTTCTCTACCTGAGGCTCAGGTTGAAGCGGGCATTAATCTAATACATAATTTTCTACACATTGGGCCTATGGCACTTAAACATTTCTTAAACCCCTTGTTTTATTCTCCTCTCCTGCAACAACTGACTAGCAAAAGAAGTTCTTTGACCCTCTTTTTCTACCCACCAAATGAGAGGATATTTGCCAGGAAAGACTGCCAAATTGATTTCATCCATATGCCCTCTCACAAAAACTTAAAATATCTTCTTTCCACAGTCAACACCCTAACAGGTTGGGTAGAGGCTTTCCCCTCAAAGGACAAGACAGCCAGCACGTTGGCCAATGCTCTATTCTCAGACATTATCCCTTAGTTTGGACTCCCTAATTCCTTACAGTCTGATAATGGACCAGCTTTTATTTCTAAGGTCACTCAACAGGTGGCACAGTTCCTTGGCATTTCTTGGAAGCTCCACATACCATATTGACCACAGTCATCAGGAAAAGTATAAAAAATGAATGGAATTCTTAAATACCTTCTAACAAAACTTTCCCTGGAGTTACAGGTGTCATGGCCTGAAATCCTACCACTGGCTTTGGCCCGCATACTGGCCATCCTTCAAAGCCCCACCTCAATGAGCTCCTTTAAGTTGCTGTATGGTTGCCCCTTTTTAGTTTAACCACTCTGTCTTTGGATCCCCATCCCCTGGCTTCCTATCTCCCTTCCTTGTTTTTTCTCAGGCACCTCCTTTGGAAATATGCTGACTGATATTTTTCCCAAACTGGGACCAAAGAAACAACTTCACACCCAGCAACCAAGGCCCTTAAGCCAGGAGACAAAGTCCTCCACAAGTAGCTTCTACCAAAACATCTTCAACCATGGTGGAATGGGCCCTTCACAGTGACCCTCACCACACTTACTGCAGCCAAACTACTGAGTGATCCCTGACTGGCATCACCTTACTTAGCTAAAAAGTGCTCCATTATAACAGCATCATGACAAATTCTCCTGTACAGTGTTGGGCCCACTAAGCCCCATTTTTCTTGGCACAATTTTCTCTAATGCTTTTATTTCAGCAGGCCCACTTGTTTATGTTTGAAAATTCACCATACAGGAGAACTATTTGCCCCCTCCACAAAACATTGGATAGAACAGAAACCCCTTTTCTACTAAAGTTCTTTCAGACACACATTACCAAGCTGTCCAGGATAATCTTCAATCAACCCCAACTGCAGCCATACTCCCTTCTGTCCTCTTCCAAATAACCCGACCTTTCCTGAACAAGGGGCCCCTATAACAATGTCCCCTCTGATAGCAGGAAGTAGTTATTGACTCAATTGTTGACCAGTATCACCAAAAGGCCAGGATGATAGGTTGAGTCACTTCCTCTTCCCCTTTACAGGACCCTGCAGCTGGAATAAGAGGTGAGGCCCCAGAAGCAAGAAGTGAAGTTGGGACAGACTCCAGATGTTGTGGGGCAGACTCCAGATATCACAAGAGGACTGGAATTCTCCTACCTTGCAGAGGAATGGCATTCAGCATTCTTCTGTCTTGCTAGCCCCACCCTAAGAATCCAGCTACATAACTAACCTCACTTTCTCTCTTGGGTGTGACTCTGCTGACTGACAGCCCCCCCCCCCCCAAGTATTGGTCTGCAGACTTCTGGGAGCAACCATTGATTAAAGGGGCTGATCTAACACTCCTTGGATGGATTTTGCCTCCTTTGTGACCCCCAACTCAATTTAAATATTACAGGTAGATTGCCCATGTCTACCATCCCCAGCACCAAAAATAGTGTTATTAAAAACAAAAAATCACAAGATATAGAATGTAAGAATTGATTGGTTGGGTCCTCTGGAAGTAACCACAGTGGGAACAGGAGGTGGAACCCTGAAAGTGGAGATATCGTGAGAATCCAAATCCCTGAGACTCCAAACATCGCGAGACATATTCAAGGCTGTGAGATTACAGATGTCGAGAGAGAATCGGTGTTCTCACACTAAGTCCCACCCCCACAAAACATGGACTTAAAGGCAGGACCACTTCTGTCCTGCCACGTGGGTGACTCAGATGGCCAATCTGGACTATGGGCGATGCTCCAGACGTGTGGCTTGTTATTCCCTTCCCCCACGACCAGCTGATCCATCCCTGAAGGTGCCCAGGTACTGAGTTCTTTGGATTCTTCTGATTAAAAGCAGATTCTGGTACCTTGCTGGGTGCTTTCCTCCTTCACAATCTCCCTGAACCCCTTACCTCCCCAGGAACCCTATTTTCCATGTTTCAAGAATGTAAAATCAATTTTAAAATAAAAATTTAAATAATTGTTAGATTATAATGTAAATATCAGGCCAGGATAGGCATGGTGGTACATATCTGTAAGCCAGTAATGAGAAGGCTGAGACAGGATAATCATTGGTTTAAGGCCAGCTTCAGAAACTTAGGTCCTCAGCAACTTAATAAAACCTCACTTTAAAATAAAAATGAAACAGATCTATGGGTGTAGATCAGAGGTAGACCACCCTTGGGTTCAATCCACACACACACACACACACACACACACACACACACACACACACACTATAATATAAATGTTAGAAAAATATTTTTGTGAACAATTGCAATAGTCAAAATTAATAAAATTATTCTACATCTATAAATGATGGATTATTTATTAACAAAAATGAAAGAAGTATACTAAATATTTTAGGAAATAAAATTGTTTCAATATAATGTACTAAGAGAAATTTAGGTCCAATATATTTTCCTTGCTAGGTTTACATAATTTCTATAGATTAAGTGGGATGTATACCTTCCAAATTTTTACAGGTTCATGACTTCTCTTTAGTTCTTGTCTCTCCAAAAGAAAGATCTCAAAAATAAAATGAAGTAAAATAAAATAAAATAACAAAAAACAAAACAACAAATAACAAAAAAAGAACTCATTTAGAGGACACAGAGTAGGCATGAAATCGTTTTATTGGGTAGATTCCACAGAAGGGCAGTAGAGCTGGTTAGTCCAGAAGCAGAGTAAAAGAGAGGAGACCAAAAGAATTTAAAAAAAAAGGGAGGATTGACTTTCACATAGTGAGCTTTTTATAACTTCTAGAAATTCCACCCCTTTTTATGTATAGTAATTTGGGTTTCACATCAAGGCTTAGTGGGACTTCATAATATGTAGTACATCTAAAGATATAATGTAATAGGCTATAAGTCTCTCACCACAGCTGGGCAGGGCAATTCTTATTCCTTTCGTGAATATTTTCATCTTCTTTTGTGGGCCTCTTTATTTTCTATCTAGTGACCTAACAAAATCAATATAGCAAGAAAAGCAAAAGAAACAGTTGTTAATGAGTTTATTTGAAAATGTCTATAATGAAAAGCTGCTTAGAAAATTTACATGTACTATGGATTTTTTCTTGTTTTTTAAGTGATCTAAAGAAAATTTTATCAAATTTTGAGTAAGAAAATATTTTGAGTCATAGTTTAAAAAATAGAATATATTCTTATCTTATAGGCAAAAAACAGAGACATTTAAAAAGTAAAATAAGGAAAGAGAGAGGGAGGAAGAAACAACCTATGGTTTATTTTGTTTTATATAAAATATTTGTGTCACTCTGTAAGGACAAATGAAAAATAAAAGGCTTAATTATCTGTTAAAAATAGGAGAAGAAAGTTCTGCCTCCTACTTTATCTTTGAGCCTTGTAGTTAGAAACTTGTAAGTACTTTTTTCTTTGAAATGCATATAAATCCTTTTCAAAAGTAGATAGGACTTCTGTCAGCTTTATGACCCAGACAAGGTTTTATCAAAGACCTGAGAGCCATCTCTTTGAAATGTAAAAATCAGGGATATAATGCCTGGGGCCTCAAGTAGCCCTGAGAAGCTGGGGATTCAATGGCCTTGTTCTAAGTTGTAAAACTACTTCAGTCCAGAAACTCTGAGAAGTTTGTTATTCTTCTGAAAAAAAAAAAAAGCCAATTAGTAAAATTAATGGTCATTCTAACTAGCAGGTTAAAAATGAGGTGAAATGAGGGTGAACCTTGAACAACAGTGCTGTTGAAATGTGGTGTCTCCTTTTATAGGGTTCTTCTATTCCAGTGGATTTTGAAGAATGAATTCCAAGGACAAGCAAAGAGTCTAGAAGTATGAACATTTATTTTAAGTCAGAGAAAGGTAAAAAACAAAATCAGCTCCCCCACAAGGTAGAAAGGGGCTTGAGAGAGAGTAACCATTGAAGCTTTTGGGAAGCGGACTTTTAAACCTTACTGAGGTTTCCCATTTATTCTTTTACTATTGGACAGATATGGGCTTTTAGCAACCAATAACTTTTGCACAATTTTAATATTTAAATTGTTATTTTGTGAGCTGATGGACCCTGATTCCTTGGGCCCACTGGTCTCTCCCCTCCTTGTTTACCTTCCCCCACCTCACAGAAGGTGAGGCACATGGCATTTTTTAAAATTCTTTCTGTTCCCAGGTCTTCTGCCCTGCCTCATGTGTTACCCCTGATGAAGTGATCTTAACTGCATTTAGGAAAAATGGGTGATGACTTCTGTTGGCAAATATCAGAATAAGGAGTGCACAACTAGACAACAGGAACAAATTTATTTTGGGATAAATTTGAGAGGAGCCCCTGGACTGGGAGAGGGAATCCACAAGAGTCAGGGGCTCTTGCCTTACAGACTGGGGACTTTTATGGGGCATTAGGAGGGAGAAATAGTTACACAGTCATGAATTTTTTTTTTTTTATTGGTGTATTGGTGGTCTTGACAAGGCTGCCAGGACAGGTAGATTTATGAGGCTAGGGGCAGGGGAATGGTTAGGGCCACTTTCTTGACATTGCTGGAGTTTCTTTGTTCTAAATTTCCTCTGGCCAGGCCTAACAGCCAGACCTCACAGTGCCCACAACTGCTGTAACTGCTTTGACCTGGTACCATCTCAGAGATTGGATGATCTAGAGAATCAGGAAGAAGAAATTTTTCATCTATAGCTGGAGGACTGAAGGGGCCTGTATCTTGGTTTAAAGTCATTTATGGTAATATAGTGGGTATCTACATGAAAAACTGTTATGATAGTATATTATATAGTAACACAGATATCTTGTCATAATAGTCTTTTCCATAACTCTTTACCATCACCTGCTAAAATTTTAAATTGGAGGTCAGGTAGCCAATCCATTGTAATAGAACATAAGTTATTATATATGAGGTTGTGAAAAGTTCTTGTGGCACAAAGACTGAAAAATTCCAGGCATGCTATTTAAAACTCAGCTTAAACATTTGTTTGTTTGTTTGTTTGTTTATAGGATTTTGAGCAGGAGTCGGATCCTACAGGATTTACAGAAATAGGGATCTTCACTTTTTGTAGTGTCTAATGGTCCTGGATCTCTACAACCTCAACCTCAAGAATAACAAGTTTAACTTTAAAGCATCTCAATAAGGTCTTAAATGGAATGATGTTTTTGGACACTAGTGTCATATATTGTTTTTGTGTATGTGAATTTAAAAGTAGAAATACTAATAAATGGTTTTAGTACAGTTTTTTTATTTTTTGTTATCCCTGAAAAAAGAACATTTACCTCTGATTATGTTGTTCTATTAAGTGTTCAAGATCAAGTAGGTAGTCCTACTTGAAAATAAAAAAAAAATATATATATATATATATATATATATATATATATATATATTTTTTTTTTTTTTTTTTTTTAATTTGGAACCAGAGTCTCTTAAGCCAGCGAGGCTGGCTTCTAACCTGTGTGATCCTCCTGTCCCCACCTCCCAAGCATGGGGATTACAAGCATGCACCACCACATCCAGCTTTTCTAACTTTTTTTGACATTAGGTCAGTTAAGTCTCCTCAGAATCATTCTTAGGGATCTATATATTTTTTTAATTTTTTATGGTAGTTGTGTGACTTTATTTTTTTACTTTTTATTTTTTACAAATTTTTTATTGAACATAATTGGTATACATTTGAACTATACTTGGTGCCCTCTCCCCCTGCCCCCATTTTTCCTTCCCCCTCACACCAATGATGGTCCAAGGTAACCATGCCATATTCATAATTTTACACATATTCGGATGTAGATCCTCATTAATCAAGTTCAGCCTTCCTCCTCTCTTCTCTTTCCATTCAAACTTTGCTGGTATTTCCCCTTCATAAACTGGAGTCCCACTGGTATCCTCTGTGTTTCCTAGTTTGGGCATATTAGAGGAAACATATGTACCTTCTCCTTCTGTGCTTGGCTGATCTCACTTAACATAATGCTCTCCAGGACTTTCTACCTTCTTGAAAATGCTATGATTTTGTTCTTCTTTATGGCTGAATAGAATTCCATTGTGTGTATTTCCCAAAGTTTTGCAATCCATTCATCTGTTGATGGAGAACTGGGTTGGTTCCATATTTTGGCTATTACGAGTTACGCTGCAATGAACATAGGTATGCATATGTTGCTATAGTTCTCTGGCTTCAATCCCTTTGGAAAAATACCCAGGAGTGGTAGAGCTGGATCATATGGTGGATCTATTCCCACCTTTCTTAGGAATCTCCACACAGATCTCCATAGTGGCTGAACTAGTTTGCACTCCCACCAACAGTGTAAAAGAGTTCCTCTTTCCCCACATCCTCGCCAGCATTTGTTGTTGTTTGATTTCTTTATGCTTGCTACTCTGACTGGGGTTAGATGGAATCTCAGTGTAGTTTTGATTTGCATCTTCCTGATGGCCAGTGATGGAGAGCATCTTTTAATGTATCTATTAGCCCTTTGTATCTCTTCTTTTGTGAAGTGTCTATTTAGTTCATTTGCCCATTTCTTGATTGGGTTGTTTTGCTAGTGTAGAGTCTTTTGAGCTCTTTGTGTATTCTGGATATTAGCCCCCTCTCAGAGTGGTGGCTGGTAAAGATCTTTTCCCACTCTGTAGGCTTCCTCTTTAGTTATTTATGGCTTCCTTTGATGAGAAGAAACTTTTTAGTTTGATGCTATCCCACTTGTTAATTTTTGTTTTAATTTCCTGAGCTTTGGAGTTTTTGTTGAGAAAGTTACTGCCTTTGCCAATATGTTGTAGTGTTGAGCCTATGCTCTCCTCTTCTAACTTCACAGTCTCAGGTCTAATATCTTAGGGATTTAGCAAGGCACACGCTTACTGTTGTGTCCACCATTTCGTCCCGGCTGAGCAGCACAGGCCTAACTGTGGCCTGGCAGTAATGGAGGAGGGAACAAATGCCTTAATACCAAAGATGATATGAAAACTAAGACAAACATTGACCTCATATCCAAACTCTGAAACCAGCGACCTTAGTTCCTTCAGCCAGAAGAAAATTTCATCCATTACATGGCCCATTCATGAAGGTAAATAAACTGTCCCCCAAACTTATGTGGGTACGTACGTACTCTACTGGCCAACTTCTTTCCAACTAGTAGACCTTACTCAGGAACAATAAAAGTCTCTACTGTCTCTCAGGGTCTCTTTTTTTTTAATCACCAAACCTTATATCTACCAGTTGTGCCATCTGTCAGGACAGGTCATGGTCTTAACGACCATTTAGCTTTTCTTGAAGCATAGAGGATATTTTCTTCTCTAATGACGATCCTTTTTGCAGAATACATGTTAGCACCTCTCAGTCACTGGGACCTGAATCAGAAGGTCAAAAGACTCACTGAAGTTTCAAGGGCCTTAGTGAGGTCTTTCTCTGTATTCTCTTTTACTTTGCAGGAATAGGGTAAAAATATTGGTTTTCTCCCCTTAGTTCCCTTATTTTCTGATTATTCTCAGAGTCTCAGTTGTTGAACACCCAGAAGGTCAGTTTTACTAATCCTTTTAGTTTTTTTTTTTTTTTTTTTTTTTTTTTTGGTGGTACTGGAGTTCCTGGAAGCCCTGCTACCTCTGGGCTACACTCCCAGATCTATTTTATTTTTGGAAACAGGGTCTCTTAAGCCAGCTCAGCTGGCTTTGAACCTGCGTGATCCTCCTGTCTCTACCTCCCAAGCGTGGGGATTACAAGCGTGCGCCACCACACCCAGCTTGCTAGTTTTAACTATTATCTCAAAACACTTTCTGGGTGTTGTATTTGTGTTAAATGTTAAGAACCACAGTTATACAGTTTTATGAGAAAAGCATAAAGCAGAATTATCAGAAGTAAAACAAATCTCACTTATATCTTTACATAAAGAAGATTGTCATAATGCAATTAGGATTATAAAAATATAAACCTGAAATGGCTATCACTATTTCATTTTATTTAGATACCATTAGCTTAGTAAAGTGACTTCTTACATTTGGTCTTTTAGAAGTCCTGTACATTCTGGGAACACAAATATCTAAAACATTATTATTAAAAGCAAGAAATACAGAAAATTATCTTAATAAAAAATATATATTGCTCTTGGTACCAGTATTGGGAAGAATGTATTAATGTACCAGTATTGGGAAAGATTTTCAATTTTTTAAAATATATCTTTGCTGCCGGGTGTGGTGGCGCACACTTGTAATCCCCGCGCTTGGGAGGCGGAGACAGGAGGATCGCGCTGGATCGGAGCCAGCCTTGCTGGATTAAAAGACACTGTTTCCTCATAAAAAAGTTTAAAAAAATAGGTCTGGGAGTATAGCCTGTGGGAGTGTATCCCAGAGGTAGAAGGGCTTCCAGGAACCCCAGTACCACCAAAAAAAAAAAAAAAAAAAAAAAAAGCCGGGCGTAGTGGCGCATGCTTGTAATCCCCAGGTTTGGGAGGCAGAGACAGGAAGATCACGCAGGTGCAAAGCCAGCCGCGCGCGCTGGCTTAGGAGACCCTGTTTCCAAATAAAAATGTAAAAATAGGTCTGGGAGTGTAGTCTGGAGGTAGAAGGGCTTCCAAGAACCCCAGTACCACCAAATAAATAAATAAATAAATAAATAAATAAATAAATAAAAATAAAAATAAAATAAAATATATCTTTGCTAGTAAAAAAAAAAAAAAAAAAAAAGAGCTTCAAAGAAAGGGCTGCAGGATTCCAAGCACCAAGGGCAATTAGCAAGACAACAGTGATAGTCCCAGGGCCTTTTTCATTGTAAAGGTAAGATTTCCCAAGGAAGTGGAAGAATGCCATAGACCTTCAGGAGATCCCAGACTTCAATAATCATGGGAGGATGCCATAAGCCTTCAAGAGATACCAGAATCCGATGATCAAATAACACATTTTGGGGTGTAACAAAAGAACTGGGTCTGTACCAGAAACAGGACAGACTGATAGGAAGGAATCCCCCACATCAAAAGGACTGTCCCTAGAGGGGGTGGATCAGGTTGGGTCAGAAGGCTGGTTATACTATACTCTGTAACCAGGAATTATCAGTGATTTTGTTTCATGTCACTCCTCTATATTATTCTGCAATGGTATAGGGCTGTAATTATCTTCTTTGTTTCTATCTTTGTAATAAACCATTTAAATCTTAAGCAAGAGTTTAGACTCGTGTATATTGATCTTGAGTTCAGAACAAGGACCCGGGGTTATGGAAATACTTTCTGGGAGCCTAAAAAGGTACCCATGGACAGTTCTCCCAAACTATAACAGTTCAAACCGTAACACTCTCTAGGCATGTTTTTGTAAAAATTTGCCAAAAGCAGATCAATATCTTAAGGAAACCAAATTATTTCAAACATATTATCAATGCATTTATTGTGACTTTTAGAAAATCTATTAAATAATTTATTTTAATTCTTACCAGCTTTATCAAAAACAAAATTTCTACCATAAATTTTACCCTTTTCAAATTATTTACAACTTTCTAAAATCCTCTGTGACTTGCTCAACATTCTAATCTTTTGTTTTCCTCTTTCTTATTCCCATGGACTAACTCAGTTATTTTGAATAAAGATTTTGTTGTAAAACGTCCTTTTCCACCTAAAAGCATTTCCTCTTTTTTAACTTCATTATAATATCCTCTCATTCTTACAGATATTTTATTGTATTCATTGGGTTTTCTTTTGTCTTTATGGGTATTGGTGGTATAGCAAATCTTCAACTGTCAGTGTGGCCAAAGGGACAAATTTGATTTGCCTTGATGGCACAGTTTTGGATATTTTCTTAACAAAAACTTTAGATTCTTTATTTTCCTCCTGCAAAACAGATTCAGCTGCAAGATATTGTCATTGTTTACATTTTCCTCTGGTGGTCAGCTGCTCTGCCTTTTAATCAATGCTACCAAACTTAGGTACAAAAAAATAACTAGACTTTTTTTTTTTTTAGTGTGTAGATAAGGTCAATGAGTCTCCATTTTCATTTGAGAGAGTGCTAGTGGCTTTGTCAAATGGGGAGTTTCCCTTCAGAAAGACAGAGGAGAACAAAAGCACCCTTTTAGTTATCACATTGTCTGACTGCCCTGAAGCAATTTGATTCCCATCCATACATGGCCATAGGCAGGATGTGTCTACTGCATTTATCTATGCTTACTAGCATGATGTAGAGTTTGCACCTAGTTATGACTGCCCGAAACCTACACATGCATATGTGGTGGTTGCCAATAAAACTTGGAGCTAGTAATTTTTTTTACAATCACTGATCAGTTGCATATTTATTCCTGGTAGCTAGGAAGATTTGAAATCAGCATCCATTTCCAAGCCACTGGTCATATACAATGGTGCCAGCTGCAGCACATATTGCTGCCTACCTGTGACTTTCCTTTATTGTCAAGGGGAATTGTGCTTAGTCTATCTGCATTTAGTTTTTTTTTAGGCTGATGGCAAGAAAGGGAATGAAACTTGGGATGTATAGTGCATCACTTGGCATTATTGTATTTTCAGCATCTGGACCAATAAAACTTTTCCTCTTTTCTAAAAGGGGTTTAAAAATCTCCACGCAGCTCTATTAACTAAAGATTGTTAAGAAGTATTTAATTGATCTGATCATTATTTCCAAATTCTTAGGGCGCTCAAGTAAAATAATAGATAGTTCTTCTCATTAAAGCAATATATACAAAATTACACATTAACCTGAACCCTGATCTCCAGCAACCTTTGTTTTCTTTTAGTAAAGACCCCAAAACAAAGCCATTTAAAATATTTTTCTATATACTAACAGTGTAGAAAACTATTTAATAGATCTAAATGTTATTTTAGACTCTAAGAAACCAAGAGAAATTTAAAGCATTAATTACATTTTGTATTTATCCAAATTAAATTAATAATTAAATTATAGATTGCCCCTAAAAATCAACACATTAGATGCATGTCATTAGTGTCCTAAAACATTTTTCTTGCCAGAAAGAAACCTTTAAAAGCAATAAATATTGCACTTGAAAATATCTTACAGAGGTAAATATAATCTTGGTTGACTATTTATCTAGAAAAAAGGGCCTATGTTAATAATTTTAAGACCATTTTACTTTAATCTCATAAATAAATCTTGCATTTACTCAGTTGTTAGATTTTTCAGTCATGAAACTCAGAGATACTTGGTATTATTATTTTTTTAATTTTATAAGCAATAATTTATTAATTTGCCAGTTTTTTTTTTATTTTGAAAGAGTTACAGGTATTTATTACCCAGAGTGAAGCCAGATTTAGAACTTCTAGAAACCAAAACATATCCTGTCACAGATTTTATTGTATGACACAGGCATGGGGAAACCTGTACAGTTAGTTAGCCATGCTTGGGCCATCTACCAGTTATGAGTGACACTAAATCAAAATGATTTAGGTGGCCACTTAGTTTCTCATGGCCGGCAAACACATCAATAACCACCACTGTTTACCTCTTTTATTAGAATAACAAACAGACAATGCTTGAAATGCTGCTGACTAAAATCAGTAAGAGTGAAATAAATAAAAAAGGTAAAGATCTCAAAAGCCTCTTGTAGCAGGGTGTGGTGTTGCATGTTTGTAATCCCTGTACTTTGGAGGCTGAGACAGAAGGCTCACAGGTTCACAATCAGCCTCAGCTACTTAGTGAGACCCTCCACAACTTAAGTCAGACCTCATTTCAAAATAAATGATAAAAATAGGGCTGAGGTTGTAGCCTGGAGGTAGAATGTTCCCGGGTTCAATCCCCAGAGTACCACTAAAAAGAAAAAAAAGCCTCTAGTTAGACAAAACTAAAACAATTCAGAACATAGTATATGTATATATATAGTACACACACACACACACACACACACACACACACACACACACACAGGTGAATTTGTAAAATTTCATTAACTACTAAAAAATATGAAAAATTCATAGTTACTGTAGTTAAAAGCTATATTATGCTGTGAATTTGTATAGATGCTTCCTTAAAAAGATTCTTGTTTTTCATATTGATAGAGAGGGGTTATAAAACAGAGCTCTAGAATCTTAAAATTAGCTTTCCATCTTTCCAGGCCCAATGCACCATGATTGAAACAGCGATGTCTCCTCTCAAAGGTTTCTTGCCCATTGGATTTTGGAGAATGAAGTCCAAGGACTAGTGAAGAGAATAGAAATATATTTTATTTTTATCTCAGGGAAAGATAGAAGTCAGAAGCAGCTCACCCTCCCAAGGTGAGGGGATGGTACACAGAATGAGAAAAAACTCAAAGCGCTTGAGAAGTGGACTTTTAAACCTTACTGAGATTTTCCATCTGCTCTTTTATTATTGGTCAGAATTTGGTTTTGAGAACCCATGACTTTTGCACACTTTTGATCCTCAATTTGAATTGTTGTCTTGTGAAGTTGTGGGCCCTGACTTCTGGTGCCCTCCTCTCCAGTCTGCCATTCTCTCTCACCTTCCTGTTTACCGCCCCACCTCACAGAAGGCCATGCAGATGACCTTCTTTAATCCCACCTGTTTCCAGGCTCTCTGTTCTGCCTCACTATCAAGTCCTCTTACCTGAGTACTGATTACTATTTATCTCCAGAAGATGCATGCAACAGGTTGTATCTGTGAGGTTATATGAAAGGATGAGATTTCTTGCTGTCTTTGTAATTTTTTAGCAGATTGTGATGTACATTATATCCTGATTTAATGCTTATTTGATAATATAAGTATTTTGTGGAGAGGATTTCTGGGTGGTGAGGAAAAAAGAAATATATATATATATATATATATATATATATATATATATATATTTTAATTCTAATTCCCTGGCAACCAGCAGCAATTTATGTGGAATGTAGGTTTTAAAATGTTATCCTCACTCCCTTTTTCTTTCTCACTCTGAGCTTAAATGACTCATTGACTGTATTGTAATTGGTGAGGAAGGAATTTGGGCAAGAGAAAACAAAACAATAAAAAATCTTAAAACATCAAGTACTATGAAGACTTTACAAATATATCCCAAAGACTTCTAAGTAATTGTTCCACAAAAGCCAGTGGCCAAGCTCTAAATATAAATACTTGCTGCTTGGATAGAGATGCTAAGCAGAATGTGTCTGCAAAAAAACATCTTTGAATTGCATATTTGTTCCCCCACATTTCAGAATTTAGGAGTACAGGCTGCCTGATGATCAGGTAAAAACATTGTCTGAGTTCAATTTCTATTGACTTTTCTTATCTCCCTCAGCCTGCTCCTCACTCCAGACAAGGATCTTTTTCTTCTTCCTCTGGTGCAGATTCTTAGCAAGGTTGTTTAGTTTGAATTACTAGTATTTTTTCTTTCACAAGGTGTTTTTATTTTGTTTGGATTCATACATGTGCTCAATTTTTTGAAAATTGAAAAATACATTAATTCTTGATCATCCATGGAATAACACTAGAAGTTATTTGTTCCAATGCAAAGTGCAATTATTGATGAAGGGAAGTTAAGTTGGTCCTCAAAAATTAACATATTCATCTAAAATATAAATTCGGAGTGGCACCCACCTATAATTCCTCTACTTGAGAGGCTAATACAGGAGGATTACAGATTTAAAACCAGCTTCAGCAACTTAATGAGACTATCAACAATTTAGTGAGAAAGACCCTGTTTTGAAATAAAAAAAAAATTAAAAGGGGTAGGGGTGTAGCTTGGAGATAGAATGACCCTGGGTTCAATTTCCAGTACCACAAAATTTATACATACATACATCTATACATGCACTGAAGAAATGTGCTTAGAAACTGAACATGGTGCCACTGCTTATTATGTTGTTGATGAAACTACTTCTCAATACAAACTGGAGCAAGTACTCTGGATAATCTTTACTCTAGGCAACTGCCATTCTTAGAATTAGTGTTCTGGATATGATTGAAATTTATTTTTATTGATATTTTATCTAAAATGTATTCTAGAATAAAAATTCATTAAGAGAACGTGAGCAATTATGAAAGCTAAAATTTCATTGTTTTTCAAACTCAATAATCATAACTTATCAACTACTGAACATCTTGCTACAGGTATCTTTTAGGATTTATTCTTTATTGCCAACAGATCAAGAATAACTTAATGCTAATATTAAATGTGAAGTTTCTGGAAAATCTATTTCCTCCTCCTCCTCCTCCTCCTCCTCCTCCTCCTCCTCCTCCTCCTCCTCCTCTGTCTCCTCCTCCTCTGTCTCCTCCTCCTCCTCTGTCTCCTCCTCCTCCTCTGTCTCCTCCTTCTCCTTCTCCTTCTCCTTCTCCTCCTTCTCCTTCTCCTTCTCCTTCTTCTTTTATTCTTCTTTTGGTAAAGGAATTTGTGAGCCCAACTACTCTGTTTCACAATTTACCTCTGCCATTATAGTGAGAGAGAACCAAAGCCAATATGTAAGTGAGGGAGTATGGTTATATTAAAATTAATTTTTATTTACAAAAGCAGGTGTTGGATGGAATGTAGCTGATGGGTTCTAGTTTGCTATTACAGGACACATATTCTGATCTAATTAAATTTCTCATTGAATTGGCAAATGAAATGTCCTCTAGCATTTTTTATAGACTATACTCAGCTGGAGAAATGTTGGTCCTGCAAGTGCATACCTATTCTAGCATGCTTACTACTCTGAGCTTTTTCATCTCTTTCTCTAAACTCCACTCTGTCACAGCCAATCTGGCAACAGTTAATATGTGTCATCACTTTTATAAAACCTCCAAGGTTCATCAAAGCAGTGTGTTAGGACATTCTCCTGGGTCCTTGCCAGTATGTTAAGCTCTCTGTCACAGGAAATATCTGTTCTGTGATTAATTTAAGTGAAAATCTCAAGAAATCCAACCAGTGAACAAATTTTCCTCATAAAGTTTTCCCTTTCCCTTTCCCTTTCCTTTCTTTCTCTTTTTTCTTTTCTTTTTTTTTCACTTTTCTTTTCTTTCCTTTCATTTCTTTTGTCCTGTATGACCCAGGTCCCTCAAAATTCATTCTTAAACATGTTCTCTTGTTTCTTGATAGTGAGGATAGCTGGATGCTATAGCTTCTTTATCCTATATATCTCTTTTCTTTCTCTAAATAAGACCAGAAATATTCCAGTTAAATAATGCTCAAATTTTCTTAATATAGAAAACTGAAATTGAAATAAAAACTTGAAGCTTGAAAGTTAGTTAAGTGGATATACTCAGCATTTCTAACCAAAATCTCACATGTGAGTGCTTCCCTGTTAGGTTCCTGACTGTTTTTTCTACTAAATAGTAAGCCTTCTTTGAAATTCTGTCACTCTTATCATTAATATTCAATTCTGTCTACTGTCCAGATGCAGGAGAGAAGTCTCTTGCAGAGATGCCAAGAAGGCCATTTCCCTCTCACAACTTTGCGTGCAAATGTGCAAATTAAAATGATGCAGTATCATCTAATAACAAAATACAAGTGAAGATTGAAAATACTGAAAATATTATGCACACAGACATAGAAAAATAGAACTCATATCTATTGCTGTTTCACATCATATTGTGTGAATTTAATTTTGTACATTCACATGAATAAAAACAAAAAACTAATGTGATAGATGTGATTATTGCTTATCAAATGCTTACTTCCTTTTCCTCCATCCTTCAGAAAAAAAAAGTTATATTCATCAACTCTGGTCTTGGGCTTAGTCAGTGGTTTGTTTTAGTCAATCAGATATTAGCAAATAAGACATGAGTAGAGATTTCAAATGCACTGATTTCTAGTGGCTTTTCCTTTTATCATAGTGATAACATGTCACAGTTAGTTGCTTTTGCCCTCCTTTTTTATGAGGAAAATAAAAGATAGAAAAGGGATAAAGAACTTAGACTCAATCATGGATCTATAGCTAAGCCCAGTCAAATGGAGCCTAGATCACTGGAACATCAACCAGAATGCAGGCATGTAAGTGAAAAATAAGTGTCTTCTCTCATGTGCCACTGAATTTTGTGGAGATTTGTTTTATATAAATATTGTGCCAATGAATGATTAATATAAGTTCTTAAGTGAGAGGTCTTCATATTCTATTACTCAGGGATTCCATTTATGTTTATCCTAGATAAACACTAATATCTTTGAGTAATGGGATATGTCAGAAGATATTTGTGCTGCAAAACCTACTTCAACTGTGAGTTTAACATTTTTATGCTGTATCTATTTTTTAAGTGCATGAACTAACATAGAAGGCTTTAAAAATTTCCTGAGTCTGGGTAGTATTATCATAAATTTTCTTGACTCTCAGCCTACCAAGATTACTGTCCACTACATTTCTTTCATTGGTTGTTTTTTATGGAGTCATGTGTATATATTTACATTTCAGTGTTTTCCATAGCTTTATAACACTGTCAAAATGTTACTCTAGCCATTTCTAAAGCAGTCTCCTGTACAATCAGAAAATTTCCTTGTCCTAGATATACCATATTTTTTATTCATTCACACTGATTTCATGGACAACTGACATAACTCTTGTTCAAGTAAAGCTGATCTAACAAGCCTATATCTCCAGAAAGCACATAACAAACTTCTCACACTTAGAAATTCTAGATATCACTTTAGTACTAGCCATTTTACAAGGGAAAGAGCTGGTCACAGTGGTGCACAACTAGATGACACTGAAACAGGAAGAACACTGGTCTGAGACCAGCCTTAGCAGCCTAGACCCTCAGCAATTTAGCAAGATCCTGTTTCAAAATAAAATATAAAAAAGGGCTAGGTGTGTGGCTCAACTATAGAATGCCCCTGGATTCAATACTCAATATCAAAAAAGAGGAAAAAATTATCAACAAAATATTTTTATAAAGAAAATAAATCAGAAGACTTCCTCACCCGTTTACAGTGGGAGAGCTGCAAAAGAGTAAATTCTGCCTTGTACAACCTCAACTGGGAATGGCACATTGGGGAATTCAAAATGTATATGCCTTTATCTAAGTCTGTGAATTAACACAAAAATCCCAAAAATGTTGATTTGAGCTTTACAAATACATTTTAGACAGTAGGCAAATTTGAAAACTCATAACCAATCAATAATGAAGGCCAACTATATTTGGTTATAAAAACAAGCAAAAATATAACCATATTTCAGGATAGCACTTAGTCTAGCAAGGGATGGAATGAAAAAGGTGTTTATATGGGTCTCAGTTTTATCTATATTGTATATATGTATGTAGGTATGTATGTATATATGTACGTATGTATTTATTGTGGTGCTGTAAATTGAACCCAGGGACATTCTACCTCTTAAGCTACATCCCCAGACCTATATCATGTTTTATCTGGAAACAGAGTTTCAATAAGTTGCTGACAGCCTCACTAAGTTGATGAGGCTAGTATTGAACTTGCAATTCTATCTCAGCCTCCCAAGTACTTGGATACAGAACTACACCACCATGCTCAGCTTATAATATTTTATTTTTACTAGAGGGAAATATTTCAAACAAATACTGCAATTTTTTATGGTATTGGGGTTCCTGGAAACCCTTCTACTTCTGGGCTATACTCCCAGACCTAATTTTATACTTTTTTATTTGGAAACAGGGTTTCTTAAGCCAGCGAGGCTGGCCTCGAACCTGCGCGATCCTCCTGTCTCTGCCTCCCAAGCGTGGGGATTACAAGCGTGTGCCACCACACCCGGCAAATACTGCAAAATTTTACGTCTCTATAATCTCTAATAAGCATAATCATCTCTTGAACTTTTCTATAGTTTCTGAATATTTTAAATATTTTCTGACTTTACATATTAAACTTGTAAGTATATTTCAAAATTCTCTTTGTAAAAAACATGAAGCTTAATGGGACAGTATATTCAGAATTGTTGGAAAATAAAGGTTCCCCAAGCAATATACTATTTGTTTCAGTGCTGGGCTGGAACCTGGGGGCATTCTACCTTCAAGCTATACCCTCAGCCCTATTTTTTAGTCTTTATTTTGAAACAGGGTCTCACTTAGTTGCAAAGGGCCTCGTTAAGTAGCTGAGGCTGTCTGCACACCTCCATCTTTGCATCTCAGCCTCCCGAATGCTGAGATTAAAAGCGTGTGCCACCATGCCTGGCTCAACTCTTTATATGGATTTTTTTTTTTGGGGGGGAGAAATAAATATTAAAAAGAATATATACACACACACACACACACACACACACACACACACACACACACATAGCAAAGGGAGCCAGACATGGCAGCACATGCCTGTAATCCCAGTACTTGGAAGACTGAGACCCGAGGTTTGCAGGTTGGAGGCCTACCTCGACAACTTCGTGTGACCCTGTTTCAACATCAAAAATAAAATTTGTTTGGGAGTGTAGCTGAGGAGAAGAATTTCCTTGGGTTCAATCACAAGTACCACAAAATCAATTAGTCAATAAATTAAAAAATAAAAAATAAGGTAGGATAAAAGCTTTGTTTTTTTATCCAGAACATTTTAAGGCATTTAAAATATACACAATTTAATGTCGATACAAATATAATATGTTAAGAAATAAAACAACACGTTCTCCAGAGTCTCAGATATATGACATTAAAAAACCCTCTTACATATTCACTCAATAAAAATAGTTTGTGGAATTTTTTCACTACTGTGAAAGTTGCTCAGTAATAAAGATGAAATTTAATTCAGATTTGCAAAAGACAAGGAACCGGTTCTTTGATGTTCTATTGTCACGGGAAAGATGGGATTATTTAAAAAAGTTATTTGCATTAGTGAAAGCACAGGAAAGGAAAACAACAGTATCACTGCTTGTCTTTGACAGAAAAATGCTCAGAAAAGAAGAGGTATAAGCAGGTACAACACTGTTGAAAGATTTTAATACTGATGAAGCTCGCCTCCTTCTAAAACAAGGTGCCTATGAGTGAAGAACATTGTGACTAAATGAAGCCATGCACAGGCTGATTCTTATATTGTAAAAATGTGCAATATCTGAGCTCTGCCTACTCTACAATCATGCTAATCACAGTTCATGATAAAAAAAAGACAAAGATCATTCTGTCAGACAGTCCATTACAGTACTTGCATCGCGACCCACCTTATCTTAACTTGATTTTATAGCTGTGTGTGCTAAAGAGGCAATTCACAAATCTAAGCCTCAGAAAAGATTTTAAGTTATTTTCCTAATGAATGTCAGAATTCTAGTCAGGTTGATTTTGCTAAAACCACCTAAATCGAAACGATTCCTAGATGACTGATATATCTTCTCCATATCCGGACTTCAAACGGTTTAATTTCAGCAATCTGACTGAAATCCAGCTGGCTCATCCTCAGTTATATTAAAAATCCAAAGTGTCGCTAATTGACTAGAGAACAGAATTTGAAATTCTGACAGGAACTATTTCCTCACCCTTCAGTGAGGGAAGGAGTGCACAGATGGTGAAGGTGACGCACATTCTCGGGCCCTTTAGATTCATTTCTTAATTTCTTCATAGAAATAGTACTTAATTAAAAAACAAAGTACATTTTAACCTCTAGTTTAAAGCATTCATTGTTAACTCCTTCCATAATTTAGGTTTTTAACTGATTCATTCATCCTTGCCTGAGGCTTGGAGGACTGCATGGGCTTTCAATACTACACAGAGTTTCTGTGGCAATTACTATTCTTTTAGAGGGCGAGAACATGGAGGTCACATCACACCAGCACTTCTTGCCCTGTACTGATACTGATCAAATTCTGAAAATAATTTCAGGTTTTGGTCCTTAGCCTTGGGGCACAAATCTCTCGATAGAATCTAGCAATTTCAGAAATCTTATCATGTTCGACACCACATTACTCATAGCAACTATTTTCAACAAGCAGTCTGTGGTATTGATCCTAAATCTGAAATGGACAAGATTCTGGGCCAGAATACTCCTTTAAAATCAATAGGATTGTGAAAACTAGTTTGAAAACTTCTATCAGGACATTAGAACACTTTCAAACAACTTAGCAGGCTTATTCTTTCATTTATTTATCAAAATATTTCTAAGCCACAGTTTTTTCTTGTTTTTCTCTCTCCTATTTTCAAACAATTTCATTGTTTTTGGAAGGCCCCTCCTCTGTTCTCTCAGCCTTAATTATCCACCTGTTGCTTGATGGGAAATAAAAGCCAATGTCAGTAGTGCCCTCTATTTTGGCACCCCTTTTCTACCCAAGAGTATTGGTATTTACAAATAATTATACTTTGAGAATAGTTCAAGCACCAGATTTATTATTTATCATTATTATTATTATCAACCAACCAAAAATGGAACTGAATTCAAAATACTGTACTCAGATGGTGAGCTTAGGTGATCAAAAGACAAAATGGGTTATGAAATACACATGCAGTTTTTAAAGTAATTGTTTTCAAGTCTTGGGATCTTGGAATAACAGCATCATCAACTTGGAACATTAAAAATATAAGCTATTAAACCTCAACTCAGACCTACTGAACTACTCGTCTTCATCTTTGATGAGTATACATACCAAATTTATTAAATGCTACCCCAAGCATTCATATTAATATTTCCAAAATATTTCCCCATAGAAATATTTCCCATAAAAGAATATGAATCTAAAAAGGAGCAAAACAAACATTTATTTCTTTTTCAGTAGATAAGTATGGTGTCTTTAAGGTAAAAGTCAGTGAAATCTTTTTTTGAAGTAATTGATAAGACTAGTTATATTCACTAATGTGACTTTAATGCACATATTATTACTGATTAGTAATGATGACAGCTGGGCTGCAGAACTATAAGATATTTTTCTCTTTTTTTGTGGTGCTAGAGATTGAATCCAAGAGCATTCTCCCTCCTACCTACATCCCTAGCTCTATTTTTATTCTTTATTTTGAAACAGTCTCACCTAATTGCAGAGGACCTTACTAAGTAGCTGAGGCTGGCCATAAACTTGTAATCCTCCTGTATTAGCTTTCCAAATACTGAGATTACAAGCGTGTGCCATGACACACAGCTCTATCAATTATTTCTATTTTTTATATTTTTAATGCAATTTGATCTACCAAAATTTCTTTAAAAATATAAAGTAAATATTTAAAATAAAGTGAAAATAATTATTATGTTGAAAGTTAAAACCAAATGCATACTCCCAAAAAGTCCAATTTTACATATTTGCAAACAAATTTGATATGACATTAAGAGAGAGAGAGAGAGAGAGAGAGAGAGAGAGAGAGAGAGAGAGAGAGAGTACCTCTGAGCTATATCTCTAGTACTTTTTTATGTTTTCTTTTGAAACAGGAGCTCACTAAGTTGTTGAGGCTGGCCTTGAACCTGTAGTCCTCTTTCTCTGCATCTCAAACACTGGGGTAATAGGCATGCACCACAGCACTTAGCTTCCAAATATCTAAATTATATTTTTGTAATAAAGGTAAGGATCATAAAATCACGGTAGCTTGGTCATCAACTACTTACTCACTCAATTTAATTGTTGTTCAGTACAAAGCTATCACCTAGCAATAAATATATGATTTTAAATGGCCCCATAAATTAGTACTGTATCCATTAATTACATAAGATATCTGTATGATTAACTGTAGAAATGAACAACTCAATTTTTTAGAAACTCTAAAAATTATGTGCCCTTGCAAGTGGTTAGCATGTAAATTAGAGTCAGCTGTAAGGTTTTCTTACAACATTTGCCAATTTATTTCAGCTGTACACATTTCATGTCATGAAGCTCCATTCAGATAAAACAGTGGTAGCATCTCCCCTCTGTATACAAATAAGCAGATAATTCAGCTAGAAACCTTTTATATTTTTAATATGTATCTCTTTCTTCCTGAGATTTCTATCCTAAAAAAGTAATTTAGTGACACAATTGTTTTACTCTGAATACTGCAAAATAGTTTCTTTCAAATAAGTTGCTTTTGTGTAATTTATTTAGTGTAATAATAAAACTAAATATATTGCACACAGTTAAAACCTATTCTTTTGAGCGGGGTGGGGTGGTGCACACATATAATCTCAGTACTTGAGAGGCTGAGACAGGAAGATTGTGGTTCACGAACAGACTCACCTACACAACTCAGTGAGATCCTGTTTAAAAAAAATAAATAAATAAAGTAGGGGTGGAGTATAGCTCAAAGGTAGACTGTCCCTGGATTCCATCCCCAGTACCGCAAAAACAAACAAACAAACAAACAACAAACAACTATTTTTCAACTAAATTTTCGTAAAAGTTGATTTTCAAATAGCCTGAAATAGAGCTGGGCGTGGTGGCACACACTTGTAATCCCCACGCTTGGGAGGCAGAGACAGGAGGATAGCGCAGGTTCGAAACCAGCCTCGCTGGCTTAAGAGACCCTGTTTCCAAATAAAAATATAAAATAGGTCTGGGAGTGTAGCCCGGAGGTAGAAGGGTTTCCAGGAACCCCAGTACCACCAAAAAAAAAAAAAAAAAAAAAAAAGTAAAATAAATAGCCTGAAATATTTTGTGGAATATAATTAATTATTCTCTTTCCCATGTGTAATTAAAATATTCCAATCAAGTTCTTGGACTTTATAAATACTTCTCTTTTAGTAACACCATCACATTATCTGCAATGGCAATTTTAAATGAATCAAGCTCTTTATTCTTGTTTCTTTTTTGTCATGATCACTTAGAAAAAAACAAATGTAATATGTAATTTTCTACCATGGCTCCAAATCCATATCTTAATGCAAGTCTACTCATGGCTACATTAATTTTAAGGTTTAAAATGATCTAGCATGAATAAAAGTTATATACATACATTCATCAAAAATGGATCACTTTAATTACTTTTAATTCTATATGTGACTCAAAATCTTGGATATTCAATGGGGCACTAGTTTACATTGTCATCAATACAAAAATAATAGGAATTGAAGACAATGAGAAAGCATTACATTCTGTTAGCTTCTCTTACAATTAGGTTTTTTTATTTATGAATATCAATAACTTGTTTTGATAAAGAACATGAAAGCTGTATGTCAAAGGATGACTCAAAAATACAATTAATTCATCTTAGATAAATTGGGATGATATCAGTGAAGTAAAGGCCAGGTGAGGTTCAAAAAGCACCTTTCCTTTTTAGAAAATCCATTGTCCATTTGTGAGTTGATAATACTAATCTGAAAGTTTTTTTTATAATATGCAATTATCACTAAATAGTAAACATATTATTACATATTTGTATTACTCTTCCTGCAACAGAGTGCCAGGTAATGCCACTTAGCTCCTCCAGAACATATGTTATCTGGTAGATTGTATTTTCAGATCATCTTAGAGCCTCTGATATATCTGAATAAACAACCAGTGCTTAAAAATCATGCTGCAGAAGACTTCTTTATTCTGTCTTCAGCCTGACAGGAGGAAATATTAGGTACTAACCTAATATGGTGTGTAAGGAATGTTAAAATAATGTCCTGATTACTGAATTCATATTATCCTCTCACTGGGGAGCCATCAGCCTCATAGATTAAATAAAAATAAATAAGGGAAAGAACCCATTCTTTTGGTTGCCAACTGAAAATAAATTAAAAGCTGCTTTCTTTTAACTATGTTCAATTGTCCTTGTCCACAGGGACCATGATTGGGAAATACAAAAGAATATATTTAGTTCTTGATGAAAGAATAATAATTTGGTAATTTCTCCAAGGGGAAAAAAACATTAAGGCCATGGTTGTATAAAACCATTTTTCCTGTCCATGATGTTTTCAAATTCAAGGTTCCAAAATGTTTTGGGAAACATTAGCTCAACACCCCAGTGGTATAATGGTTTAAATTTGTCATTTAGAAAGAGGAAACAAAATTTGAAGCATACTAACAGGTTTTCTGTTAGTATTTCTCTCCTAAAAGTCAGTAGTAAAGCTGAAACCATGAGTCTTAAAAATGAGAGATCTTCTTAGCATCATAGTCTTTTCTCATCATAAATAATATGAGCAGGAATTAAAAAGTTAAATTTGTGCATTCAAAACATTAAAAAATTGCCAGGTATGGTGGCACATGCTTGTAATCCCCGCACTTGGGAGGCGGAGACAAGAGGATAGCACAGGTCCAAAGACAGTCTTGCTGGCTTAAGAGACCTTGTTTCCAAATAAAATATAAAATAGGTCTGGGACTGTATCCCGGAAGTATAAGGGTTCCATTCCCAGTAACACACACACACACACACACACACACACACACACACACACACACCCAAAAAAACATTAAAAAAGCCAGGCATACTGGTTCACACCTATGATGTCAATATTTGGGAGGCTGAGACAGAAAGATAGCAGGTTTGAGGACACCCTCAATAATGTAGCTAAACTTTCAGCCACCTAGAGAAAATATGTTTAAAAACAATTCTATTGTGTGTATTTCTCATAATTTTGTAATCCGTTCATCAGGTGATGGACATCTAGGTTAGTTTCATAGTTTGGCTATTGTGAATTGTGCTGCCATGAACATGGATATGCATATGTTACTGTAGTTCTCTGATTTCAACCCCTTTGGAAAGATACCCACTAGTGGTATAGCTGGATCATATGGTTGATCCAGTCCCAGTTTTCTAAGAAATCTCCATTTGTAAGAAGATGGAAAGACTCGGGGAAATTATGTTAAGTGAGATTAGCCAAACACAGAAAGAGAAAGGATATATATATATATATATATATATATATATATATATATCCTAATATGGTGTGTAAGGAATGTTAAAATATATATATTAATGTTAAATTATATATATAATATATATATATATATATATATATATATATATATATATAAAGAGAGAGAGAGAGAGAGAGAGAGAGAGAGTGTGTGTGTGTGTGTGTGTGTGTGTGTGTGTGTGTGTGTGTGTCTGGGGATGGAACCCAAGGGCATTCTACTTCCAAGCTACACCCCCTGCCCTATTTTTTTTTTAATTCTTTATTTTGAAACCAGGTCTCACTGAGTTCCAGAGGGCCTAACTAAGTAGCTGAGGCTGTTGGCAAACCACGTTCCTCCCGTCTCAGCCTCCCGAATGCTGGGAATACAAGTGTGCGCCACCACACCTGGCGACATGTTTTATCTATTATGTTCAAGCTAGGAAGTATTTGGGATACCAGAGGTACTTCAGATAATTGAGGAGATCCTCAATGGAGCTAGGGAGCAAAAATAGGGAAGGAAGAAGACTAAGCTTCATTAGTAGAAATGTTATTTGCAACTATGTATATACATGTGAATATAACATTGTTAACCTTGAAACTCAGTGTAGGGAGGGAGGAAAATGGGGAGGGAGGGGAGAGACCAAGTACTGTGTCATTATGTCATTATATGTGTCATATGTCATTGTCAACATGATCTATATAATCATGTGAAACAATAATGTACCAATAAAACCTATATAAAAAAACAAAAACAAACAAACAAAAAAATGCTACTTAAAGTGTAGTTTGGAAGTAGATGGCCACTGGGTTTAATTCTCAGTACCAAAACAAAGGAATAAATAAAGACTAAAATATGTTTTACAATTAAAAATAGTAAGATAATTAATTTTTCTTCTTATTATACTGTATGAACTATGCTGAATTTTAAAGTTGTTATTTGTTTGTTTTTAAGTCAACAAGTAATCATATGTGAAATTGTTGACATCATAGGTAGTTTCTGGTGATAATGAGAAGAAGTGTTAGAGGAGCATTTTTATTTAAAAATATTCTTAATATAAACCATTATATAATACCAGCTATAAGATTTATATAACCAAAAGTTATATTTACATACTTTCAGGATCATATTTTCACTACAAGGTTATTTAAAAAGTAGTCATAAAACTAAAATCTTTAACAGGAAATTGTACATTTGCACTCTTAAAGAACCTTTATCTTGAGTAATGTAACCCTAATTAGAAATATTTTTATTTGTACTCTAAATGACTTGTATTTAAACCTTCACTTTTTAATTTTTTCTCAAAAGAAATTCAATTTATACTATACTACTTTGACTTTTTAAAATTTTTTATTGGTGCATTGTAGTCATACATTTTAATGGAATACAAAATGGTGGAGACATACATGTACATATCACCCAATTAGTCCTTAACCAATTCCTGACCCATTCCCCCCTCCCTCCTTCTCATGTTTGGCTTAGTGATTGACTTTGATATGTTTGTTAATGTGCATCCTGAACATTAGAAAATTTTCCTCTCCTCCCCTCCCATCCCCTCAGTTAAGTTGCCTTATTTGCTCATCTATAGTATCTCTTTCTTCATCTAGAGTTCCTCCTATGACTCATTTTATTCCTAGTTTTTACATATTATTAGATAGAATATCCGATTTCTTATTTTTTGTGACTGACTAATTTTACTTAGCATAATGTTCTCCAGTTCCATCCACTTCTCTGTAAATGACATAATTATGTTTTTCTTTATGGCTGAGTAAAATTCCATTGTTTACACATTCCACAGTTTCTTAACCCATTTATTTGTTCATAGACATCTTTGCTGGTTCTATAGTCTAGCAATTGTGAATTGCGCAGCTATGAACATTGATATAAATGCATTAGTTTGATAGTTTTGTTCCCATTCTTTTGGATAGATACCCAGAAGTGGTATTGCTGGATCATATGGTAAGTTAATTCCCATTTCTCTGAGGATCCTCCATATAGCTTTCCAAAGTGGTGTCACTAATTAGCAATCCCATCAACAATGTGTTAGAGTTCCTACTTCTCCACATCCTTGCCAACATTTGTTGTTTGTGTTTTGAATAATTGCCATACTAGTTGGAGTTAGGTGGAATCTCAGGATAGTTTTGATTTGCATCTCTCTGATTGCTAATGATTTTGAGCATTTTTCTTGCATTTATTGGCCATTTGAATTTCTTCTTTTTGAAGTGTCTATTTAGTTCACTTGCCCATTTTTTAAATTGCGTTATTTAATTTTTGTATACCAACCTTAAATCCACTGAGAAAGAAATCCAGAAAACACTTCCATTTAGAATACCCAACAAAAAAATAAAATACCTAGGAATAAACTTAACCAAGGAGGTAAAAGAACTCTACAAAGAAAATTATAAAACACTGAAAAAAGAAATAAAAAAAGATCTTAGAAAATGTAAAGGTCTTCCATGTTCATGGATAGGCAGAATAAGTATCAACAAAATAGCTATACTTTCAAAAGTGATTTACAGATTCAATGCAATTCACATTAAATTACCAACGTCATTCCTTATGGACATAGAAAAATCAGTACTTAAATTCATTTGGAACAACAACAACAACAACAAAAACCAGACTAGTCGGAGTAGTTCTCAACAACAAAAACCATGCAGGAGAAATCACAATGCCTTATGTTAAACTCTACTACAACGCCATAGTAATAAAAACAGCATGGTTCTAGCACAAAATCAGATATATAGACCAATGAAGCAGAATATAAGGCTCAGAAACAAATCTTTACAATTACAGCCAATTGATTTTTGACAAAGGTGCTAATAACATACACTGGAAAAAGATAGCCTGTTCAACAAATAGTGTTGACAAAACTGGTTAACCATATGCAAAAAAAATGGAAATAAACCCCACTTTCTCACTCTGAACAAGAATCAATTTAAGATGAATCAAATACTTAGAAATTAGACCAGAGACCTTGAAACTCCTTGAAGAAGGCATAGGTCCAACATTGCAACCCATAGGCACAGTTAAAACTTTCTCCATGAGACCCCAAAGACACAAGAAAATAAAAGGCAGATCAATAAGTGAGATTGCATTAAACTGAAGAGCTTCTGTACAGCAAAGGAAACTATCAAGAACCTAAACCGAGAGCCAACAAAATTGGAGATTTTTGCCACCTACTCTTCCAATAGAGGACCAATATCTAGACTATACAGAGAACTCAAGAAACTCAGCACTAAGAAAATCTTCACTTTTAATTGCAAAGCTTAAGTGTTTTCAAACACCCCACAATTCACCAAGTATAATTCTAGATTTGTTTTATCAGAGTCTCTGTCCTTATGATAATTTTCTGACATGTAGCAAGAGTAACAGTACTAACCTTGAACAAGGGTTACATTTTGCTTGTATTCCCAAATAATGTTGCTCTATCATTCAGACTTCATACATTCCTGGAAGAGTAGTCTCATGTGCTTTCCTAAAGAGTGTAATCTGACCCCATATCTCTTTCTCTAATTCACTTGATGAACTTGCATGGGTTTGTTAAAAGGGCCTGTTCCTTCACCATCTTATATTACCAGAATACTACAATAACAAGAATATAGTATTCTCAAACTTTATGCTATAATTAATCTGCACTATTAGCATCATTCTAATTATAATTTTTTAAATATTCTAAGTTCAAAGAGTTAAACTAGGTTGATCCATGTCAAATAGCTTATAAATAGCACATCAGTATATTAACCTAAAATTACCTAGAAAGAAATTGCATATTATTGCAGATTATTACTTGGCTTTACCCAAAGTCAATTCTCCATTAATTGTCATAAAATATGATTTTCTCCACTTTATATAACTTATAATTGCTCTCTAAAAGTTTTTTTCAAATAGTTATTTCAGTTTCACTATCAAATATGTTTCTCTTGAATTCTAATATAAACAATAGCATAAATAAAAGTTGTTTGTTAAAATTTAACATTTTCAAGGTTTTCCAGAACATGAGACACTATAAGAAAATAAAACAAATTTCAGATTATTTCATATAACTACATTTTGATTCAGAATTTTCTCATAGTGATTTAATAAATAGAAATGGAATCATTTCTACAAAAGATTTGTAAAAACAGTTCTTAATAGCTTAATTTGTAATAGCCCCAAATTAGAGCCTGCAAATGTCTATAATGGTTAAACAAAGAATTTTACTCATACAACGAAAATATTTTACATCAAAAGGAAAGAAAATTTGGACATAGCAACAACATGAATAAATCTCAAATATTATATTGTGTAGAATATTTCAGACACACAAAAATGTGTATTTTGTGATTCAATTGATACTCAGTTTATTAAAATTCATCAGGTTGACAATGATAGCTTAGGTCCTGGGAGTATGCTAGTGACAGGTAAGAGGCAGAGAGGAATATTGGAGCAAGAGAGGCATACCATATCTCTACCTTTGGATTATCACTACATATTTTTATGCATTTGTGAAAGATTATCAAATAATCCAATAAAATATCTACGAATGTAGCTGAGCTTAAAATGTAACAACTAAAATTTCAGATGATTAATTCATGTGCTCATATCATTTCTTTAATGCCCACCTTATCTCTAATATTTTTTTAAATTCAAGAAAAAAGTGACAAGTATCTATTGCTGGTTTGATGATTTTAATTATCTGTATCATTAACAATAAAACAATCATAATTTTACCACTTGTTAGGTTAATCAACAAATGAGAGTAAAAACATCAAACTGGTAAAAATAGCCATGGGATGACTTTCAGCTCTTCTTAATCATAATGAAGACAGCTTTGATGTATGAATCCTTTAGACAATCTCTGCTACATACTATTTTGAGTGAATGGCTTTAAATATATTGGCGAAGATCATGGAAATTCAATGATCTCAGCCTCAGTTCCCAGAGGTAAAGAAGAAAGGTCTCTTAGTACTGCAAACATTTTGGCCACTTAATGAAATACATTGTGATGCATCCTGCTTTAGTCTCCATATTAATTTTCTTCAAGTGAAAAGCAAACTAAACTGTCTAAGAGCTTTTCAGTGAATTGGTATCACAAAAAAAGAAAACAAGGAAGAAAGAAAGAAGTAAAACTGAAATACAAGAAGAAAGGAAGAAGATATTGTTGACAGTGTCCAACAGGGCAAGTTAACTCAAAATGAGTATATCTTTCACTAGATTAGTTTCTATTTGAAGAGATCAAATCAACTAAAAAAATGACTGTAATCAGAAATTACTTGTCATTATTATTAAATAAAATTATTTTATTTTTTAAGCTTGTAAAATATCATATGGTATTAAATACAGATGTAGAAATGCTTTTTATCACATCAATATAATGCTATATTCAAAAACTTGTATTTGATAAAAGTTGTGAAAATTTCAATATCAGCATATTTTTATTTTCTACCACACATTGAGGAAAACCAAATAAATCTCTTGTATTAACTTACTGCATTATTAGAAAAGAGACATGACAACTCTTAGAATCTGTAACACTCTCAGGAGTGGCATTGCTGTTACTGAATTGCTTCTCAGAGAATTTTGCTTCCACATAATTTTTTTCTCTTCCTCTTTCATAAAATAGAGTTTTGTATCTAGAATTATGTACGTTTTTATATGTATATATGAATATCCTCATGATGTTTTAGCTACGCAATCATTACGTAGATTAAAATCTTCTATAATATGCTATTTATTAAAGATTTTATTCTCTGTGGGTAATAATGTAAACAGATGCTCTTTATAGAGTATTTCAATAGGGTAATAAAAACTAAACAAATAAATTAACAAGTATATTGAGGAATTAAATTTTCATAAATTACATTATAATTGTCATTAAATAAAACATTATTTATATTTATTATACATCTAATTATATTCTACCTGTTTTCCTATTTCTTTTAGCTATGAAGATAATTGTAAACAATTTAAAAGGAAAACAGAGATAAAATTTAATTATTTAATTTCTCATGTTGAATCAAGATTTTTAGCCAAAAAGGGCTTTCAAGTTCGCCAACTTTGGATAGTTCTTGCATACACATAGATCAGCCTCATATTTTACTGCAGATTTTACAATTACTAGCAAGAATTAGACTTCTGTTACAATCTTCTAGCTCATAATTTAATATTTACTTGCAAATATGGTTTTATTTAAGTAGTAAAATTCATGTGATATTCATAGTTTTAAATTTTCCAAGTAATACAAAAGAAACATCTTTCCACCTTAATTCAGGCATGAGTGTTATTTTTAGAAAAATTTGTATTTTTTTTTAGCATTGAGATAAACTTTAGTCATGAGTTGGTTTTCTCTTTATGTAAGTCAAATTTTCAGCATGCTATTGTGGAATCAAATAAGGTACACTCTTGTATACATCTTCTATTATCACTGAGATTAGCTTCTCATAATTTAGAAGAAGGTATAATACTATTTTCCACAGCTACAGAAATCTTATCTGTATAAATAAAATAAATTCAAAGGTATGAGTTGAGTACTAAACCATGTACTGTTGAAAATAATTGATTAAGGTTAAAATAAAATCATTGACCTCAAAGTATTTAAAATGTAGTAGGGTAAAAAAAAAAAGAGACAAGTCTAAAATAGAAATACAAAAAATCAAAACTTCTCTTCTTTGTAAAACGAATACATATCGAGTGCCTAAATGATGTACTTGTGTGTACAATATTCTCAATGTACTCAATTATATGAGGTCACCAAATTTCAACAGTGAATAAGCCAATTTTTTTCAAAATAGCTTGTATTTTGCTGGAGGAGATGAATCAGCAAGTAAAATGTGATGTGGCAAATGATCAGTTGAGGTTATTTATTTTAAGTAGTGGAATAAGCTGAGCGAGTAAGAGGAAGAGTGCCTAATCAATTTTAAGTCAAGCAAAATCGCAGAAGTCTTTGCTGAGAAAAGATGTCTGAGTGGGACACGAAAATGCTATGCAAAAGTAATGTGGAATGGCAAGAGTTCCACACAGAATAAAGGACATAAGCCTCAACATTAGAAAAAGAAAATAAAGCCAGGCGTGGTGGTGCATGTCTGTAATCCCAGCATTTGGGAGGCTGAGACAAGAAGATCGTGGTTAGCAGACAGCCTCAGCTACATAGTGGGGCCCTCCACAACTCAGTGAGACCCAGTTTCAAAATAAAGAATAAAAAATAAGTCAGGGGGTGTAGCTCGAGGTCAAATGCCCCTGGGTTCCATCCCCAGATCCACACACACAAGAAAAGAAAAGAAAATAACAGAGAATCACAAGTATTAGTTGGATAATTGAACAAAGCAAAGCTAATTGTGAAGATACATATTAGATATCATAAGTATTTTATTTTTTCATCTTGAACTAAAATCAGTGTATCTTGGATAAGGTATATTGGCACTTAATGGAAAAGTTAGTTGGAAACTAATAAGGCTTTTTGTTTAAGAATTAAAGTTTGAGATAGGTCTTAAAATTTAATACTACTTTGATCATTATAATGAGAGTGAGAGCCCGGCATAGTGGCACAATTTGTAATCCCAGCATTTGGAAGGCTGAGTCTAGAAGATCGTGGTTTGTGGACAGCCTCAACTACTTCATGAGGCTGTCTGCAACTTACTGAGACCCTGTCTCAAAGTAAAGAATAAAAAATAGGGCAGGAGCTGTAGCTCGGAGGTCAAATGTCCCTAGGTTCCATCCCCAGCCCCCCAAATAATTAATTAATTAATTAATTAGATTAAGAAGTAGTTTGTCTGAAAAAGAATGGCCAATATTAAACAAAGAAGTTAAATTAAAAGTTAGATTACATTTGTTTCTTTCAGTAAAAAATATTAAAGATGGAAAAAATAATGATAAATAATGGTGAAAATACACACTTGGATAACACACACTTGCATCATTTTTTAAAGAGTCTTGTAAAGCAGGCTAATATGTTGTGTAATATAAGAAAGTACAAGCCAGACAGATATGGTGGCACATGCCTGTAATATGAGTACTTGAAAGGCTGAGATAGGAGGATGTCAAGTTCAAGCCAGCATTGAGTATTTAGCAAGGCCCTTAGCAACTTAGAGAGACCATTTCCAAATAAAAAATAAATAGGGCCAGGGGTTAGCTCAGAGATAGAATGCCCTTGGGTTCAATCTCCAGTACCAATAATATGAAATAAAATAAAATAAAATAGAATAAAAAAATAGAAGTAGCGCTATTTTCTAAGCAAAAATGCTGATTAATTTATAAATTTATTTATTTATTTATAGTGACGTTCATCATTAACTCATATTATTTAGCAATATTATTTAGAATAAAAACTCAAAATTTTAGGATTTCAAAACCACTTTACTATAAGTCAGAATGAGTCAACAGTAGTTAATATTATCATATGACTATTAAGCCAGTATTTAGAAGGCTGAGATCAGAGAATCAGTTTCAATATCAACCTCATCAATTTAGTGACACTCTCAGCAACCTAGGGAGACCTGTGTCATAAAAACAGTACATTTCTAAATCCCTAAAATCTTTCTCAACAAGATCCCAAAGGCACAAGAAACTAAAAGGCGATTCAATATATGGAATTGTATGAAACGGAAGAGCTTCTGTATAGCAAAAGAAACTGTCAAGAACCTCAATTGAGAGCCAACAGAATGGGAGATTTTTTTTTTTTTTTTTTTTTGCAGGTCTTGGGTTGGAACCCAGGGGCATTCAACCTCCAAGCTAAACCCTCTGCCCAATTTTTTATTATTTATTTTGAAACAGGTTTTGACTAAGTTGTGGAGGACCTCACTAAGTAGCTGAGGCTGTCCACGAACTGCAGTCCTCTGTTCTCAGCCTCCCAAATGCTGGTATTACAAGTGTTTGCCACCATGTTTGGCTCATGGGAGAAGATTTTTGCCAACTATTCCTCCAATAGAGGACTAATATCTAGAATAAAGAGAACTCAAGAAACTCAGCTCTAAGAAAACAAATAACTCAATCAAAAAATGGGCAAGTGAAGCCGGGTGTGATGGCACACGCTTGCAATTCCCATGCTTGGGAGGTAGAGCCAGGAGGATTGTGCAGGTTTGAAGCCAGTTGCGCTGGCTTAAGAGACCCTCTTTCCAAAATAAAAAGTATAAAAAAATAGGTCTGGGTGTGTAGCCCGAAGGTAGAAAGGTTTCCAGAAACCCCAGTACCACCAAAAAAAAAAAAAAAAAAAAAAAAAAAAAGGCAAGTGAATTAAATAGAAACTTGAAAGAAGAAATTCAAATGGCCAACAAATGAAGGAAAAATCGCTCAACATCATTAGCGATCAGAGAGATGCATCATGTGCTTTAGAGAATTTTTCTCTTCCCCCCTCCCATCCCCTCAGTTAGGTCGCCTTATTTGCTCCTATATAGGCTCTCCTTCTTCATCTAGAATTTATTTTGTTACCCATTTCTCCCTAGCTTTCACATATTAGGAAAGCATCTGATTTTTTTCTTTTTTTTGTGACTGACTAATCTCACTTAGCATAATGTTCTCCAGTTCCATCTAATTCCCTGTAAATGATGCAATTGTGTTTTTCTTTATGGCTGAGTAAAATTCCATCGTGTACATATCCCACAGTTTTATAATCTATTCATCTGTTTGATAGACATCTTGACTAGTTACATAGTTTGGCAATAGTGAATTGTGCGGCTATAACATAGATAGGCATGCATTAGTTTGGTAGCTTGGTTTCCTTTCTTTTGGGTAGATATCCAGAAGTGGTATTGCTGGATCAAATGGTATGTTCCTTCTCATTCTTCTGAGGATCCTCCATTCTGTTTCCCAAAGTTTTGCAATCCCACCAACAATGTGTTAGAGTTCCTACTTCTCCACATCTTTGCCAGCATTTGTTGTTTGTGTTTTGAGTGATTGCCATTCTAGTTGGATTTATGTGAAATCTCAGGGTAGTTTTGATTTGCATTTCTCTGCTAATGATGTTAAGCATTTTTTCATGCATTTATTGGCCATTTGAATTTTTTCTTTGTTAGGTGTCTATTTAATTCAAATTTTTTTCAACAAGACCCCAAAGGCACAAGAAACTAAAAGGAAATGAACACTGTATGAAAGTGAAGAGCTTCTGTACAGAAAAAAAAAAAAAAACTGTCAAGAACCTCAATCAAGAGCCAACAGAATGGGAGAAGATTTTTTACCACCTACTTCTCTGATAGAGAATTAATACCTAGAATGTAGAGAGAACTCAAGAAACTCAGCACTATGAAAACAAATAACCCAATCAGAAAGTGGGCAAGTAAATTAATATTTTGAATTTTAACTTCTGTTTGAAGTAGTGTTTGTTCTTCTTTGCTTAGTTGTTTGTTTGGTGGAAAATATTGTTTCTATGGTTCTATCACTTACTTCTTTGCAGTTAATCATTTTGAGTATTTTCTCTAGTGCTGGTTTGGAAGACATGTTATTTCAGTTTCTGTTTGTCAAAAATATAATCATTTATTTATTTTCTCTCAGTCATTTAAAATCCACTCTATATATAAGCTCACACAAAAATAATCATAAGCAAAAGGAACATACAAATATTACTAATAACTAATTATAAAATAATTATAAAATAACTAATTATAATAATAAAAATTTATGATTAAAAAGCAATTTTAGCATAGTATTCTTTGTACGCTCTGCAGATTTCCATTTAGAAAACACTACTAGTATGATCTCTGAGTTCTACTCATGTAAACATACTTAAAATATTCTCTTGGAGCTGGGCATGGTGGTGCATGCCTGTAATACCAGCACTAGGGAGGCTAAAACAGGATGATCAGAGTTTCAGGGACAGTCTCAGCTATTTAGCAAGGTCCTCCTTCAAAATCAAAAATAAAAGGGGCTGAGGATGTAGCTTGTTGGTAAGGAGGGTCCTGGATTTAATCTCAATACCAAAAAAAAAAAAGCAGTCTTCTATTGAGGTGATAAAACTGTTATTATTTGCAAGCAATATAAAAAGAATTATGAATGAAATTTTGAGAGTAGCAAGGGCAAGGGTCTTTTAATGGGATGTTATTTCCTAAAAGAAATTTATATGAAATATTATTGGTACAAATTACTGCTTTTTATAAGACGTGTGATTTCAGTAGAAAGAGTAACTAAGAAAAAGAACTTTCATATGAAAAGAGAGAAAGAGGTAGGTTAGTTTATGTATATAAAACCATTTTTATTGGATTATAAATACACTTATTTTAAATGAGCACTCTGATATGCTTATATATCTGTATTTCTCCTGATGTCCTGTTGCTCGCAAAGACACTGAACTCCCAACTCAAGTGAGAAGTGCTTACATGTACTTTTCATTGTAAGGTAGTTTTCCTACTAGAAATGATGAGAAAATTAGAAATAGACACCAAAATGTAATGATCAAGTATAATGCAAGATGTTACCTGGAAAGAAAGCCAGGAAATCTGAGGTAGAGAAAATTGTAACCCAGACAAGGGAACAAAAGAAAGGGAAATATTATACCCCCAAATTAAGACAATAGTCTTAGTACTCATTCCACATGAAGCATCACAAAGTGTTCATTAGTGCCATAAATAAATTTAAGAAAATGAGCTTATTATATTTAATCTCCAGCCCTAATTTCAGTGGTAGGCAATGACTCTGTTTCAAAATACAAAGGCAGCCCTATGCCTATGTGGCCTCTATCTGGGACAAATAGGCTTTTCCTGATGTGTTTATCAGAAAGGTAATGTAAAGCCTTTTGAGACTTTATCCATGCCCTAGTCTCTGGAAACCAGGTACTTAACTAGTACACAAATCAACCACCCAAACACAAAGCAGTCTACCCCTTTTTCTAGACCCCTATAGACCAATAAACCCCTCAGCCCTGAGTGGTTTATAGGCAAAAATGGAATTTTTCTGGAATAGATGCCCATTTTTAAACAGGTACATCCAAGAGGGTTAGGAGAGTTATTTGTGTAAGGCAATATTTGATCAAAGTAAATTTCTCCACTTACCAACAGAAAAAATATTAATACTTTGCATGGAGAAGTTACAGTAATAAAATAAATTTAGCAGGCATCAATATATTTGCATCATAATATTCCTATTTTAATCTATCTTTTTATCTTTCAGGTAATTAGAAATTATGGATTTAAATATAAAAATGTTTCATATAAAAACCTTAGAATATTCATTGCATGCACACACATCACACAGACACTCGTTAACTCTCTTTCTCTCTCATACACTGTTGAAAATGATAAGGAAAACATATTTGGAGGACATTTACATTTTATTGAGGACAGAAGATGCTAATAGGTAGGTAGATAGTTTTCAAGTGGATTTAAGGGTTGTTTTTTGTCCAAATCAATACAAACAACTATTTTTTATGAACACAATTTCATCTCTCTTTAGTGGTATCTCTTTAATGTCAGATAAAACAAGCTATCCATAAAAATTATAAGGCTGAAGTCTAGAAAAAATTCTGTTCCCTGAACAACCAGCCAAAAAAGTCACACACCCACTAAAGGCCCAGAGGGAAAAATTTCCCAGGTGAAAACTACTGACATGTAAGTATATATTGTTATATCACCTAGTATAGTATCTTCTAACTATCCTCAAATAAAATAATGTTTTGCTGTATCTCTAAAGTATTTAATTTTAATGAGATTATGGGGCACTGTTATTTGTTCACTGGGCTATAAAAACACTTATTAAAGAAAATTGAATTTGATTCATTAAGCTATTAGTAAATCTAGCAATCTTCTAATAATTAAAATAAAAATATATGCCTGAAAGGTTTGTTAAGAACATTTTCCTACTGCTGTGAAAAAACTAAAATTATCTACAATAGATCAGTTACAAACACTGATTTCTCCCATAATTCACAGGACCTCAAAGTATTTTCATTTTATTTTCTTATTTCTTTCTTTCCTTCTTTCTTTCTTTCTTTCTTTCTTTCTTTCTTTCTTTCTTTCTTTCTTTCTTTCTTTTTTCTTCCTTTCTTTTTTCTTTATTTGCATTACTGGGGATAGAATGCAGGGGCATTCTACCTTTGAGCTACACCCCCAGTTCTATTTTTTATTTTTAAACAAGGTCTCACTGAGTTGCAAGGGTCCTCACTAATTAGCTGAGGCTGTCCATGAACTGCGATCCTCCTGTCTCAGCCTCCCAAATGCTGGGATTACAAAAGCGTGCACCACCACTCCCGGCTTCTCAAAGTATTTTCTATAGTAAGGTTTGTTATATATGTTTGAAATTTTTTTCAAAGTTTAACCTCCTTAATTTTGAATATAATGCTTTTAAATATGGATTAGTTGGGGCAGCCACGGTTGCAGTGGCAATCATGGCCACAGCAACAATACCTGGCAGTGGCCAAATAGGACAGGTATTCCTCTGAGAAACCCCAGACATCAGATTTTGGTTTAATATCTGATTGGAGCAATATATAAAGACATTTATAGCCATGACTTTCTAACTAAAATATAAGAAAAAAGAGAAGGATCAAGATGGCGGAGATGGCGGTGTCAGCGGCGGCCAGTATTCGGGAGAGGTAGATGAAAGCAATTCAACCCGCCTTAAACTGTTGGACAAATCTCCCCCAAAAAAGACTGCTTCTGCCACACATGCTCAGGAATTCTGGACAATATACTATGTAAGAAAAATGTTTGGGAGGAGGGCCAAGATGGTGGTGGCAGTAGTGGCCAGTACCGGGGAGAGGCAGGTAGATTATTTTTTCTTTTTCTTTCTTTTTTTTTTTTTTGGTGGTACTGGGGTTCCTGGAAACCCTTCTACCTTCGGGCTACACTCCCAGACCCATTTTATATTTTTATTTGGAAATAGGGTCTCTTAAGCCAGTGTGGCTGGCTTCAAACCTGCGTGATCCTCCTGTCTCCGCCTCCCAAGCAAGGGGATTACAAGCATGTGCCACCATACCCAGCAGGTAGACTCATTCTAATCCACCCTGAACTTTTGAGGAAATCTCCCTGAAAGTAGACTACATCTGCCCCACATGCATAATGCATATATACATATGCATATACATACACACACACACACACACACACACACACACACACACAGACACACACATATATATACATATATATATATACATACATACATATATATACATATATATACATACATATATATATATATATATATATATATATATATATATATATTGGGAAAAATGGAAACCTCTGTTAATGTCCTGCCCACAGTGACAGGAACCAGAGCCTGCTGGGCAGAGAGGCTCTTCTGGAGCCAGTGAGGCCAGGCCTGGAGCATATTGTGCACCAGGCCTGGAACTGGGGCCTGCTCCATAGCAAAGGGCCAGAGGGTTTCTTCAACTGTGTGGTCAGGAAGCACTAGAAACTGCCGCTGCCTCACCTGTCTCCCAGCAGATCCAAATCCAAGTGACCTCTATTAAAAAAACAATTTAGTTGTGAGTGTATCATCTTGTCCACGTTACTCACCTTCTGACTTTCATGTTTTCAGTAAGTGGGAATAAGTGTGGATACTTATGCATTCTTTATAAATTGATTACTTGAGAAACTGATTTGAAACTGTCAGTATGTGTGGCGCTTAACAATTGGCAATCTTCATTTAGGGAGTAATTGGTAAGTTAACAGAAGATGAAAATCTTGGCAAATTTAGTTTGAATTTAGGTAATCTAAATGCACGTTATAAAAAAAACTGGCATTAGCATTTAACACATACTAATTTTTCAGTAAATTTTAGTGATAATTATAGAAATTATTGAAGGTAAACAAGATAGAGTTTGGACTTCTTCTTCTTCTACTGATTGGACCAGAAATGTGGCACTAATTGGATTCTAAATATTCAGTAAAAGTCTACTGTGAAGGTTAGCTAAAATTAGAAGTAATTTGGTTTATGGATATCTTGCAGAGGAAAATTACCTTGTAATGCTGGATATCACACAATGATGGTGATATTTTTGAGTCACTGGTAAAACAGCTAATGTAAAACTTGGAGTGTGTCCAGAAGAAGGTGATAAAAATAATAAGACACTTTATGAACCTTTTAAGTGACTAAAGAAGAGGGATTTTTGGAAGGATATCATAAATATTTTCAAATATTTTATGGGATATATTAGAAAAATAAAATTTTCTGAATATGTATCTAAAAATATTTATGTAATTTGAAACTTTAAATATTTTTATTATAGTGTACATGTAATACTATATTGTAGTAAATATTTCTTGTTTAGAATTGGGTATTTTTAATTTTGAAATAATAAAGAAAAATTATACAAAATATAAATATGCACATTTTTTATATTAATATAAATTAATGAATATTTTTAGTCATATTCCAGATAAATAGAATGTAGTTTCCAACCCCAGAATAACTTTGCCTGTGCTTGTAAAACCATACTACCTTTCCATTACCTTATGTTTAACCACTATACTCACATTTATGATAAAGTTCCTTTTTTCTTCACAGTTCTTTATGGAATATACATTTCTCAATATGCCAGTTAAGTTCTGCCTGTCACATTGAATCATACCCTAGAATTTTTTTTTTTTTTGGCTGTCATCTTTCACTTAAATTTGCATTTGCAGAGATTCATGTATGTTGTTATTTATGCTACAGTTTGTACAGTCATCATCTAATTGTTCTGCCTACTGGGTTCTGTTCTAAGGGTATAAATTGAGGCACTGTCACACCATCAGAGATACAAGATGATTTAATATGAGAAAATAATCAAAAAACAAAAAAAATTTCCACTTTAATTGTATGAAATTAGTAATATTAAAGCAACACATCCCAGGATATTTTCTGTATCCAAAGTGAAATGGTGTGATCATAGCAATTTAAAAACACAGAAAAATACTGCAATAGCACAAAGGAGACAACAATCTACAACAGCAGACCTGGGGGAAGTACAACATCCAGAGTAGAGCTGTGTGGTCCCCTGAGCACCCTCTCCAAACATTGCTTTTCAGAAATTGGTTACTGGGTAGGCACAGTGAGGATAGGACTCCCAGGAGATGGTGGTTAAAAAAAAAAAAATCCAGAGCACTCCATGTAAGGATAAAGATGATCCTACTTTGTTCTTTAGACCTGAACAGAAAGAATTAAATATGGAGGACTGGAGCCAAGATGTCAAGAGCCAAAGATCTATGTGCATCAACCTGTGGACTGTTGCTTCCCAAAGACCAGGGAACAGTCTCATGAATTTGGGGAATTAAATGCCATAGATGACAAATTAAGTCAAGAAAAACAAGATAAAAAAAAATCAAGGACTTTCTTTATTGGTTAATGCCTGTACAAAGGGCCTCTAAACATATGAAGCCATATGCTCAACACCAACATGGGCAGTCTTCATGGGACCCCTCCCCTGCGTTGGAGCTTTAATCCTGCTACTCTTTTTTGGTGGATCAATTGGATTTGGGGAAAGGTGGTGTGAAATTAATGGTGCATGGCCCAGGCTACGCTAGGGCAGTGCTAGAAGCTTCTGCCCTCCCCTCAACTCCCATACTCTGGAGTTGCCAAGGCCCCTAGAGGTGATATTCCTCTGCTTGCTTGTTCCTTTAAAATTAAATTCTCTACTTTTACTTTCCTGGTGTCTGTAGATTTTATTATTTGACTCTGTGAAACAAGGACCAGGCAAGAACTCAGTGTCATTTCTACTTCACAGTGAACCTAAAAGTGTTGCCTCTGTCCTTCTCTCTTTTAGGGGAAAGTTGGCCTGAAATTTTTGTGAGTTCACAAGGATAAATTTTTCAACATTTGGGCCAGTGCCCCAATGTCCCCTTAAGTCAATATTTGTTGGCACCTTGGCCTCCTAAATTCTGGTGGACAGGGTGATTTTTTGTCAATGTAGCTAAACAAAAGAATCAATAAATCAGATGAGAAAGTAACAGCAGAAACTCAAAAACAAGATAGAAAGTTTGAGAGAAGGGGATAATGAAGTCAAAGCAAAAATACATTTTTATATATAAGCACACAAGGCCTCTGGAGGGAAGATTTAGGGAAGGGGGAAGGATGACAAGGAGAAGATTTATATCCATAGGTACTATACTAATACATAATAATGATGATACAGTTATTCCCTCACTAAAACATTTGCATTTCTACAATTTTATGTTTTAGAAAGAGCATTGCTATAAACATCCTTCCATGGGCCTCCTAGTGTGTGTGTGTGTGTGTGTGTGTGTGTGTGTGTGTGTGTGTGTACATTAAACCTAAGCGTATTATAGGTAGAAGTGTGACTTGATACAACTACACTGGAAAATGTTTTAGAGTCATTTACTAAAATTAAAGTTATATTCCTAACTCTAATCTGCTGCAGAGCCCATTGTATTAGTTCCTAATGTTGAGGAGATAGAAAAATAGTAGACAGATAAGGCCAAAGGACTATGGTAGAAAAACCTAATTTTCAGAGAAGCAACAGGTGCTAACTAAATTCCAAAATTCCTGAGAGGACCAAATCTCCTTAAGTGTCAAGTTTTAACAAGATACAAACATTCTGAAGCATCATCAGGACCCAACCTCCTGAGTGTTGACAAGATTGAAAACCTCCTGAGAGTGACCAGATTGTTATAAAACTTCGGTTGTTGCTGCCCATAGATAAGGAACCAACCCCAACAAAGAGAGAGAAGCTCAAAGAAGAACACTATCTAAATCCCAGGGGAAACCTCTGGGTCCCCAACCAAGAAGGAAACTCAAGGAAAGATATAAACCCTTAGACAAGCCATTGGCTTCTCATTGGAATGATGTGTCATTATCTTCCATAGAAAGCAGTGTGTAATTGATGACACTGGGCCTGGAAAACTCCCAGGTAACAACCAGAAAACTCTCCTCTGGACATTAAGGCTAACTGAAGCCCTTAGGGCTCATCTTCAACTCTCTGCAGCTTTTGAGAGAAAGCAGTTTGAAATTGAGAGCTTGTGGCTTGGGCTACTCCCAAGTAGTGTCCAAAAAGCAGCTGCCAGAGTCCCCATTGCCCACAAGGGTGACCTTGATCTTTTATTCTCTCTTTCTCCTTACAGTAAACTACCTATTCACCTTTCTGTTGTCTGTGAGTGTCATTCTTTGTACTTTGAATACAGGAACCAGGTAAGAAAAAACATCTGTTTCGATATTATACATCTTGGTTTCTAGTTTCAGAATTTCTATTTCATAATTTTCTCTTAAATCTGCCATGTCACATTTCATGGATTCTAAATCCTCACTGAAAATTTTTTGATTTTTGTAATCTACTTGAATTCAAGAGAGAATTTTCTACAATTTATTTTGACAATTCTAGTATCTGGAGACCTAATGAGTATGTTTCTTTTGTCTGTAGTTTCTCTTTTATGTAATCTTTTATCTTTTTATTTTTTCTAATTATCATTGAATGTATATAACCTCTCTTTTTCTCTTTCTCTCTCTCTCAACACACACACACACACACACACACACACACACACACACACACTCACTCACACAGGATAACTTGAGGCCAGGTATGATGGTGCATGTTTGTAATCCTAGTACTTAGGAGGCTGAGACAGGAGGATCACAGATTCACAGCCAGCCTCAGCTACTTAGTGAGGTCCTCAACAATTTAGTGAGATCCTGTTTTAAAATAAAGAATAAAAGTAGGACTGGGGGAGAGCTCAGAGTTTCAATTTCCCTGGGTTCAATTTCCAGTAAAACAAACACACACACACACACACACACACACACACACACACACGCATGCACACACACACACAGTAATTTGAGGACTAGGATGTCATAAATGGCTTGGAATAACAGCAATGCAAGTACAATTATCATGGTATCTTGGACCATGAGGCAACACAAAGACAATATGTGCTGCCATCCCTATTATTACAGATAAGCCTTCCAGAGCCCAGCTCAAACCTGCTGTGACTGAGCATCACCATTACTTTGGTGGGATTTATACTCTAGCATTTTTCCCCCTAGTCTCATGTGGTTTCCAAAAATGTCAAGGCCCCAAAACACCTATTACAGGTCAGGAAACTCTCCCAAGGCAAAAGTCCCTTCATGTGCCCTATTGATATTTCTGGATTTCTACCTTTCCTGAACTTTGGCCAAATGATGCTTCATTAGCTACATTTAGAAAATTATTATTTCTTCAATGTTTTAAAATTGTCCTTGGTGAAGATTAATTCATTATTACAGGAAGTAAGTTCCTGATTAACTTGGTGAGAAATCTATGGGTCTCATATTATTAGAGCATAAGTTAACAAGAATTTTGTCAACTTGTTGAACATGCATTGTCCCTATCATCAAGAATAAAAGGACTCAATGAGTATTTTATAAGTGGAAGGATAAATTTTGTAAATCCAATATTTAAAACAACTAAAAGTTAATAAAAACAAAATTAAGTTAATTAAATCTAGTGAAAGATTACTTTTATTCTTATTGTTAGAATAATTTATGAGCAAATTAAAGATGCTTAAAATCTGAATTAGGTAAGGCATGGTGGCCCATGCCTATAATTTCAGCACATGAGAGGCTGAGACAAGAGGACTGCAGATTCAAGTTTTATAGTTCAAGAACAACCTTAGCAATTTAGCAAGATTCAGCAACCGAGTGAGACCCTGTTTCAAAATAAAAAATAAAAATGGATGGGGCATGGTGGTGCATGCTTGTTATCCCAGTACGTGGGAGGCTGAGACAAAGAGGACCATGCAGGTTCAAAGCCAGCCTCAGCTACTTAGTGAGGTTCTCATAAAGTTAGTGAGACCCTGTTTCCAAATAAAAAATAAAATAAAGTAGGTCTGAGAGTGTAGCCCAGAAGTAGAGAGCCTCTGATTTCTATCCTCAGTACCACACAGACAAAAAAAAAAAAAATAGGTTTTGGAGTGTAGCTCAGAAGAAGAATGCTTTTGGGTTCAATTTAAAAAACCAAACCAAAACAAACAAAAATGCAATAGACTTTTGTGTGAAGTAGGCAGCATGCTCACTATTATCAAAAAGTTTTATGTATTTATTTACTTATTTTTGGAACTGAAGATTGAGCCCAGGACATTCTATATTCTGTCTTTACACTACACTGCAGATATTTTTTATTTTTATTTTGAAATAGGGTCTTGATAAGTTGCTATGTGTCTCTCTGAGTTACTAAGGCTGGCTTCAGACGTGCAATCCTCCTGTCTCAGCCTCCCATTTCTGGTATCACAGGCATTTATTGGCAAGCCCAGCCAAGTTTTCTGTTTTGACAATAAAGGAATTCAGGAAAAGCCACCACAAACATGTTACTTAGATACCCTAAGTACTTCCAACTGAGGATATTAGTAATGGATGTAGGAAAATATTTTTTATTGCTAATGTTGAATGTTTATGTTTAAAAGTTTATACACCCTTGCACAATCATTACAAAAATAGTAATCTTCAAATCTAGATAAGTATTAGTTCTTACCAGGCAAATGAAAATTTTTTCAATCAGTCAAATACCAAATCAGAAATTGGCACACTTTCCCATACAAGGAGAGAGAGGGAAACCATGAAGGAGAAAACTAAGAAGTTTCAAATATCTGTGCCCCCTTTCAAGGTCATTCAGAGAAAAGTAGATAATTTGTTCTTTGCCTGATATGGCTCATACTTGTTTTCATTTTCTTATACATATCATATCATAGAGAACAGAAACAATAACTGCAGAAGAGAACTCTTTCAATAGCTGTTCCTCCAATATGACAAAGCTAAGCATATCATTGTCAAATACCTAACCATTTTTCATTCCCTCTCATCAATCTTTTGCAACCATACCAACTGAGTGGTAAATATAATACCTAGTCTATAAAATCTTATTTATTAAGCAAGTACTTAATAGATTTCTCCCTCTTCTGGGCACAGTTCTAGATGCTAAAGATCTGTGGGAACAAGAAAAACATCATTCCTCATCTAATGAAACTTTATATTCCAGAGTCCAAAAACATACTGAGTGAATGAATATATGATGCTATTCTCAGTCAATGATAAATGCTAGCAAAATAATAAGTCAAGAGGAAGTGATAGAGAAGACTAGGCAGCAGTTTGATATTTGATCATCAAGAAAAGTTCCTAGGAGATGGCATTCAAAGAAACAACTGAATATTTTGAGAGGGTATAAATCACACAGCAGTATAAAAAAGGAACATTCCAGACAGAAGTCAGAGTAGACACAAAGTCTGCAAAGGGCACATGCTCAGGAAACTGGCAAAGGTTTTTAGGAGTGAAGCCTAAAGAATAGCAGGGAGAAATAGAGTTAGTAAAACATACTTAAAGATTTAGACCTTTTTTCTAATTGGAAAGGGAAATAACTAGTCAAAGTAGGGGAGATTTATGCTCTGAATGTGGTTGTTACAAAATTCTGTTTAGTCTTTGAAAAATAGATCAGGGTGTTGGTAATAGGGAAAACAGTAGCAGCAGGATTTTGCAGCTGCCTCAGTCTTTCTGATCAGCTGAAATAGTCCCTACTAATGCAAATGTAGCATTTGCTATTTTTAAATGCCTATTACATTTAGCCATGAAATTCATTCAGTTTATCATGCAACAGTTTCTTATTAAAACACTTACACTTTCTTTAACTTCACCATGTCTCTTACATAAAATGATTCAGCACAATAAGCTTAACTAAGGCTTCCTCATTCTCAGTCTACACACACACACACACACACACAGACACACACACACACAGACACACACACACACACAGACACACACACACACACATTGTTTCTATAATTGCCTAGCTTCATACTTTTCACTTATGGTTTTAGAGATCAGCAAATATAATAAGCAGTGTTATTTTAACATTTTGGGTGGTTATAAATTTTTCTTTTTTAGAAAAGTGTACATGTACATAAAATTTTGCTAATTGTCTCACAAATTGCCTAACTTATATTCATGAAAGGTTAATCAACTTCCAAATAAGAAACCTTGCTATCCACATCAGTCATAGTCCTCTCTTACAATTATGTGTGTTATATTAAAAGTAATTAATTATTTTATTAGATGCTAAATACAAGAATGTAATAACTGACAGCAAAAATACATGATTCCAATGACACAAATAAAATGGTGCAGTTCCAAAGCAAAATGGTCAGAGTCTGAAATTGAAATGAGTTCTTATATTATCATCTAAATCATATAGGCATTTCCCTGTCAATGTATTTTAATTGGATAACCAAATTGAATTAACACAAAGAATGAGCTTCAGTTGTGGAAATAATCTAAACATCAACTTCTCTTGTATTAAAGAAGTACTAGGCCATATATTATGATTTATTAATAACTATTTTGTAAAGAGGTTTTATATAATAGGAAATGAAGTGACATGATGATGCTTCCTGATTTTAGTGGTGATATGAAAAGTAAAAGAGAGAATTACTGAGCAACTCCTATGATGGGATGCTTCATGTAAGGATCAGATGTCAGTATTTCCTCCAGATTTTGATCAAATTTTCAAGTTTCCGTTTGCATTGAAAAGCAAACCAGAAAAATCAACATTTAAAAGTAGGGAGACTTCATTTGTCCATACTACAACATGAGTTCTTATTTCTCATATAAATGTAACTTACAAATAAGCTTCATTTAAAAGTTTAGGCCTCTTGGCATATACATTTAATAATCTCCAAACCAAAAGGCATCTTTTAAAAACAAAAATTAGATATACGTGATAGAATAGATTCATTTCAATGCACACCATTGAGTAAATCTCAGCCTTAGAAAAAAATGAAAATTGAAAGTGCATGAACCATAGTTATTAGGTTTTCAGGAACCCAATAAGAGCCATTATTGGACTATTGAGGTGCTTTCTATAATATTTCAAATATTGCAACTCAAAAAGTAAAAGATAGCTAGCCCTACTGATTCCTCTCAGTATTTGATAAAATAACAATCTGAGATTTTTATTTTCTGTAAGCAATACATTAAAGGTTAGGTGAAAATTAAAGGTCAGTGAAGGTGTAAAAAATATATTCACATAAGCAGGTAGGAAAATCTAATAAAATATTAACAGATAAGGCTGAAATATTTAATTTTTATACAGAAAATGTACTTTTAATACAATTATATAAATTAGGTTTTTAAAATCAACCACGTAATTTTAAACGCATTAGAGAAGATGGCTTTGTAAAATAATACCACTCTAGACATTTGTAGAAAATGAACACCTCTTAATAAATAAATGTCTGTATCTTTCTGTTTCATCTATAGTTTATATGCATTTGAAGCATAAATATTTTTAAAAGAAATCCATTAATCTATCAAAAACAATGATAATATTTATAAAATAAAAAGTACAGATTTTCTTTCTTATAAAAAAGTTCCATGGATTCTTTAAGCTAAGAATTATATGTAACACTTATTTTGTTTTTAAATAAGTGCTTTTGAGTAGGGATTTTACGATCAAAACTACATACTCCTATGTGCAGTTCTCTAAAGGTCAAACTTGGTTTTCATTTCATAAAATTTAGGTGGTTCCTTCTATGGCCTATTAATTTTTTCTGCTATATAGTAAAGGTTGAGATGAAAAACTCCATTATAAGAATATTTCCTTTTAAATAAACTTGAGTTAGAGAAGTTGCTCCACTATTTCTTTACCTTTATAGCAAGTGAATTCTACACAGTCATGACTCTGGTCCCTTTCTTTATTTCTCATTCTACTCTTCTTCTAACCCACTGAGTCACAACTTTCAGAAAATAGTTGTGACTGGAGTCTGTTATTGAGTGTTAATATTTCTTATTTTTCAGGGTCAAGTATCTCCAAGACAAGATAACCTTTTGTGTGCTAATATAGACCACGCTGAAATTTGATGTATACTTTAATAAAGAATATGTTTCTTTTATTGCCTTATAAGAGATAGTATTCTGCAAATGAGAGAAAAAAATGAAGATAGAAATGGGAAGAATTGCTCTTGTCACTTAATTGAAGACATTGTATACATGCAAACAATTTGGAAATAAAGTAAGAAATATTCAAATCAGTTAGTCCCAAGAAGACCAAAGATAGATATTTAGGCACATAATTAAATTTCCATTGACAAGTAATTAAATAGGATTGTTAAATAATCATATGGAAGGTCATTGATTGATTGGACTGAGGTCCTGTTCTTGCCCCACTAGATCTAACCAAAATGGACCCACTCATGTCCACATCACCAAACCAAAGCTAAGGTGATTATCTGACTTTTTCCTCAAATCAGAAGAGAGAGATGAAAGTTCCCAAACAGACCAGCTTTCGCTGTCATGATAAATCTCCTTTTCTTTAATCTTTACAAGGAATTTTCCCTAAAATAACCTTATACTAACAAATCTGCTTTTTATATTATGCTCTTTCCTTGTTCCTAGTCAAGCTACCATATAAAAACTATTTTCCCATGCTCAACAGAGCACCATTCTATTTGTTATAGATGGGGTGTTGTCATACTCACGAATCTCTAATCCAAGTCAATTAGATCTTTAAACTCAATTCATTGAAATGTCTATGAAAAAGAGGTAGTGGTGTGCAGGATCAGCCCTACTATGAAGGAATAATCATATTTAAATCTCCAAGGACACTTGAGCCAACCCCCAAATACTCATGATTTGAGACAAAGAAGAACAAAGCCATAATAGCACTATTAAATATATAACACACATTTGGAAGCCTGAGGTAGGAGAATAATGGTTGGCAGACACCCTCAACTACTTAGTGAGGCTCTTTGCAACTCAGGAAGACCTTGCTTCAAAATAAAAAATAGGGCTGGGACTATAACACAAATAAAATTACTAAGGAAAATGTTAGTACTGGGTACATATATTGTCAATGAAAACTGAAAAGCAGATTCAGAAAGCAATAGAGATAGAGAAGACCTATCCACCCTGTATCTGTTTCCTAGAGGAGTCAGTACTTGACAGACAAATGAGATGCAGTTGGAATCATTGCATGAGAACCGCTTACTGTGGTGAACATGACCAAGACCCCCAGTCTTCACCACTGCCTCCTTCATATTCTAACTTCATTTAAAACTAAAACTCCCTTCTAATCCAACCTGGCCTGAGCGCATATATACAATAATGAAAACAAAATAGGATTAATATATAAAGGATAATGGTATATCCTCAGTTTGAAGGACTACCTGGGTTTAGATCATAAATCTGGACTTCACTAGCCAAGTCACTTTGGGTAATTTATTTATTTAATCAGACTGTACCATATTTAATATACTATGAGCAATACCTGGCTCTAAGGATTGTTATTCTTAGAAATGCCAGAAGCTAACACATTGGAAGGCTGTAGTGCAAAATTTGACTTGTAGCTTTTATTGTTTTAGAGCAGTTGATGGAATAATTAGAAAATAAAACCAACTTTTCAAACAAAGACCTGAGTCTAGCTTGTGATGTTAAAACCATCAATGTAGAAAATTACTATTTCTATTCTCAATGGCAAAAGAAAACACATTCTGTTCACTCAACAGAAAAAAATGACTAAATCATTAAGATAAAAATCTGAAAGGAAATGGATCCAAAACGCTATTCACATTGTTATCTATTCTGTCAGGACAGTTTCTGTACCTTATAGGCTTTAAGGGAGGTGTCTGAACTACTCTGGAGGAGGTAACAAGTGTTCTTTGATGAGCTAACTCATTTAAGGTCATGTCTAGCTCCTATCCACAGATTTAAAAAAAAATACAAGTCACTAAGAGTCCAAAGTTATTCTTATACATTGCTACCTTTTATATTTTTATACAAGGTAGAGAACACAAAGGTTGTGCATTAATTAGAGCTTGAGATGATTGCAATTTTACTATATTTTTAGAGCAATAAAGCAAGGAATACAATTTTACACAGAGAAAATTTACAGAGAATTTAGTAATAATTCCCTAGAAAACTGATGGAAATACATTTGGGTGGAAGGGAAAAAATAAAACATCTTTAAAAAATGGTATTTATTAAAATAAAAAATTAATTTTAGGACCATCCAAGTAATTACTCAAGAAAGTGAAATAGTTTGAGAACTCCATTCAAATGAGATATATTAAATATATATAGTAGAGAGTAAAGTGGTATATAGTAATATTTTTAAAATTTCATCTCCCATCCAACTAATACATGGAACCTCTTCTTTAATCATTAAGAAGTAGAAAATACCATCATAGGAAATATCTATTATGGTCCAAACTATATGACTTGGCATTATCCAATTGAAATTTTTGTTTAGTGGAAAGTTTCCACAAAGCTGTTTATTTACTAAAAGTAGAAGGGAGAAACAATATTGTGTGTGTGTGTGTGTGTGTGTGTGTGTGTGTGTGTGTGTGTGTGTGTGTGTTACTGGGAATTGAACCCAGGGACATTCTATCTTTGAGATATACCTATAGCCCTTTTAATTTTTTTTTTTTTTTGTATGTGTGTGTGGTACTGGGGTTCCTGGGTTCCTGGAAACCCTTCTACCTCAGGGCTACACTCCCAGACCTATTTTATATATTTATTTGGAAACAGGTTCTCTTAAGCCAGGGAGGCTGCCTCTGAACTGTCTCTGCCTCCCAAGCTCGGGAATTACATGCGTGCACCACCACGCCTGGTGCAATTTATTTTTAATAAATAGGATTTTGATTGGTTGCTTAGTCTTGCTACATTGCTGAGTCCTCAAATCAGCAATCCAACTCTCTCAACCTCCCAAGAATTGAGAAAACAGGCATGCATCATGATGCCCAGCCCAGAATACAATTCTGATAGATGGAAATAAAATAACTTATTGACATGGATCACTTTCCTAACTGATGTGACTTTTTGTTTTCTGGTTAGGTCACACTGAGCCTCAACACCATGTGACTTTTAATGACAGCACAGCACCATGTCCCTTATTTTTATCAGTCTAGGTTTTAGTCATGCAGCCAATCCTTGCTACGTTGTCTGAAGTTTCGACTTATTATATTACCTTGCAATATTATCAATCCTAAAACAAGAATCTCCAGGAAATCTTCATGCATCTTCCACCATACACTCAGCAAAATAACTCTGTTTTTGTTTCTTTGGGCTATAATTATAGCAATTTTTCAGTACCAACATGAAATCTCTGCTTCTACAGCTTAGATTGGCCATGCTTTACAAGGGCTTCATCTCCTCTGACCATTATCTGAAAAAAGATTCAGGCAGAGAGCTTGTATGTCTGAGTCTCAATTTGCCTCTCTTCTTTCAAATATCAACACAAATACCTACAAACATGTGTTTTAAGTACTTTGTCAGCCCTATGTTTAAGCCATGGATGCATAATTCTGATACGGTCCCATAATTAACAACAATAAATATCAGTCACTGAAAAACAGAATTTAAAAATGCATATATTTGCTTATTAATCACATAATTGATCTTGTAGTGGACTTTTAAAGTTATAATACTAGAAAACAGTTACTTTTTAATGTAATATTTTATTATACATAACTTCTAATAAAATATATTAAGTTATATATTTTAAATAATCTTAAACTTACATAAATTTATATTGTTTTAAATATATTAAATAGTATATTAAGATACACCAAGGCAAATATTCAGGAAAATATTAAAGCAATGAGATGTCAGTACAATGGTCATAAGCCAAATTTGTATGAGTAGAGAAAGCTATATTGCAAATTAGAGACAGTGAATTTCAATGGTATTTTCAGCATTTCTGTCTTATGCAACTAAAGTGTTGATAGCTCTATTTATTTAAGTAATAAATTTTAGAAGAGGAAAATGTGTGTTATTGTTTTGGGCATTGTCATATGTGGCTATATTTTTTAATTTTCCAGAATTACTACAATCATATTGTTATCTTTCACAAAATTAAGTAGAGATTTAAGAAAATATATAACATTACATTTAAAACCCTGATATTCATGTATCCAACCCTTACATATTGGTATTTTAGTGTTTAACATGAAATGATGTATTGCTTACAGCTGAAAATATTCTGCTTGGTAGAATTCTTTAGTCATTAACCCTTTATGCACACCAGAATATATATATATATATTTTTTTTTCTGTGTTCTTTCTAGTTAAATATATTTTTATTTAAAAAATATCCAGTGTTCTCACCTCAGACATGATAGCTATCCAATATAACATAAACAAACTTTTCCCCAAATAAGTTAGTCATCATTTTACTTTTTCACCCCACTCCAATTTCTTGTAGCCTCCCAATTCCAAGTATATCTTGTGTTCTTGGAATTAAGACCTCTTATAAAATATTTTCATTATTTTACTTTTATATTTGAAAATAATTTTTGGTGTTAACTTATCTTGTTAATAAGGAAAATTAGTAACTTTTCCATTTGTCTTTCTGCCCTCATCATTCTCTACCACAAGTTTATAAAGATAGTACTTGAAAATAAGCATAATTCTGATAAATTCATATTTTGAGATAAAATCAAGGAGTAATGACTAATAGTCTCATTAGAACATTTTTATTATTGAACTGACCAATCTACTAATATGTCTGGGAATTTAATTTAGTGGTGACTTGTTTGTAAAGTACCTGTAAGAGTAGAAATCTCCTCTCCAAATGTCTATTAGAAATTACAGGTTTCTTGGGTCCACAAATAGAAATCACCAAACACCAGGTTGGGAATCCCAAATGGAAAATATGTGAGAACCATATTTGACTTAATAATTTTAGACTCTCAGTAATCATCAAGCCCAAAATGAATAGCTATATGGAGTACATCATTTTATGAGGTACTCAAAGTTGACTGATAATGGCATAATTTGGAAGACCAAACTCATCATTTAAGATTGGTTTATACAAATTTCAACTCAACCTTGAATTATGCCCTCTGAAACCAGAAGCTACAAATATTTCAAACCAATTGCTGAAAGTAAAAATAATAGGCAAAAGACTAATAGAAAGAAACCCACAACACCTAATATATTGCAATATTCCTATGTTCCCAGACAAGAAACAATATATGAAGTAATCAATTTTTGATGGTCTTTTTTTGGTGGTACTGGAGTTCCTGAAAGCCCTTCTACCTCTGGGCTATACTCACAGATATATTTTATATTTTTATTTGGAAACAGGGTCTCTTAAGCCAGCATGGCTGGCTTCCAACCTACGCGATCCTCCTGTCTCCATCTCACAAGTGTAGGGATTACAAATGTGCACCACCACACCTGGCTTTGATGGTCTTAATGCCATTAAAGGTAGTGTTTTCCTATCTTTCCAAACCCAAATAATATTGTATATTTGGCATCAATAATTCTATATACTTCCTCTCCAGTTTCAAATCTGTGTTCTTTCTTTAATATCTGTTCAAGTTGAGATAGCCAATTTCTGTATTATCTTTCCATAGTAATGTCAATAATATACCCAAACAGTTAGACACAGCTGTCTAATTAGGTATGTCTATATTTTCACATGTTCATAAGCAGACCTCTAAAAACCTAAATTTTTTGAAATTCTTCTCAATTATATATGTCTATACTTATACTGTCTTGGTGTTTTGTAAAACTAAGCTGAGCTCCAAGGTTGATTCCAACAGTCTGACTTGCTATTTTGGGTAAGATAGAAGATAAGGATTACCAAAATGTTGTTTTGCCCAAACAATATACAAGACAAAAATTAGTGATTATAAAAATGTAAACTCATTATTGGCCATTAGATTTATTTAGACTGCTTATTAGTTGAAACTTAAAAGGAGTCTCATATATCACTGACTAATGGAGATAGTAGGTTTCCAGCATTTATGAAATTGTGTGCCTCCAAATGATTTATCCAATTTTTACTTGTGTAAAATTTTACTTTTACTCATTTACTTGTGTGCTTACATAAGTATTCATAGAAAGTAAAATTTCATAGAAGTAAAATAAGTAATAATTTAATCAGTCTTTAAAATTTTTCTTTAAAATATCTGTGATTCTAGGTTTAACTCTAAAGGTATTCATCTGCATGAATGGCATGGGTAAGATACTAACGAGGCGGCTTGGAATCCTTGACAGATTAATTGCCTTCTATATCAAGTCCATCCACCTCATCTTAGGGTAATAAGGCTAATAGGTAATAGGTTAATGTAGTACATGCCTCTGCTGATTTGATTTTATGCTGTCTCTTAAACTAGGTAGTATGCTTATACTATGTGAATTTGCTTTCTTACTGAAAATACATGATATTTTTCAGCAAGGAGACTTACCCTCATGTGAAATTGAACATTTTTAAATAAAATATTTCTACACATTTTAATGTCTCATACCTTGTACTAAGGGATGATTTATCTTTCTCAGAAATTCATATGATGAAGCTTTAACACCCAATTTGACTGTATTTTAAAATAAAACTTTCAGAAGATAATTAAGATTAAATGCATCCTAATTTGACAGGATTCATTGATTTTTAAGAAGGGAAAGACAAATCTCTCTCTCTCTCTCTCTCTCTCTCTCTCTCTCTATCTATCTATCTATCTATTTCTATCTCTATCTCTCTCTCTCTCTCTCCCTTTCTATTTTTCCCTCCCCCTTCACACACCCACCAAAGAAAGACCACATGAGCACACAGCAAGAAGAACAAATCTACCATTTGATACAGCAATACCACTTCTGGGTATCTACCCAAAAGAAAAGAAACCAAACTACCAAACTAATGCATGTGTATTTATGTTTCAAATAGAATATCTTGAGTTGAATCCTCACTTATACAAAAGATATTTTAAAAAATAAAAAAGAAAGAAAAGAAAAAACTTAGTATTTGAGAGTATGAGACAGGAGGATTACAAGTACTAGAGCACAGCCTCACCAACTTAATGAGACCCTATTCCAAAATGAAAAATAACATGGATGGAGGTGTGGCTCAAAAGTTTAATTTTTTTATTGGTGCATAATATTCATACATCCTATTGGGGTAAAAAACTTGTATGGATATACATGTACACATCACCAATTTAATCCCTACCCAATTCCCACCCCATTTCCTCCCTATCCCTCCTTCCCTTGCTTTGCTTAGTGGTTGACTTCGATATGTTTAAGTATGTTGTGTGTTTTGGAGAATTTCCTTCTTCCCCCCTCCCATCCCCTCATTTAGGTTGTCTTGTTTGCTCCTCTATAGGATTTCCTTTTTCATCTAGAGTTCCTCCTATGACACATTTCTCCTTAACTTTCACATATTAGGGAAATATGTGAAATTTTTGTGACTGACTAATATCATTTAGCATAATGTCTTCCAGTTCAATCCATTTCCCTGAAAAATGATGTAATTGAGGTTTTTTTAATGGCTGAGTAAAATTCCATTGTGTACATATCCCACAGATTTGTAATCCATTCATCTGTTTGGCTATGGTGAATTGTGCAGCTATGAACATAGATACACATACATTAGTTTGGTAGTTTGGTTTCCTATCTTTTGGGTAGAATACACAGAAATGGTATTGCTGGATCAAATGGTAGATTTGTTCCCATTCTTCTGAGGATTCTCCATACTGTTTTCCAAACTGGTTGCACTAATTTGCAATCCCACCAACAATGTTTTAGAGTTCCCACTTCTCCACATCCTCGCCAGCATCTGTTGTTGTCTGTGTTTTGAATGATTGCCATTCTAGTTGGAGTTAGGTAAAATCTCAGGGTAGTTTTGATTTGCATCTCTCTGATTGCCAATGACGTTGAGCATTTCTTCATGTGTTTACTAGCCATTTGAATTTCTTCTTTCGTGAAGTGTCTATTTAGTTCGCTTGCCCATTGGATGATTTGTCTTTTTAGTGTTGAGTTTCTTTAGTTCTTTGTATATTCTAGACATTAGTCCTCTATCAGAGGGGAAGGTGGCAAAAATTTCCCATTCTGTTGGCTCTTGATTGAGGTTCAGTTTCATGCAATCCCACGTATTGATTTGCCTTTTAATTTGTTGTGGCTTTGTGGTCTTGTTGAGAAAGTGTTTATCTATGCCTATGTGTTGCAGTGTTGGAACTATGCCCTCTTCAAGGAGGTTCAAGGTCTCTGGTTTGATATCCAAGTCTTTGATCCATCTTGAATTGACTCTTGTGCAGAGTGAGAAAGTGGGATTAATTTCCAATTTTGTGCATATGGTTAACCAGTTTTGCCAACACCATTTGTTGAACAGACTATCTTTTTTCCAGTGTATATTTTTGGCCCCTTTGTCAAAAATCAATTGGCTGAAAGTGTGTGGACTTGTTTCTGGGTCTTCTATTCTGCTCCATTGGTCTATGTATCTGTTTTTGTGTCAGTATCATGCTGTTTTTATTACAATGGCTTTGTAGTATAAAGTCAGGTATTGTGATTCTTCCTGCATGGTTTTTGTTGCTGAGAACTACTTTGGCTATTCTGGGCTTTTTGTTATTCCAAATAAATTTAGGGACTGATTTTTCTATGTCTGTGAGGAATGATCTTGGTAGTTTTATGGGCATTGGGTTGAATCTGTAGATCGCTTTTAGAAGGATGGCCATTTTAATGATATTTGTTCTGCCAATCCATGAACATGGAAGATCTTTCCATCTTCTAAGTTCTTCTTTGATTTATTTCTTCAATATTTTATAATTTTCTTTGTAGAGATCTTTTACCTCCTTGGTTTATTCCTAAGTATTTTATTTTTTTGTGGGAGATCCTGAGTGGAAGTGTTTTCTGAATTTCTGTTTCAGTGGATTTATGGTTGGTGTACAGGAAAGATTCTGACTTTTTAAGATTGATTTTGTATCCAGACACTTTGCTGAATTTGTTGATCAATTCTATAAGCCTTTTGGTTGAGTTTGTTGGGTTTTCTAAATATAGTATCATGTCATCTGCAAATAGTGAAAGTTTGAGTTCTTCTTTTCCTATTTGTACTCCTTTGATTTTCTTTTATTGCCTTATTGCTCTGGCTAGAATCGCTAGTACTATACTGAAGAGAAGTGGTGATAATGGACATCCTTGTCTCATTCCTGTTTTTAGGGGGAATGATTGAAGTTTTTCCCCATTTAATATGACATTGGTGGTGGGCTTATTGTAGATTGCCTTTATGATGTTGAGATATGTTCCTTCTATTCCAATTCTCTTCAGTGTTTTTTTTAATCATAAATGGATGTTGAATTTTATCAAATGCTTTTTCAGCATCTATTGAAATGATCATGTGATTTTGTCTTTGATTCTGTTTATATGATGAATTACATGGATTGATTTTCGTATGTTTTACCAGCCTTGCATCCCTGGGATGAACCCTACCTTATCATAGTGTATGATTTTTTTATGTGGTTTTGAATGCATGTTGCTAGTATTTTGTTTAATAGTTTTGCATCTAAGTTCATCAGAGATATAGGCTTGTATTTTTCCTTCCTTGAACTGTCTTTATTAGGTTTGGGTATTAGTGTGATGTTGGCTTCATAGAATGTATTTGGGAGAGTCCCAATTTTTTCTATTTCACGAAATAGTTTCAGGATTATTGGGGTTAGCTCTTCTATAAAGGTTTTATAGAATTCACTTGGAAAACCATCTGGTCCTGGGCTTTTCTTTGATGGTAAGCTCCTTATTGCTGTTTCAATCTCTTTTATTGTTATTGGTTGGTTTAAGTGTTCTATATCTTCTTGACTCAGTTTAGGAAGGTTGTATTTATCTAGGAAGTTGTCAATTTCCTCCAGATTTTCCATTTTGTTGGAGTATAGTTTTTCAAAGTAGTTTCTGATAATCCTCTGGATTTCTACACTGCCAGTAGTAATGTCTCCTTTTTCATCTCTTATCTTCATAATTTGGGTTGATTCTCTCATTTTTTTAGTTAGGTTGGCTAGTGGTTTATCTATCTCTATCTTGTTAATGTTTTCAAGAAACCAGCTTTTGGTTTTATTAATTTTCTGTATTTTTTTATTCTCTACTTCGTTAATTTCTGCTCTAATTTAATAATTTCCTGTCTTCTACTGGCTTTGGGGCTAGATTGTTCCCACTTTTCAAAAGCTTTGAGGTGTGTCGTTAGGTTATTTATTTGAAGATTTTCTGTTTTTCTTATGTGAGCGCTCAGTGCTATAAATTTTCCTCTTAATACTGCCTTCAAAGTGCCCCAGAGGTTTTGATAGGTTGTATATTTTCATTTGTTTCTAGAAATTTCTTGATTTCACCTCTTACATCTTCTATGATCCATTCTTCATTCAGAAGTGTGGCGTTCAGTCTCCACATGTTTATGTTGTTTCTCTGGGTCTTCTTATAGTTGATTTCTGGTTTCATTCCATTATGGTCTGAAATGACACAGGGAAGTATGTAACATTTTTTGAATTTTGCTAGTGCTCATTCTGTGTCCCAGGATGTGATCTATTTTGGAGAAGGTTCTGTGAGCAGCTGAGAAAAATGTAAACTCTGACCTTTTGTCTGGAAGATCGGTCTAATGTTGTGAGAGGTGTGTTGAAGTCTCCCAGTTTTATTGTATTGGGATTTATGTGTGACTTCATGCCACAAAGAGTTTGATTTACAAAAGTAGCTGCACCTATGTTTTGGGCATATATGTTGATTATTGTTATTTACTCTTGCTGGATTATTCTTTTCACCAGTAAAATATGACCTTCTTTGTCTCTTCTAGTAAGTTTGGGTTTGAAGTCTAACTTGTCTGATATCATAGTTGCTACTCCTGCTTGCCTTTAAGTTCTGTTAGTATGGATTACCTTGCTCCAGCTCTTTACCTTGAATTTGTTCCTATCTTTACTTGTAAGACGTGTTTCTTGTAAGCAGCAGCTGAATGGATTCTGGTTTTTAATCCATTTTTCCACTTTATGTCTTTTTATTGGGGAGTTGAGGCCATTTACATTCAGTGTGATTATTGAGAGATAGTTTTTAATTCCTAACATGTTAAGATTTTATTTCTGTTTGAGATACTGTTTATTCTTCTTTGCTTAGTTGTCTGCTGGATGAAAAATCTTATTTCTTTGGTTCTGGCATGTATTACCCATTTCTTTTTTGTAGGTAATATCCTTGAGTATTTTCTCTAGCGCTTGTTTTGAAGACATAAATTCCTTCAGTTTCTGTTTTTCATGAAAGCTTCTTATTTCCCCATCTAATTTGATAAATAGTTTTGCTGGGTAGAAAATTTGGGGCTGGAAATTGTTTTCTTTCAGAGTTTGGAATATGTTACTCCAAGCCCTTCTGGCTTTCATGACTTGGTTTGAGAAGTCTGGAGTGATTCTAATTCGTTTGCCTCTGAATGTCACTTGGCCTTTTGTTTTTGTTGCCTTTAAGATTCTCTGCTTGGCTTCCACATTGGTTATTTTGACAATTATGTGGTGTGGGGGACCTCTTTTCTGATCCTGTTTAAAGGGAGTTCTATCAGTTTCCTGGACCTGTGTATCGACCTCTTGTTCTACATTTAGAAAATTTTCTGCTATTACTTCCTTGAAGAGATTATTGATCCCTTCAGTTTCATCTTCTTTTCCCTCCTTTATTCCAATTATTCATCAGTTAGCTCTCTTAAGATGGGTCCATATTTCTTCATTGTCAAATTCCTGCTGTTGGATTTCTTTTTCTAAATTAGGAACTATACATTCATTTTGGAGTGATCATCTTCTTGAAGTGAGATTCTATTCTCCATGTGGTCTAATTGATTTTTATACTTTAAATTGAGGCCTTTACTTCACTGATTGCATTTTTTATTTCTTTTAAACTCTCTCTAAGTTCTTTTTGAAGGTCCTGTATTATTTCTGCAGTTATATTCCTGATTTGATCATCTGGAAATCTCTGAATTTCTGTGTTATAAGGTTCTGATGTTGTGGGGTTGTGGGTGTTTATTGCTCCATTGTTATTCCTCTTTCCCATGATTTCAGAAGTTTGTGCCTTCTATGGGTTCTTCCCTGGGTCACTATGACTTCACTTAGAGTGCTCTGGATCTCGAGTCTGTGGTAATCTCAGTCGCCACTACTCCTTTACTGGGTTGTATTACAAAGTCTCAGTCCTAGGGAGTTAATCAAGGCTGCACGAGACCATGGGGGTATCAGCCTGGGTGTTTTTCCATGGGAAGCTGCAATTAGGGTGTGGTATCTCTGCCACCGCTACTCCTTCATTGGGTTGGACTGCAAAAACCTCAGACCCAGGGACATTATCAAAGCTGCGCAAGTCCCTAGGCGTTCAGTACTGGGATTTCTCCTCTAGGGACCTCTGTTTCACTTACAGTTATTAAGTGCACTGATCAGGAGCTGTCCTGGGTGCAGTGAACTCGCTGCCGACTCTGGCAATATGACACTGCTGCCACGCCCTCAGCAGGCATAAGGCTGGCATATTTCTTTTCTGGTTTTTAGCTTTGTTCTGAGTCTCTAGAGAGCATAGTGAGCATGGCCACTGGGAGTTTTAGACATTCTTTGCGCTGAAAAAACTGCTGAATTACCCCTGTATGATCCACAGCTACTCACTTCAGCTCCTTGTTTACCTTTCTTCTCTGGAGCCTGGTGGGTTGTTGAGTGCGCTGATTTGGAGCTGTGGCGGACACAGTGAACTCACAGCTGCTTCTGGAGATATGGCGCTGCTGCTGCACCCTCAGCCGTGAGGCTGGCATATTTATTTTCTGGTTTTGAGCTCCATTCTGAGTCCCTTTCTTCTTTGGAGCCTGGTGCTGCAAGGCAAGTTCGAATGTTTCTGAATTCAATCTGTAGTACCACAAAAATATTTTGAGAACCTGAGAAAAAGTGGGTTAGAATGGATAAGATTTTTAAAACTATTTCTATGATTGCACAAATCCCCATTATGTGGAACTTTCTATTTCTGAATGGTAAATGTCAACTGCAAACAGCTTTATCTATAAAATTTTAGCAATTCAATAGCTAGTTTATATCCTCACTTATGTTTAAGTATTTTCAATAAGACACAAAGCTTTATTCTGTTTGGAAATATTATTGTTCAGAAGAAGCCTCAAAAGTGCCTTTAGTTTTCTTGAGTCATAAATTCATTACAGATTGGCTAAAATCAGTTTATAACTTGTTCACTGTCATTTCTCAAGTGTATTTTACACCTTGCTCATTTGCTTCTTTTTTGGATTTAGTAGTAACTTTGGCTGGCTTATTATCAACGACAGTTTGGTTTTGAGAAGACTATTCAAATTATAATCAAAACACAAATCCCAAATAAATGATCACATTATCCCAAAACTATAGATACAGTACAACAAGACCCAAATATTTCAACCAAAAGGCTTATAGAACTGATCAACAAATGCAGCAAAATGTCTGGAAACAAAATTAAACTTTAAACCAGAAGATTTTCTGTACACCGCCATAAATTCACTGAAAAGGAAATTCAGAAAACACATCCACTCAGGATTTCCCCCCAAAGGAATATAAAATAGTTAGGAATAAACTTAACCAAGGAGGTAAAAATACTTCTCTAAAGAAGATTATAAAACAATGAAAAAGGAAATCGAAGAACTGAGACGATGGAAAGATCTTCCATGTTCATGGATAGACAGAATAAATATCATCAAAATGGCCATACTTTCAATAGTGATCTACAGATTTAACAAAATACCATTAAATTACCAAGATCATTCCTCACAAACATAGAAAAATCAATCCTTAAATTTATTTGGAACAACAATAAAACCAGGACAGCCAAAGTAGTTCTCAGCAACAAAAACCATGCAGGAAGAATCAGAATACCTGACTTTAAACTATACTACAAAGCCATAGTAATGAAAACATTATGGTACTAGCACAAAAACAGATACATAGACCAATGAAGCAGAATATAAGACTTGGAAACAAATCTTCACACTTACAGACAATAAAAAAAAAATACACTGGAAAAAAGATAGACTGTTCAACTCAAGAAACTCAACACTACGAAAACAAATAACCCAATCAAAAAATGGGCAAGTGAACTAAATAGACACTTCATGAAGGAGGAAATTCAAATGGCCAATAAATGCATGAAAAAATGCTTAACATCATTAGCAATCAGAGAGATGCAAATCAAAACTACCCTGAGATTTCACCTAACTCGAACTAGAATGGCAGTCATTCAAAACACAAACAACAACAAATGCTGGTGAGGGTGTGAAGAAGTGGGAACTCTAACACATTGTTGGTGGGATTGCAAGTTAGTGCAACCACTTTGCAAAGTAGTATGAAGGATTTTTAGAAGAATGAGAACAAACTTACCATTTGATCCAGCAGTATCACTTTTGGGTATCCACTCAAAAGAAAAAAAAAAATGAAACTAATGCATGTATATCTATGTTCATAGCTGCACAATTCACCATTGTCAAACTATGGAACCAGCCAAGATGTCCATCAACAGATGAATGAATTAAGAAAAACTATGGGATATGTACATAATAGAATTTTAATCAGCCATAAAGAAAAACACAATTACATAATTTATAGGGAAATTAATGGAACTGGAAGACATTATGTTAAGTAAAATTAGTCGGTTGTAAAAAATAAGAAATTGGATACTCTCTCTAATAATATCTATAATAATATCTAATAATATGTGAAAACTAGGGAGAAAATGGGTCATAGGTGGAACTCGAAATGAAGAATTAGATTCTACAGATAAGCAAATAAGGTAACCTAAGTGAGGGTATGAGAGGGGAGAAGAGAGAAACTCTCTAAAGACATGATGTACTTAAACAAAAGTATCAAAGTCAATCACTAAGCCAAGCATGAGCAGAAGGAAGGGGGAGGTAATGGGGCAGGAATTGGATAAAGGATAATTGGGTGATGTGTACATATATGTCTCCACCATCTTTTATCTCATTAAGATGTATTATTAAAATGCACCAATAAGAATTACAAAGAAGATAAAATGATCAACTGACCAATGATAATTCCTCTATTTTCTTTCAGTATCAATCCTGAATTTTACTCTTCTAATCCGATGGTGTCCTTATGGAGCAGACATTCACTTGCCAAAAACTGTCCAGTATAATTTTCTCCTTCCCTAGAATTTTAATGTCAATCCTCATGATAAATAGAGCATTCACTTTCTTTCTGACATCAACTTGGAAAAGAGTTTCTAGTGTCTGGCTTTTAATTTGGGTTATCTTCGTTACTCTATGGGGTTTTTAGACTTTTAAAAATAAAATTCTTTGTGATTTTTAATGTTCTGATAATATTTTTTTTAATTTAGTTTGAGTCATATTCTGTTACTTATTAGAGGTTCTTCACTGAAACATTAATATGGATATACTAACATACCCATTCAAAAGTCTGTCTCTAGCTAGGCATGGTGGTGTATGCCTGTAATCCCAATACTTTGGGAAGCTGAGTCAGGAAGATTACAGGTTTGTGGATAGCCTCAGTAAGTAATGAGATTCATTAACCTAGAGACACCCTGTTTCAAAAAAATAAAAAGAAAAAGAGCTGTGGTTGTAGCTCTGAAGTTGAATACCCCCCTGAGTTTGATTCCAGTACCACACACACACACACACAATAAATAAGTAAATGAATAGATAAATAAATAAATAAATAATCTTTCTGTATAATGAGTAAAGCTTTCACAACGAAAAGAGACAGAATTACAAACTGCATCACATTTAGTGAATTATATCAACAGCGGCAGCCCAAAGCACTCTCTTTAACATTCTAACAGCATATAAGAACCCCTGCCATATCATAATAGTTCTAAACCACACCCTAAAGCCTAAATCTAAACTGATTAGCATCTTACTATCTCATTCTGTTATTGCTATTCTGTTATTACTATCCCAGGAATAACATGAAAATCGAAAATATATGAATTTCATCAGAAAACTCAAAGACCACCAGGGCTAATGATATTAATTCTAAAGAGAACTATAGAGAAACTTGTAGAAGGGGGAAAAGTCAGTAGCTAGTGATGAAAAGAAAAGACCAGGTCTATGGAACTGGCTAAAGAGGTTAAATACTGAAATTATCCATTTAAATAATAAAGCAATGATAATAAAGTTTAGGGAGGCTTTAGGCTTGGTATTAAAATAAAATTATTAGTTTTTAATCTTTTCTCAGTCTACAACCTTCTCTAACTACCTCCATGTATAATCATGACCTGAATATGTGTAAGAGCAGTTAATGGCAGTTGAAAGCCTGTGTGTAGATTAGTGCCATGGCTTCACTTTATGTTTCTTATCTCTCCACAGCTTGGCGTTCTCTAAGTCAGGCCTGACTTTTTTCAAATGTTGGGCCTCAGGGCCTTGGCTAATTTACATAAGGGTCTAAAGGAGAAACACTTCATAAAATTTCCATGTATAAATTGAAAGACTTCTATGAAATGCACTAAACTTGGTGATAAATTCTTTTACCAGCCATCTGGTTTAATTCTGTGAAATGGGATGTAGTCTCCATGACGAAATAAAATGAAAATACCAGAAGGGATTCTTTTCTTTTGGTAATTGGAAAAATTTTAAAGTTGACAGATTTTACAAAGTTATTGTGAAATATCACTCAATATTTTTCACTGTTTTGCTTGCAATAAAGTATATATTTATTGAATATATCAAAACATAGAAAAGTACTCATAGATGTTATAGCTAATCTGACTTTAATGAATAATTTCGATAATTAGAGTTAGAAAGCTAATTTGGTTCTTATTATCTTACCATTTGAAAGTAATTAGTGAATATCATACTAAAAATTGTAAAGAACAATTACAACACCTCTACTTTAGAAAGCCTCAAAAAATGCAACTCTGTTTTGTGCTTTTAGCACTTTATAATCAAGTAAATTTATTATTAGAATACCTACCCTGAGTTAAACACCACATGGTATTCCATAAACATGTAGTTACTATGTGCTTTAAATTAAAATAAATTTTAAGAATGTATAGCCTATTAATTCTAACAAAAACAGAACAATAGTAATTACTACTAAGTTCTAGTGCTATGTACTTTGGAAGCCCTCTTTCTCATTGATTCTAAGTAATAAGATATGCTCAGTCAATATGCAATTATTTAAACAGGTAATATGCATATTATATTTGACAAAATAATATTTAGGAAAGAAATAGCATTCTATGAAATTAGAAAAATCCATTTTAGTTTACTAGAATCTTTTATTTATTTCCTTTGTGATTTATTCACTTAGATCATTTCTATTTTATTTTTTATATTATAATAGTAAACAATAGGGAAGCAAAAATATTATAGCCTTGACTAAGTATTTCCCAGAACAGTATCCTGTATAACAGGTTTATTTTGGGCAGAGAAAATTTCTTATGTGGGACAATATGGTTTATAATGATGTTTACGTTCTTTTATTTAATCTTGTAAATAGACTTTTATTATTGAATGCTATATTATTTTTTAAATTTCTTTGTTCCTTTAGTTGTACAAACTCCATCCAGCATAATGCTTCAGTTTTCAATACAGTAATACTTATATTGCTCAGTCATAAAATATTAGATAGTGAAAGGTTACTTGGATTCCATTTGAAAATATGTTTTCACTGAGATTCAGTATATTCCAACAAACTTGTCTTAACATTACTGCTGACAAAGACTCTTTCTTTGAGCAAGCTTGTTAAGGTTCCCTGAGCCCTCTTTTTAACTAGGCCTTAACCTTGGTCTGCCTTCATCAAACACTATTTCTAAGATGATTTAGTAAGAACTCCCCAACTTCTGGTTTCTGATCATTGTCTCATGCTTTCAGTAAGAATCCTGTCAAGTCAGGTTAGTCAGCCTTGCCTTACCCTTAATATGTTCTGCTAATGGAGATCGAGCTCAATCACTCTCCCCTATTGTATTGGGATTGCTCTTTTCACAGTAGTCTTGAATAAAATCTTTCTTACTGTTTTAACAGTTTCAGTACAACTCATGTATTTAACACATGTTTAAAAATAGGTCTTTTACTTAACGCCATGAGTGCCTGTTTTTCTGTTTGGATGAGTAAATGAATTTAGATTATAGGTATAATTTGGAGATTTAGTTAGAAAAGAAGATGTTGGCTTCTATAGTGTTTAGTGATATTTCTCTCCTCTGCTGTCTTTTCTGGCTTAGAATGAAAATTTAGGACTACTTTGCCAAAAGTTTAGAGGTAACAATTACATTACTAAACTGATCTAGCAGGAATTATTCTAAGGCTTAGGTATTAACAATAACATAAAGTAAAAGTGTTGAAAGTCAAATATAAAACAATGGCCTACAAAAAAAGCAACAGTTACCTAATAAACATAGTATTATGAACCAAAGAACCAGAGGCTAAGGCATATGCTTCATCAAGGTAGAGAGGAGGGAAGCAGAAAAAAACTCCAAGTCTCGCACCTCAGAAATTGTCCTCTGTATTTCTTCTTTCCATCTATCTTTCAGACGTGTGCATTTTTCACCTCTATCTGACAAATAAATCTTCTCTAAATTTTCTGGCTTTGGTCTTTTCTCTTGCCTTTCACAAACAAGATTCAAAAAACAAACATTCCCAGTTTTGATTTACTCACCACCTATTTACTTTTGACCCCAAAGCATTGAACTCTGTTCTCTGCCCCAACTAATTCATTGAATTTGTTTTACCAAGTTTACTAGTTCATTTTTTTACTTCTAAATTCACTGAATATTTTTCAGTTTTTATCTTACTTTAATTCAAATTATATTGCAACCTTGAAAGTGCTCCTATTTTGAAAATGTTCTTTTGGCATCCATTGACAATGGCTCTTCTGATTTCACTCTACCTATGTCTTTTTAATCCTTTTTGTAAGTTCTTCCTGGGACTAATTCTTATATAGCCTATAAAGTTTTCCCAAGTTTCAGCCATGAACCTTCTCTTCTTACTGTGTATACTCTCTATGGGTATTCACAATCATTCTGTATCACTTTACCATAATCAAGCTGATGACGCTCATGTATTTTACGACAGGTCATATGTCACCCTGAAATGCAAAGCAATATACCCAACTGTCTTTTGAGGTACTCACATTACCAATTGAGCATTATCCAATAGAATTAATTGCCCTTTGGAAACAGTCACCGTAGCTAACCCGGAAGATTGCTATGGTATAGTAGCTATGACCTTCGATTGAAAAAAACAACCAAGAATCCTCCAAGAATCTCAACAGTCTATAGACAGTTTCATTTAGCAAGAAGCTTGGAAATTCTGACAATAGCCATGTAGAATGATTTGGAAGTGGATTCTCTGATCTCAGTCAAGTTTTTCACATGAGTGCATCCTTGGTTGATATTCACTCCAAATTTAGGGAGACCTAGACACAAAAACCACACAGATAAGCTACTTTCAAATTTCTGACTTTCAAAAATTAAGAAATAAAAAGTATATGTTATTTTACACTAATAAATATTAAAATAATAAGTTTTATATATTTGCTTATATATTTACATGTCACCTGGGTGTGAAAACCATCACCTTTCCTTTCTAGAGACCTCATGATTAATTAATTGATCAAGAATCAAAATTCCAACAAGTCAAAATATTCTGTTTTCCATTCTGTTTCTATGGCTAATTTTGATAACTATACCTCCATCTGTTCTTATCCCTATGGGTTTAATTATTTCCATTAAGATCAGGGCAGCTACCGTATTCAGTTCTTGTTTTCCATGAAAGCTACTGCAGAACTCACCAAGGTCCATTCAGAATTCTTTTTTGCAATACTTTGGCAAAGAGTTATATCCTCTGGGCCCTGCTGAGAGATATGCTGAGAGACTGAACGTGTAGTCTAGCAATTTGTTCACAATCCATTCCAAAATCATCATCATCCTAAGTACTCAAACTTCTTTTACAGCATGCCAGTGGATGTTTGCATTTCACTCTCATTAACTCTAAGGCCACCAATGGGTTCAGGCATCAGTTAATTAACTTAGTGGATTATTAATACTGTTTCCAAGTGGTCAAGCTGTCATGTTAAATTCTGAATCCCACGCAAGTGCACCCATGGATTTGGCTCCCTCTAAACTGATGTTTTAACTATCTTTTTTACCTAATGACTCTAGCATTCACCCTGTATATACACCACCTATATTAGAATTCTATACCAGTAATAATAAATAACCAAATATTGTGTAGTGTAATATGACAAAAATTTCTTATCGCACAGTTCTGGAGGCTAAAATTCCAAAGTCAAGGTGTTGGTAAAACAACAACAACAGAAGATTCTTTATGATGGCTCTAAGTGAGAACTCTTCCTTGCCTCTTCTAGATTCTGGTGTTCAACTACAACTCTTGCTGTGTCGTGGCTTTTAGGTACATGCTAGTAATCTGTATGTCTTCCCTCTGTGTGACAACACAGAATTTTTCCTATGTACATGTTTGTTTCTGTGTCCAAATTCACCCTGATAAAGATTCTAATTGCATTGAGTCAGGGCCCACCTTTACAACCTCATTATATCATGAGGATCTTTCTAAAACCCTGTATTTAAATAAGGTAATATTATGTGATGGGGTGATTAGGAATTCGGTATAGTTTTTCCATATCAGTATTTAATTATTTTAATATGAAATCATATCAACTAGTAAGGTTGCCTAGCTACTTTATGGGATATTGATTTGAATCTAAGGAAAATGCAGTATGTTCATCTTATAATCTATATCCTCATATACTATGATCCATTACCCAAATTCATCTGCTTACTTTCCAGGTTATCTAAGCTCAGGGCTTTTCTCCTACAATGCATCCTACTGAGTGAGAATCATCCTCTGGTCCTACTTAAATTGTCCTGTGGGAATCAAAGCTCATACTGGCCGGAGTAATATGTCTGTCATCTCTGATACAAAAGAATAATTTATAGACAGTGTTAAAATATTATAATCTTATGGAGGAATAAACATGTTTGTGTTAAGCCGGTGGGATCTGGAGGTTTTTATGTTACTTCAGAAAGCTTATTGCAACTTGATATAATGACATTAAATCTTGTTTGGATTTTCCCTTTTTTTATTCTAGTTAGAACTTAATTGTGTTGGCCTTCATGTACTGGTTAGTGTTTCCAGCACAGTGAAACATAAAAGGGGAACAATGAGTACTTTTTTACTTTTTCTAATTTTAAAGGAAATGCTTCTAGAATCCTTCAATTAACAAGCATTCTACTTCTGAGCCACACATCAGCCTTATGTTATTTTGAAACAGGGTCTCGCTTAGTTGCTGAGGGCCAGACTAAGTGGCCTTGAACCTGTGATCTTCCTGCCTCAGGCTCCCAAGTAGTAGGATATTAGATGCATGCCACCATGCCTGCCCAGCTAGGGTGCAGATTCTAATAGATATTTCTTAGCAAGTGAAATAAATTTTCTTCTCTTTTAATTGAGAGTTTTAACATGAAAGTATATTGAAGTTTATTTGCATCTTTTAAAACTCTCACTGAGATAATTATACATATTTTATTCTTTAATATGTTATATATTTTTGTAATGTTAACTGACCTGTGCATCTTAGGACAAAAAAAAAAAAAAACTAGGTCATGATGTGCTACCATCTTTGTGCATCAGTGGGTTTGTTTTGATAATAATTTGTTTCGATTGCCTCATAAATATTCATAAAAAATTTCGTTTGCACATAATTGTTTGTCTGTTTCTTGCAGAATAATTATGGCTTTTCAGGCAAGGACTGTATCTTTCTTATTTTTATATTTTCAATATATAGTAAAATGTCTGACATATGTCTTGCTAATAAATGCTTTTGAATAAGTTAACAATTGATTAATCATACTCTAATACAAAAATATATCTTCTGGTAGGTTTTAAGTATTTTCAGCTTCAAATGAGATAACACATATTATCAAATTTCTATACATTTTTTCCTACTCCCTATAAGAGTCACAAATATGAGAGATTTACTCTCTCACCATCACCAGACTATTTATTTATTTATTTATTTATTTATTTATTTATTTATTGGTGGTACTGGGGTTCCTGGAAGCCCTTCTACCTCTGGGCTACGCTCCCAGACCTATTTTTATCCTTTTTAAAATTTTGGAAACAGGGTCTCTTACGCCAGCGCGGCTGGCTTCGAACCTGCGCAATCCTCCTGCCTCCGCCTCTCAAGTGCGGGGATTACAAGCGTGCGCCACCACGCCCGGCATCACCAGACTCTTTAAATTTTACCTTGAAAATATAATTCTCCTATGTAATTTTAATTCATTTCCACTCTCCAATTAATACAGAATTATTCGCAACAAACTCAGCCTTCAGCTAATATAAACATCACCTAATTGGCTTCCCTCCTTGACAATTTCCCCACCCACAATCCACTAGCTCAACCAGTTATCATACAAAAGTCAAGATATTCTTACTAAAGAGATGACATTATTACCCACTACACTATCTACCTAAAACTTCCAATTACTTCCCACTGGATTTCAGAATAACATTTCAAATGCTGACTCTGTTCTATTAGCCTTTACATTCCTGACTACTTTTTGCCTACTTCTTCAGCCATCTCACACCTACCCTGCCAGCTCCCTTTCCTCACTCAACCACTTTCAATTAAAATGTACCTGCACTTCTCTTCAGTACTTCTCCCTTGGTTTCTTGCTTGGCAGACAGAATGATGCTCTAAACTTTAGGTAAATCATTCTTTACCACATCTCAATTAGCACTCTCTGCTTTTGTTTCTTTGTAATTTCATTATATAATCACTTGCATTTCTGAATCTAACTTTCTAGAGATTTTCTCAGACTTAATTTATGTCATAGATGTATGAAGTATCTCTGCTTTGCTTAACATGTATATTCAATTTATATTTTTCTGTCATGATTTTTAGTATTATCAACAAAATTTTTGAATGAAAGAAGAAAGAATAAATACTATGTGTTGTAAAAGTAATCATGACTTTTCTAGATGTTTCATTTTGAGGACAATATATCAAGTAAATAATTTGTAAAATTTTTTGGCCATATGTAAGAATAAGATTTATAAATAACACTCAAATGATAGAGAATTGACTTGCTGAAATTGAAAATAGCTGTTAAACAGTGTGATTATAAGAACAACATTAATAAATTCAGTGAATTTACCCAATGTAAATTAGTAGATGTCTCTACTATGGCCTAAGATTTATTTAAAGCCCAATCCAGACATCTTTGGAAATAACTGGCACAAGCTCAACCAAAATCTCTTTGCATAAATTAGTTTGGGTTTTTAGGGGAGAATTCAGTCTAGAAAAAGAATTACACAGAAGAGCTCAACCTAGCCAGGGGTGGTGGCACATGCCTGTAATCCCAGTATATGATAGGATAAAAAAGGAGGATCCCACATTGAAGCCAGCCTCAACAACTTAGCAAGGCCCTCAGCGACTTGGTGAGACCGGTTTAAAAATTAAAAATAAACCGGGCATGGTGGCACATGCTTGTAATCTCAGCATTTGAGAGGCTGAGACTGCAGGATCACAGTTCTTAGACAGCCTCAGCTACTTAGTGAGGACCTCCTCAACTTAGTGAGACCTTGTTTCAAAATAAAGAATAAAACATAGGGCATGGGGTGTAGATCAGAGGTAGAATGCCCCGGGGTTCCATCCCCAGATCCGCAAAAAGTCAAAACAAAACAAAACAAAAAATAAAATATCATTGAGAGTCTAGCTCAGATGTAAAATGTCACTGTGTTCAACCCTCAGGACCACAATATAATAAAGTAAAAATGAAATAAAGCCCTGGGGATATATCTTAGAGAAGTAGAATAGCTCTGAGTTCCATCTCCAGTGACACACATATAACACACACACACACACACACACACACACACACACACACACACAGAGAGAGAGAGAGAGAGAGAGAGAGAGAGAGAGAGAGAGAGAGAGTTTTCAATGAGAGAGTTTTCAATCTCTTGTAAAATCTTTATTCTTAAGAAGGATCAATTGATTTTAAGAAAAACACGAAAAACACAAGGCTTGTCATTCACATTTATTGTATTAGCCAAGATCTCTGGAGTAACAGAACCCCAAAGGTATGTATATTGTAAAAGGGGATTTATCAGATCAGATTAGGGCTCAGATTCCTTAGTCCCATGTGGCCACCTGCATGCAGAGAGCCAGAGGAAGCAGCAACTGTTTGAGTGGTCCAAGAGGTAGAGTCTCAGAACTAGGAGTGAGAAATAATACAGTTACAGTTCAAGATGGAAAGCACAGGAAAATCCCTGGAGAAACGATGATGAAAGTCCAGTTCAAAGAGCAAAGGGGCTGAAGTCCAATATGGCCGGCAAAAGTAGACCGACCTCCACTCAGAAAGAACTGTACTTTCCTTCATGCTGCTTCATTCTTCCTCTCATTCAGGTCCCACCCTGTTGGACAGTCTGCTTACATTTAGGGCAAGATTTTCTCTTCAGTCTGCTCTTCACATGGCCATCAGTTCATCAATTCACCTGCCACCAGTCACATAATCTTGAGTGTTTTGTAATCCAGTCAAGTTGACAATCCAGGTTAACCATGGTGAGTGCTATATTATTGTATTTGAAAAATTTAAATCTTTCATTCAACATCCTATTTTTTTTAATTCTAAACACTGATTTGGCTACTCTTTGTTACAATGCATTAAAATGAATTAACAGACAGCTCAAGAGAGAGAAGACTGCAAGGTTAGGTACATGAGATAGGAAAGCAAATGAACTTGGCACTCAGGGAAACACCATAAGCACAGAAAGTCTCAAGAATATCTGCGTTCTGCCTACTCTGGTCCTAGGCTTCCTTGCTGACCAGGTTCTCAGAGCCTGGAAAACTGGATTTAATTTTGACAGAATGAAATGAGACTCAATTTTTGATATTTAGTTTGTGTTCACTTGTTTTTACTTTAAAAAATTAAAATAATGAGTTTGTTTTGGCTCATGGCTTTGAGGTATCTGTCCAAGGTCATTGGACCTTTGCTTTTGGGCCAAGAAAGTATATAACTGGGAGAGTTATGGTAGAGGAAGCCCTCCTCCCTTGAAGGAAAGCAAAATTATAGAACAAGAAGTGACCATGACCCAGATATCTTGCTCAAGGACATGATCTCAAGGTATAAGAAACTTCTTAGGAGGCTACATATCTTAAAGGTTTGACTACCTACTCAATAGCACTATGGTCTAGAAGCCAACCCTTATACACATGAACTTTCAGGGGACAAAATCATAGTACTGAGACATCAAAAAGCTGTTTCCTACCAAAAGATTTGATAAAATACAACTAAATACAATATAACTCCATCTTCTTGGCGTAGATTCCTATTCCTAATCCCTCTGACTTGAATTATCTTTCTTATATTCCTTAACAAACTTTTTGATACTCTTTATATATTCTCTAACCAACTTCTCACTACATCTCATCAGTTCATGAATATTATTTCAAAAACATTTTGTATAATAAAATTCACCATTTATTCTTCTTATATGATAAAGTTGAAAATTGTTTATAAATATTGACTTGTTCTAATTGGGAGTCCCCTTTGTCCCTAGAGACTTTAATAAATGAAGTGTTTCGAAGAGATAGCCTGAAATGTTTAGTTTTATGTGTAAGATATATTGGACCCCCAAATTCACCAGGGAGTGAGCAAGCAGAAACCTTAAGAGAGTACTATGATTGGTGGGACTCAAAGGTCAAAATCTGTCATAGAGTTTGAGGAGAAGAATAGAAATAAAATCAAACCTGCTGATCATTACTTATCACATGTGATAGTGTTTTAAGGGCCCTGAAATTTTTATTATTTATTTATTTATAGTGCTGGGAATTGAATACAGGGCCTCATACATGCTAGAAAAACATTTTACAACTGATCTACACTCCAACCCCCAACATTTTCAAAGAGTGGGTAAGAGCAAAGCAAAATATGAATTATTATATATAGCTATATATCAAACAAGGTTATATGATGACTAAGATAATTTTCTATGGTTTCAAATAATTTCATCATGAAGTTATATACTATAAAATTTAATTTGTTTATATTTAGTTTTGGCTTCATTTAATGTGGTGAAATTTATTCTATCAAAGAAATAGACATATTAATATAAAACACCTTATAAATGATCTGATACAGAACCTTGAATACTTCTTCATTTTGTAGATAAAAGTGGGAAAGCTTGTAACTGCAGTTGGAAAATGAGATAGTCAGGTTAAACATCTAAGCAGTTGATGCTCCAGAGGTCTGGAGGGCCTTTTTCTAAGGTGAAAGTGATGTTATCAAAATGAGTAACACTCTGGTGACAGGCAGTCTGAAAGTGTATTAGGATACTGACAGTTGGTACTAGAGACGAAATATCTATGGACTGGCTAGGCTGGATTCAATCAAAGAGTGTATAACTCTAAACACTTATATTAAATGGAGCTTTTATTTAACATAAGAAGTTTGAGAGTTTATTATAGAGAGAAGAGATAAAGGACAGATGAACATGTACTTATTGTGGACAGAGTTATTCTGAACAAAGTTCTATAAACGTATATGATACCCTGTCAATACTTCACCCAATAGATCCGATTTCCTCGGAAAATGTTTCATTTTATAGGCAAGAGAAATTACATGTCTTAGTCTGTTCAGGTTGCCCTAATAAAATACCACAGAATAAGTAGCTTACCAAGAATAGAAATTTGTCACAGTTCTAGAAACAAAAACCCCATGATTGAGAAAGATTTGGGATATAGGAAAGACCCACTTTTTGGTTTGTAGGTGGTCATAGTGTCTTTTTATTTGTGTCTCCACATGGTAAAAAGGAAACTCTTGTCTTCTCAGCCATTAATCACACTTAAAAAACTGTCCCAAGCCCACCACCTAAAACCATCATGTTGGGGATAAATTTGGGGGATACAGATACATTTAATCAGAATATTTTCTGACAATTTAACATGATACTTATTTAACGGATAAGTAAAAATATGAATATTGCAGGTATTAATGGAATAAGATTTGATGCTTTGGACATGTATACATTGGGCAAATCTTAAGTCAGATTAAACATATCTATTTCCTTAAACATTTAATAGTAGAAAACATTCAAAATCTTTTCTTCTAGCTTCCTTTAGTGTGGAGTTTATTATTGTTATCTAGAGTTAATCTACTGTGCACTAACACACCAGAATGTATTTCTGCAATCTAGCTGTAATTTAATTCCATAAATCAACCTCTCCCTATTGTTCCCTCCCCTATCTTCCCCAGCTCTAGAAACCACCATTCTACTCTCAACTTCTATAAGATCTACTTCTTAGATTCATATAATGGTGGGATTCTATGGTGTTTGTCTTTCTGTGCCTGGCTTATTTCACTTATTCTAATAATCTCCAGTTCCATCATGATACTTAAAATGACAAGATTTTATTTTATTTTATGGATGAATAGTATTTCATTGAATATACAAACTATGTTTATCCATTTATCAATTGATAAGTTCTTAGGTTATTTCCATTTCTTTTCAGTAAGCATGAAAAAGCAGGTGCCTCTTCAACATACTTATTTCATTTTTTGAGTAGCAATTGTTCCTATTTAATGTCTTTTCTGAAATTTATTAAAATAGATAGCAGTCCACAAATTATTACTAACATTGAAGGAGGTACAACTCTCTCTCTCTCCCCATCATAGTTTACCACACATATTTAACCAGAAGACTTAATTAAAGTGGCTCATATTTGGTCTAAATTTAGTCTGTATCACAGTAGTGAGTGATAAACAGAAGTAGTCTGAGAAAGCATTAGATTCAATAATAAATATTTCAAACAGTATCAACTAGCTTCCTATATGATTTTGTTACAGAAATAATTTGTTCTAATAGTGTCTCATTAGTAACTGAGGAAGATGAATATTTGTTTTGCCCTGGAAAGTAATAGGAGCCATCATAAAGACTGAGTCATAGAATCTCCCTTTCACCTTCTTTCACCACTTCTCTATAAGTAAAACCTTTGTCCATGTCATGAGCAGCTGCTCTTTTCTCTTTTGACACTTGCTTGAACATACATAATATCAAACTGTAAACAGAAGTGTATCCAGTGCTTTTACTTTTGAGAAAAGCAAAATCCTTAAGATCTCATGATGAGTGAAAATAGAAGGTAGAAATACAGATAAAAAATGTTGTTTGATGCTGGGCATGGTGGTGGGAGTTTAGTCCTGCAGCTCCATTTCTGCCATTTGAGACACAGAGCAGGGCAAGAGGGATAGACAGCCCTGCCCCTGTAGCCTGGCTGATTGAAATGTGCAGTATACTCACTCTTTCAGCCTGGCTTTATGACTCAATGCTAGCACCCTTTCTTCATGGTTGCTCCACGATTCTCGAATTTCCACATCCCAGGGGCATTTCTTGCAACCTTGGCTTCAGCCTCACACCTTTACAAATGGACCCATTTGGGCCTGATTACAGGAATTCTGACTCTGCCATACATTGTCTGACTCTTGAGCCTTTCCTAGAAATCTGGAGGGAAGACTTCATGGCCCCCTTTTTCTAGCAAAGCCAACATTATGTAGGCTCTGAGATTGACTGCCAACAGAGAAGGTAGTCGCTCCCTCTTTAATCATTGCCACTGGGCTTGTCTCTATCTTGACTATGACAGAGCCTATCCCAGTGATAGGAGGTGTTGGGTCTGCCTTCAGCAAGGCCACATTCTTTTCTTTGTTCCTAATCAAAGCATTCAACCCTCTTAATTTCTTTCACAGCATTTTCTCTTTGGGCCCCAACTTTATATGTGACTTTCTGAACAAAATGTAAATGTATAAAATCTCCGCACTTCACTTTCTACTGCAAAAGTTCGCTGTGCAATTGTTTTGAATGCAGATAGCAATATCCATAATGCAGTTAGGATATATTTTTAAATTTCTCTGCCAGTTTATTTAGCTCATTATCTTTAAATATGGCCTTATACAAAGCTTCATGATCTAGGCAAAGTGCCAATAAATTCTTTACTAACGTGTAACATATGTGGCCTCTACTCTATTTTTTTTTTTGAGTCCTCTTTGCTCTCCAAAAATTAGCCACATTCTGGCCATACTAATTTCTTCTCACAAACCAGTTCCAATGATTCACAATCCATGTGTTCAGGCTTAGATATATCATCTACCCCACTTCCCTGGTATCAAATTCTGTTCTGGTCAGCATTCTCACAGCCATAACCTAAAGACTAGACCACATAACTTAAAGGAATGAAGATATATTTGTTCATGGTTTGGTCAATGTGTGGCCAGGGCCCACGGATCTCTGGGCATGGTGGCAGGAATTGAAGATAATGTGAGTATATGGGTTGTGCTCCTCAAATCATAGAGATTAGAAGCAAAAGAGGCAGCAAGGGATGGAAGAACCATATGTAATCTCAAAGCCATACCCCAGGGAACCTTCTCCAGCTACACCCTACCAGTCTGGGTCACAACCCTCCTGATTCAATTACATCAACTCCAAACACCAATTTATGCGTTCTTCAAAGGGCCATTCTGTGTCTAATTATAACAATGAGTGAGTGAATGAGAGAGGCCAAGAATGGTAGACTGTGAACACTCTCCTCCCATAGGAAGTTATAGCTAAGTTTAGGAGTGAGTACCTTCTGACAGACCAAAGGGAGGCCTTAGGAAGAAATTGGGATGGAGCCATGAAAACAGAAAGAGCAGAATAGAGCTCGGGTTGTACACACAGCCCATAGAGGGAACACTGACATGTTTATAACAATGTTCAATGAGCTTTGCCTCTAAGCACTGAACTGTAAGATCAACAGGTCAGGTAAGGTATACCATTGTCCTTCATTGGACATAATATTTTCCAGTTAAAACCTCTGTATCAACATAAGTGTTAATCACTGTTTAAAAGAGGTTTTAGAGGGGCCAGAGAAGTAAATATTGACAAAGCCAATGTCGGATCAAACCCTGAGTGCCTGGCAGGGCTTTGGCTTACTGATTTAATTCTGGGACAGGGAGAACCTCAATTGCAAAGTTGAATGCATTAGGTTATTCTTGCTTGATTCAACCAAGTGTTCAAATCACCCATCTAATTTTTCTTATTCTAAATAAGTAATTGGCTAGCATCCATTTGATTATTACCTTTAGAAGCGTTCTCAAAAAGAGAATGAAGTGATCACACTAATATAAGTATTTGGGTTCTTTCTCAAGTGCATCTCTGATTTCTACTGTACATTAGTTAATTTTCTTCTTCATTTAATGCCTTAACCTTTTGTGAAACTTACTAAATTATTACCCAGACTGGAAAGTATCCCTCATTTTCTTTACTTCTTAGTATTGCTTCATTGTTTTTATATTCTCAAATTGACACAGAGCTGGACAAATACAGTACAATGCAAGCAATAGCATTTAACTTCCAAGACTGGGTCTTAAAAGTCATTGCAACATCCACTCTGTTCTTTGCCTCATTTCTTATCGGTTAAGACAATCACCATGAATGAGGACTCTAAAACAGCCCCATTGAGAAACCTGCATGAGAAAAATGGGCCTCAGCTAGCAGCATCAAATCCTCAATCATATGTATGAACCTTTTTGGAAGTGAATCTGACTATATCACCAGTTGACAATTGGCTGCAATCTCATAAGAGACCCTCAGCCAGAATTTCTTAGTTGAATCATTCTCAAGTTCTACAAGATTTGTGAAAAATAACACATTATTGTTATGTTCTCAGTAATCAAATTGTAGATTTATTTTAATTCAATGTTAGGTAATTAATATGGGTTAATATGTTGCCTTCTAACATGAATCCCATCTAATTTATGGTTAGTTGCATAATAACTTAATAACTATTTAATAGTTGATTAAATTGAGAATGCATGTTTTAAACTGTTAAGCCACACTGTATTACCTCTTTGTCTGCAAAGAGGAAGAAAGAAATCTATGTTTCTGACCCTGACACACAATAGAAAATTGAATTTTTCCTTCTAACCTGGTGAACTTGGCGAACAACATCCAGACCATTCTCAAAATGGATATACATTGTCATGCACCAGGACTGATGGAAAAGGGTCACATTGGAGAGATATTATTATTAATTATTCTCAGTTAAACCAGATATCTCCAGGGAGATGAACAAGAAGGACCTGCAAAGAAAAGGCAGACTTCACAATGTTTTCTTGACACGTGAAAGAAAATGTTATTATATTGACTTATTATATCCGATTTCCAACCTCATGACTTCTATAGACTTAGTCACTTAGTGATTCAGTGAAAGATTGCTTCTTGAAATGGGGGTTGATTCTTTCAAGATTTATATTCTTGCATTTCTATTTAGAAATGGTTTGACAGTGACAAACCAGAAAACAGATACCCTTGATTTCATTATTTGTTAATGTTCTCAGACATAGTTAGCTATTTTGAGTAAAACAGAATCTTTGTTAAATTAGAAAACTGTGAAAAGAGCTGTCATATTAACCAGTTATTATTTTCTAAATATCTTCTTTAATGCCATATGAAAAAACAAGAATGATTTTACCAAAAAGTAAAGGAAATGATTCATTAAAAAATCTACATTGAGATTTATTATCAAATTTGAATATGTCCCCTGTGATAGTGGATTGAAATTGCAACTCTGGTCATTTGATCATAAGAAGTATGAAGCAAGAATAAATAATGAATATTATATAATCTTATTTTATTCGAAATAAGATATTATTGACAGGCAATATGATTGTGAAGTCTTAAGACCCAGATTAAAAGTCCATTTCTCTCACTTATTAATTTGAGTTAAGCATCACATGTAGCTATTATCATTCACAACTATTTCCTTCTCTCCTGTAAGAGGATTACATTTCCTAACAGTTGCAGTGCCTATGGTAAAACAACTGTAAGTCCCTACCTTGCAGGTTTTGGACTTGAATATGTGAATTGCTTTGGCCAACAGAAGAGCAGGTAAGCTACTTGCTAAGACAGAGCAGAAGCTTTCAGTCATTATACGTCACAAACAGACTTGCTCTTTCCCCTCTGAAATGAGAATTGCATGTTCTAAGTAAGGGCTTCTTCTTCATATTGTATCTTCAGATAAGCCCTTGTCCTATACCCATGAACATATATGATAAAGAAAATATATTTATTTTAAGTCACTGATATTTTGAATTTTAGACACATACACAAACCAAAAAGAACATGCTATATTATTTTCTAATTAGCAAAGATTAATAACTTTAGTATTATCCTGATTACCTGGATGAGGTTCATTACTTTTCTAAAACTTATATGAGGTCTTCAGAGGAAATACAATAACTACAGAAGAAACTTACTATTGTTTCTGACATGAGATGCTTTATGTTATTGAAACATATTTCAGTTTATAGAAAAAAATTCTAATTCTGGTTCTGCTGAACCTCTCCATCATTGATTCTCTTTTTATGTCAGTTGTCACATATGTGAGATAGAGGCAATAACACCAAACATACCTTCCCACTCATGCTGGTGAGTGACTGAGTGATGAACTTCTGAGAATAGCTCTGATCCAGAGGGAAAATAATGGACTTAGCTTAGGCCACTATTTCCCCAAACTTGAGTTCTGAGCAGTTGTACCAGTAATATTAAAATATGGGTATCACAACACTGACAAGTCAACTTTTTTATTTAACAGAGTTTTTGTAAGACTCAAATGAGATGACATGATTAATTATGTAAATATGATTTGTTGTTCTTATCAACACTGCAGTGTATTCTACAGCCTTTAAGAAAATGTGTTTTCTTAAATAACTTCTCAGTTTACATGATAAAGTAAGAGGCAAAGCTCATGGATTTTAAAAACCAACTCCAATCGAACATTGCCATATATAATTACATGGTTCTGAAATAGTTCTAAGATGTGATGTAAATCAATTCATCAACCAAAAAGTGGACACAGAGTATAGTTCTGCAAAATGAGAATAGGATCTAATATTTTATAGAATTTTTTACCTATAATTATATGCCTGATAAAATACAATGTTCCAAACATGAAGGTATACCATGTGGAATAAAGATACCCACTAAAATTTGGTACAGTGCATATTATTTTTGAGTCATTTTAAAAAAAGTATTCACCCTTAAATCTCCATTTTTATGTATTCAATTTCATTTTAGTCCTTGTTTTTCATCTTCCTCTTCATATATCTCTAAGTAATGCATTGAGAAATGAAAAATAATTTGGCCAAAAAATGATATATCAGTAGGCAACATAGAAAGCAATATGCAGATTGACTTCCTGAAATGCTGATAATGTGAGCATTATTCATGCAATACTTACCTATAAATTGAATATGGAGTTGCTTGTTACCATGTCAGTCAAGGCATTCCTTAATTTATATCCTGATATACATTTTACTCTCTCATCAGCATTAAAAACATCAAATATGCAGACTTGAATAGAAGCTTTTAGTGCTTGGAATCAGAATCTTTTGATGCCATTTTTATACTTATTTCTTAGGATAGGGTAGTGAAAGTGATGGAATGAAAGTCAATTCTAACTTATCTGGATTTTTTCCAAATATTATTTGAGACTAATACTTTATTTAGTTCTATAGTAGGTACAAAAAAACCCCCAAAATATTTGCATATGTATGTATATTAATTTAAAAAAAGAAAATACAAGGCTATTCATTAAGTATTAATATAATTTAGGGAAATATGTGAGAAAATAGGAAAAGCAAATTATATAAAGTTATATGCTTGGTGTACATGTATTTTTCTAAACAGTTGTTGAAATAAATTGCTACTTATTCACCAAATCAAAAGTTATATAAATACTAGTTTTTCAGTGCACAGCGATAGTTGATATAAAGGTATCTTTTTCCACAAAGCAAGCTTAGTTATAACAAAGGAAACAAGACACTAAGTTCTTCCAAAGAGGGTAGGTTTTGAGTCTTGCTTAGGATTTCAATTTCAGTATGTATAAAACTCTTTTCTGCAGGTTTGAGGCCAGCACAGAGTAACTTAGTAAGATTTTATTCAAAATAAAGTAGGACTCAGAGTTCCTATCTCAGAGGGGTATAACTCGGAGATAGAATGCCCCTGGAGCCAATCTCTAGTCCCACCAAAAGTTATCAACAACAAAAATCCTGTCTACTGAAAATCTGATGAGATTATTTTAACTACTACCTCAAAGTATCAAAATACTTTGTAACTGTCTTAACATCACAATTATATAAAAATAAAAAATGTTTAAAATATATTTCTACAACAATACTTGCAAGCAATTAAATGATTTTGCTTATCCAGATGTTAGTTTTTATTGTTTAAATTAAGTATGAAGCTGGGCATGGTGGAGCATGCTTGTAATCCCAACATTTGGGAGGCTGAGACAGGAGGATCCCAGTTTGCAGACAGCCTCAGCTACTCAATGAGGTCCTTTGCAACTCAGTGAAACCCTGTTTCCAAATAAAGAATAAAAAACAGGGCCGGGGATATACCTCAGAGGTAGAATGCCCCTGGGTCCCATTCCCAGTGTTGCAAAAAAAAAAATATATAAAAATTGCATAACATTAATTTACCGTTAAGAAAAATTAAAAATTGGTAACATTGGCTAACAGTACATCTTAGAAAATAAAATGAAAATTAAAGACACATAATGATATTTCTGTTGTAAGTAATCTCAAAGAATTTTAAGAAATTAAAGGCATAACAAATTGAAGGAATGAAGGTGGTTCATATGCCAAATAAACAATTTAATTGACTTGGAATTAATATTTTCAGTATTGAAGAGCCTTCATATTTTATTTTTTAAAGTGAAATTTGTGAAAGTTGTGTACTTGCTCAATATTGAATGATACCAACATTCAAATTTGCTTGGTATTTTAAGCCTATTTTCTTTACCCAACCACTCATTCCCAACAACCCTCCTCAAACCTGCAAATCAAACAAGAACTAGATCTGAGTGCCTTCTATTATGGGTGTTTTTTCTCTCTGCCTATTACAAAGTCCTAATTTCTTAGTGGATTTCAATGAAACTTTTCTTGGCAAAGAATTAAGCACCTGCTGACTTGGACAATTCCATTAGCTAGCATTTAGCCAAACAAACAAACAAAACAAAAAAACTGTGTGTTTGATTACATCCCTCATATCAGGAAATAACCAATAATTTAACCATCTTCTTAATTTTTGATTGCCAACTTAATTCATTTTATAGTTACAAGAAGAGAAGACTGGTGTTCATAATGATCTAATTTTATTTGTGATGATCTAATTTTATTTGTGATGAAAGGTTGAATGTAAATTAAAGTAACTGATCACTGTATTTATCAATAGAAATTACAAAGAGAAAAACTTATTTTTGTGACTAACTTTTCATTAAATTCACCTACATGACCTCTTATTGTTGGCATGTTACCATAAATATCTATTATAAGAAATACTAGGATGTGTTAACATACATATAAAGTTCCAGTGTTCTCTCCTTTTATATAACTCTTTACTACAAACACACATTATGCACTCTTGAGACACAATGAGCCTTTAAAAACTGCAGAGGTTAAACCGGGTGTTGTGGCTCATGCTTGTAATCCCAGGATTTGGGCGGCTGAGACGGTTAGATCACAGTTCGCAGCCAGCCTCATCTACTTAGTGCGGCCCTTGCAACTCAGTGAGACCCTGTTTCAAAATAGTGAAAAATAGGCCTGGGAGTGTCACTCAGAGGTAGAAAGCCCCTGGGTTCCATCCCCAGTACTGCCCCCCCCAAAAAAAAATAATATAGCAAAGGTTATTGAAGTGATAATCATTTCGGTTTTCCTGAGAAATATACTGTATTTGATTAAACATATTGTTTAATTTTAAGCATTTTATTGTCTTTCTCCACCATCCACTTCCAGATACCCTCACTGAAACTAGATCTGGATCCAGGTGCTTGTTATTATGGGTCTTAGGCCTGTATTTCCTCTCTGCCTATTACAAAGTTCTAATTTCCTAAAGGATTCCAATGAGAGTTTTCTTGGCACAGAAAGGAGGCACCTGCTGGTTTGCTGCTTTATAAAGATGCACCTGCTGCTTTATCAAGAGTGGGTTGAGATAAGATGCAGTATATTTGTGATGACTAATGCACCCTTAGTAGACAATTAAGAATTGTTTTTCCTCTCTTTATTCACATCCGTGCATACAGTCAATAAGTACTGAATACCCAAAAGGAAAAGGTGCTGTTTACTGAGATATTAGATGAAAAAAAAATTCAATAACGAACTTCAGAATATTCTATGAATGTTACAAGGAATTTTAGTTATTAATTTGGGAAGAGGGAGACGGAAAGTTAACCGACACATCTTTTTTCTGTTAAATGCTTTACAAGCTGGATACGATGGCTTATACCTATAATCCCAGTATTTAGAAGGCTGAGACAGGAGAATTGCAGGTTAGAGGCTAGTTTTAGCAATTTATCAAGGTCCTGTTTCAAAATGAAAAAAATATAAAAAGAGCTGGGTATATCCTGGAGGTAGAATGGATCAATCCTCAGTACCAAAATATAAAAGAAAATAAATGTTTACAATCTAGTAAACATTCTGTTCACCAGTACATTCCAAAAGGAGTCAAGACAAATCAATAATAAGTCCAATCAAAAAGACATGTGGTTCCATACCAAAGAAAGGATTAAAAAAAAAAACACTATGAGAGTTTGTAAGGGGTTTTTATTTGATGATGATCATTATTATAATATAAAAAGATCACAGAGGCAGCAAAATATAATTAAAATAGCTGGGAGAGAGAATAATAGAAGAGAAAATATACAAAAAATGTAGAAAGAGTATGAGCTGGGATGAGGAGAGAAAGTGGATATTTTATTTATATTTTATTTATATTTTATTCTTTATTTTGAAACAGGGTCTCACAGAGTTGCAAAGGGCCTCACTAATTAGCCGAGGCTGTCTACAAACCCAGATCCTCCTGTCCCAGCCTCCCAAGTACTGCAATAACAAGCATGTACCACCATGCCTAGCTTATGTAGTCTTTAATTCAGAGAAATGTTAGAAAAAAATTTACATGCTAAATGTTATAACACAAAACATTAAAACACTAGGCTTATCCCCATCTTGAAGACAGTATTCAAGAAGCATTGTTTTTACAAAATCTTAAAAGAAAAAAGTACAATTTTTAGAAAAAATAGTTGTTATAATGATCATATCTTAAAAAGTTTACTAAATAGATGAAGATTTTGATATCTTCCCATTCCAAAAATAATAAAACTATTAATAAAATATGGCATTAAATAAGCCTAATTAGATAAAATATCTATTTCCTGGTCTACTATAAATGTAGGTTGGAGGAGAGTTATATGAGCAAGATTCCCAATGACTAAGCTCCTGTTCTCAGTCATCCTGTTTCGAGGGCTTGGTGGCATTAGTCACAATTATGCTCTCTCTTTTGGCGCCTCATTCACAATCAGTTCTCGGAGATTCTCTAAGTTCATCTGCTATTTCCTTTGACCATCATTTTATGACTTCTTTGATGAAGCCACTTCCTTCTCCTAAGGGAAAATGTCCTTTAGATCCCCCCCCTTACCGTTTTGGTAAGGTATATGTAAGGTGCCCTTATTTTAAAATTTTTTTCTCTCTCTCTACTCCATATGTAATAATGTCACATATAAAATTATTTTTTTCCTTTGCAAATATAGAGAGGAAGAGACCAAAATATGTTTTAGATGAGATTAATATGCATATACATCATATATATTGCATATAAATTATATGTTAAATTCTAGAAACTTTATTTTTTTCATATTTATTAATCTATCTTGGTTATGAGAATGAATTTCAAATCTTATTTGCAGTTTTTAATTTTTGCTGAGTATCTATGCCTCATTTCTCAGCTGTCTATGAGACTTTACCATATGAAAGTCCCTCTTCCTGTCATCTTAACTGCTTAAAAGGTAATAGATTATCTTTCTCTGAAAGAAAATTCTTTTGAATTGTTTTTTGATTTATGGTTTACCCAAATCATATTCATCTCCAATTTTTAAGATTTTAAAGCACATCACATAGGCACTCTTCATTCCCATTGCTACCATCATAATTCAAAAGCTTGATTCTGTTCTAGCATAATAAGTTTTCTGTTTTTTTTCTAGATGGTCCACAAAATCATATTTAGTCAGGAATTTCTATTCATAACTGCCTCAGTGTTGTTCCCGGTAAATATCTCAGACATGTATAAAATGCAAAATCAAGAATACACTAAACATAATACTCTGCCTTGTTTTTAAAAAGCAAATGATTCTTCAGGAGGGAGGGCTGGGGAAGCAGCTCAGTGGTAGAATTATGTGCTTTGCTTGTTTGAGGCCCTGTCTTCAATCCCCAGCACAGACAAAAAAGAAAGAAAAAAGGAACTGGCTGTGAAAACCTGCAGCTTTGCAGATGGAAAGAGAACATTCAATGTAGTGCAGAAGATGAAAACTCTAGCCATATTTTCAGTAAGAGCATGATCTTGGCAGGAATCAAACGGGGAAAACCAGAAAATTAACAGGGAAATCCTGCGTGTGAGAGAGTCATGGAAGGCTTGGTAATTTCTGTTGCCTGGCTGACCAAGAGGATGCACATATGTGCAGAAGAAACTCCAGCAGGCTTAACAGCAAGTACAGTGCAGGATAGATAAAATGCCTGAATAAACTTTGAAATGTGCTCCAAATATACACTAGAGATCATTGGTAAAAGGTTAAATCTTTTCTGGCTTGAGATGTTACATGACAATGTATTATCAGTTACTGTGTAAATACTAAATAATACAGAAATCAGGACAGCCTTCTAGAAAGTCCAAAAAAAAAAAAAACAGATTAAAATAAATTATTTAGAAAATAGTAAGCAGAGACATAAATGTCTGCACACCATGAGAGAGACAAGTTCTGCAAATTTATTCCAAATCATATTTATCCACTGATTTTCAAATTCATCATATAATTCCACTTCATATTTACTTGAATTTTTAAAACATTTTATTTTTAATATTTCCATTTGAGAATCATTATTTTGTTCTGCAAATTGTGCCCCATATTTCACTCTCCATTTAAACAACAGTACCAATATCACTTAATTTTTCAAAGCATATTTTAAGGGGTCATTTTTATTATTTTTTATTATCCTCTGTGTGTGTGTGTATGTGGTACTAGGGATTGAACCCAGGGATAGTCTACATCTGAGGTACACCCACACCCAGTTCATTTTCTTTCTTTCTTTTTTTTCTTTCTTTCTTTCTTTCTTTCTTTCTTTCTTTCTTTCTTTCTTTCTTTCTTTTCTTGTTTTTTTTTTTTTTTTTTTTTGGTAGTACTGGGGTTCCTGGAAACCCTTCTACCTCCAGGTTACACTCACAGACACCTATTTTTTTTTATATTTTTATTTGGAATTACAGTCTCTTAAGCCAGCGTGGCTGGCTTCAAACCTGCTCAATCCTATCTCGCCTCCCAAGCATGGGGGTTACAAGCCTGCGCCACCATGCTCGGGTATTTCTTAGTTTTAAACAGGGTCTCACTAAGTTTCTGAGAGTCTTACTACATTGCTGAGTCTCCCTCAAGTCTACAATTCTCCTGTCTCAGCTGCTGAAGTTTGGGGATTACAGGCATGTACCACCACACCCAGCATCTTCTTCTCATAGTGATTTATGACTAATTCTGCTCAATTCGACTTCCAGTAGAAATATATATTTCCTGTCGGGTGTGGTGGTGCACACTTGTAATTTGGGAGACTGAGACCGGGAGGATCGTGTTTTGAGGACAGCCTCGGCTACTTAGTGAGGCCCTACACAACTCAGTGAGACCCTGTTTCAAAAAAAAGGATAAAAAATTGAGCAAGGAGTATAGCTCAGAGGTCAAATACCTCTGGGTTCCATCCCCAGACCCACAAAAAATATATAAATATATTTCCTTTCTATTGCCATGGCTTTAACATTCATCCTTTGATTTGTTACCCTAATCTACTAAAAAATTCAACCTAGCCCAATCAAACTAACAAAAAAATCTTATGATTTATTTTGTTTCTTTTTTCTTTACTTTTTAAACTAAATTCTAGCCTCATTTTAGTTATTCAAATATATAAAGTTATATTCTTTTCATAGCCTATGTTTGTTCTGTTACCTTAAACTAGAAAACTCATGACCATATCTCAGCCAGGCATGGTGATGCACACTTATAATCCCAGTATTTGGGAGGATGAGAAAGGAGGATCGCAGGTTCAAGGAAAGCCTCAGGAAATACCGAGACTCTAAACTACTTAGTGAGACCTTGTTTAAAAAACAAAATAGAGCTGGGGGTGTAACTCAGAGGCCGAATGTCCCTAGGTGTAATCCTCAGTATTATACATACCAAAAATTAATACATATCTCATCCTTACTATGAGTCTTGCTCAGAAAGGACTTCTCAGTTCATCTCATTTACTACAAAATCTCCTCTACATACACACATTGTTGTTTTATCTTTTAAAACTCTTCTTACTTTCCTTCATAGCACTTATAAACATTTGCCACTATTATATTCAAATATTTCATCTCTTCCATAAAATAGTAAGAGCCCATTGTTAAACACCATCGTGTGTGTCTTGTTCAATATTTTTTCCAGTGTTCAGAGTAGAGCCTACTGCATTAATATGGTCTCAATCAATATTTCTATGAGTAATGAATTATGTAAATGTAAAGCAAACAGTAACTGATTCCCAATAAAAGAATCTGAGATGATCATTCCTATTTCTCTTGTACATTTCCTTTAATTTGAAGACATAAATAACTGGAGAGGAAGAGGAAAAGTCCTATTTCTTCCAAGGAATTAAAGACCCTGGAAAAAGAGATTGAGACAGAAATCTCTTCATTTTGAAGTTCAGACTTTTCAGGTATATCCGATAAACTAGAATGTCCTTGACAAAATCTACTGTAAAAATTCATCACAGAGAAAGAGTTTGAACTCTGTAAACCCTTCTCTGTGTGAGAGCTGACATGAGAGCTGGTCATGAGAAGAAGCTGGACATCGTACAGTACAAGGCTGAACTTAGAAGTCCTTCCTGAACCCATCATTGGGAGAGCTTCTCTGACTTCAATATCTTTTAAAAGAGGTAAGCATTAGCTAAAGAGGTGCCAAAATACATATATTACAAAAGCTCAAAATTAACCTACATCATTTTTTGTCTGCTTTATTTTCTTTCATTTACAGAACCACTTTGTACACATTTTTCATGAAAGTGTGTGAGCTGTAAAATGAGAATTTCTAGAAGGAGTGATCTAGAAGGAAGGTAAGTGGATTGGTACAAAATATAAATATAAACTGATAAAACATAAATCATAATATTTTCATTGTTCATAGAACAAAAACGAGAGTATTGAAGTAAGCAAAGACTGTGTACTTTCTTAAACTCCCTAGACCCTCCAAGAAGAATTAATTCACCATTTTCCTGCTCCCAGAACCTAAGATAGTTTGTGATGATTATGGGTTAGGATCACATTTAACAATGTATTATGTATGTATGTATGTATGTATGTATGTATGTATATATGTATTGCTACTTGGGATTGAATGCAGGGGTGTTCTACGTCCAAGCTACACCACCAGTCCTATTTTATACAGTTATTTTATTTTTATATATTTTACATTTTTTATTTTTCATTTTGAAACAGCATCTTTCTAAGTTCCTGAGGGCCTCATAAAATTGCTAAAGCTGACCTCAAACCTACACATCTCCTGTCTCAGCCTCCCAAGTAATGGGATTACAGGGGTATGGCTAGTAGCGTCTTTCTTCTTTTCTTCAACAAGGCAAGGACTATGTCTTAATCATTTTTCTTTCCCTGTTGTTAGTGCTAGAGTTCAATAAATGGTAATTAAAAGAAATAACCAACAAATACCTGTCACAATTCAACTATACAGTAATAGCATTCATCCTGGTGTTGAAGTTGCCATTTCAATAGAGGCCAGCTTGTTCTTTTACCACTGTGGTTTCTTCCAAAATTACTTCAATCATTTATACTGGGGAAAAACCAGTTTTCTCCATATATATGAAGCAAAGTGAGACTTGTCAAGCTTCTAATACTTGGAAACAATATTACTTAGATTACTCTCTGATTCTGGAAAAACTATTTTGGAGTTAGTTCCATCAAAACTGGAGAATACCATGATGGTGACATAGTAGATTGGCAAGAGATGATTAAGGGTGAGTCTCCTGAATCCAGATAATTAGATGTAAGACATTTTCATTTCTTCCAATCAATCCTACTTCAGGATTTAAAGCCAGAAAACATCAGGAAACATTTTTTCATATTCAAAATTATGTTCTAATCTCTCAGATCAACTCTCCATTTGTCTATTGCCAAATATTTTGCCTCACAGTGAATGCAGAGAAACCTATTACCTGAGTTCTACATCCACTTTGGCCTAATGGTGCTTGTAAATAAAGCATTTGCATAATGAGCTATATTTATAAAAGCCAATTACTGCTAATATGGGTGACCTTTTGGCATCAAGTAAGCTAATAACCTTTGAAATGTGGACTAGATTACATAGGGTTAGAATAAAAAGTAGTTGTAATAGAAACCAGGCTCATTGTATACATAAGAATGAAGGTTATTTTCTATTTTGGATGCACTTTTTAAAAAAGTGTTAATTAGATATGTAATTTGAATTAAGAAAATTAATTCTAGTACATTTTTAATAAAGAACATTAAAAAGGAATCATGTAAAAGTGATTAACTAGATGCAAGATCATTTTGTTTATAAAATAATGTCTAATGAAGCAGAAAGAGGTTCCAGGAAGGAAACAACGCAAATAATGTTATATTCATATATGAAGGTGTCACTATCAATTTCATTAGTATGTATGTGATGAACAAAGAGAGCAGTGGGGTAAGGGTAAAGGGAAACACAGTATGAGATGTTTTGTACATGTATGAATTTATCACTTTGAATCTCATGATGTATTGCATCAATAAAGTTCTAAACAAGGTGAAGCTGAATTAACTTTAATATTAAATACTGAGATTCATATATTCAAATAATATTATTTTGCTAACTTTCATATGGTTTATATCTATAAATAACTACAAAATTTTGTGGGTTTTTGGTTTTATAGTTAGTTAATTTAAATAAAAATAGTTATCACTAATATTACTTAGGTGGAATTTTGACATCTTTTAAAATGGCAAAATAAAATATCATTATATATTTAATTATTTCTTATGCTAAAAACCTACTTTATTTTATGTAATGCTGGCTGGTAGAAGCATAGTTAATTCTACTAAAATATTTTAATTTTGCATATTTTATTTTAAAATGTGTATTTACAACTCTATACCATATAGTATTTGTAGCCTATCTACAATCAGAGAATATAACAAAACCACAGAATTATTGGGTATTACATAGTAAATAAAATTAAAAGTGATAAAAAATATACTGGAACTTAACTTTTGCTTCATCCCTGTGTTCTCCCCTACTGGAATTTCCAGGATTCAAAATTTAATTCTGCATAACACAAATACCATATTGAATAGTTTTCAGTATTGACAATATTAAAATATGTTTACTTTTATCTATCTTTTCTAGTCCTAGTCAAATTTCCAAAATAGAGGTAATCATTCTGAACATTCTACTCGTATTTTCATCTGTATATTCCTGTTTTACTGATCTTGACCTCATGTGAACTAAACCTTCACAATTACAATGAATATTCAGATCCACTCTGGGCAAACCAGGCTGTTATTTCATCTACATTCACCAATGTTTTGAGTATCTTTTATTTTCTTGCTAATAAAATAACCTACTTTGCTTTAACAACTAACTACAAACTATTGTGGTAAAATAATCATAAGTTTTACATTTATAAACATTTGACTTTGTGTAAGCTCCACTGAAAAATACCTCCATAATTTGAAATTTACTCTCTCAAGACACCTGAAATCTAGTGGTGAGGTACAAGCATTCAAGGTAAAGAATAATAACTGATATAAGTATAAAGTTGATGGTGATGCTGGTGTTAGGCCATGTACATGATCCCTGATTCAGTGATAATCGCTATTCAAAAATGTTGACATGGAAAGTGATATTGAAATAAATGATTTTTCATCCAAGAAATCAGATAAAGTATAATGAATAAATTGTTACTTACTCTGTACACTAAAGAAAGGTTAAGATATATGCAAGGAGAAATGAAATGTGAACAATATTAGGGTAAGCTGGGGATAAATCAAACAAGGTTATTTAAATGCAGCTACAACAATTAATGAAAATAAATTTCTAACAAAATCCTAAAATGTCTAACTAGAAAATATTGATAAATCTTAGAAATATGATCAAAACTATTCTGGATATTGAAATCTAGGGATATATATACATACATACATACATACAGGGAAGGTTAGCTGAATCCTTATAAGGCAAAAACCCCTTATCATTATAATTATTCATGTAAACACATAAAGTTGGTGGAAATAATATTTGATAAATTAACATGATCATATAACCCAGCCAGAAGAGTTAATAAAATAATAAAAGTTAATGTTGTACATCTGCATACAGTCCTATGTATATTTAATAACCTTTTTTGATTTATAGGTAGAATTTAAATACTGTCAAGGGCACAGTCCTTCACCATGATAAACAGGGACTTTGTTTTATTTGGAGGAGTATACGGAGCATTGAACTCTGAAGCATTCTACCTCTGAACTACAATCTTATTTCGTTTATTTTGAAACAGGGTCTCTCTAAGTTGCTAAGGTCCTTGCTAAGTTGCTAGGGCTGATCTTGAACCTGAGATCCTCCTATCTCAGCCTTCCAAGTGCTGGGATTAAAGGCATGTGCCACCACAGCCAAATAAGGTAGGGACTTTGGAAGAAGATTACAAAAGAAAAACTTTAGGACAAGATATGATGTCAGACTAACCAATATTCAACTTAACAGGCTTTTAAAATGTTTTTTATATAGCCTCAGATAACCATTTCCCATGTTCTATATCTATGTATAGTGTCAAGGCTGTCCCTTTTGAGCACCATTCTCTATATCATTTTTAAAAAAGCTTTATTTTATTATAGGCACATTGTAGTCATACATCTTTTAAATTTTTTTTATTGGTGCATTGTAGTCATACATTGTAATGGGATGCAAGATGGAGCTATACATGCACAAATCATCCAATTAGATGGAGGCATACATGCACAAATCATCCAATTAGCCCTTTCCCAGTGTCTACCCCATTTCCTCCCCCTCCCTCCTTCTCATGTTTGCCTTAGGGATTGACATAGTTATGTTTGTTAAAGTAGATAATGTGCATTAGAGAATATCCCTCTTCCTCCCTCCCATCTTCTCAATTAGGTCACCTTATTTGCTCATCTATAGAATCTCCTTCATCTAGGGTTCCTCCTTTGACCCATTTTCTCTCTAGCTTTCACATATTAAGGAGAGCATCCAATTTCCTATTTTTTTGTGACTAACTAATCTCACTTAGCATAATGTCCTCCAGATCCATCCATTTCCCTGTAAATGACGATATTGTTTTTCTTTATGGTGGAGTAATATTCCATTGTGTACAGATCCCATAGGTTTTTAACCAATTCATCTGTTGATGGACATCTTGTCTTGTTCCATAGTTTGGCAATGGTGAATTGAGCAGCTATGAACATAGATATGCATGTATTAGTTTGGTAGTCTGGTTTCCTTTCTTTTGGGTAGATATCCAAGAGTGGTATTGCTGGATCATATGGTAAGTGGTAAGTTCATTCCTATTCTTCTGAGGATCGTAATGGGGTACAGTATGGTAGAGGCATACACGGAAAGCCTTTGTTTTTATTTTTAAAAATGCTTTGTAGAATGTACTGAAAAATATACACTAGCTAATGTGAATATAGTATGTAATGATGTTAAGTAATTTTATTTCTGCCCCAAACATTTTTTGCACATTTCTCAATTTGTAACTTTTCAAATCACTTCCCCAACTTTTAAGCTTGAGGTCAGTAGGCTGAAATGCTATAGAGACAGTTAACTTAAAACTCAAGTCTGAAGACTATATTATGCTCTCTCAGAGGGATCAGACATCTTTACAAACATGCCTGAAGGGCAGAGAGAAAAAACATGGGTCAACATTTTTGTGTTTGTGCTATTTTCAGTAGAAATATCCCTATTACTTAAAACCTCTGAGCAGCAGTTAGCTATCAATTCTGGAAGAGTTTGCACATGGCTGAGAGCAAAAGACGAAGATCATCCCACAGCTCAGGAATCTGTGTGCACGGTTACACTTCAGTGAGCATGGAAGGAAGGTGGACATTGTGGTCTAAAGGCCAGCCTCTGGATCTCAGGCATTGCTCCTCTTCTCAAGCTCCTCACTCCTTTAAGCCCTCTCCCTCTTCAAGTCCTCTTTCATACTAACACACAAAATATTTTCTCCTTATACTTTGTTATATTTAAGATTCGTGTTAAAATATAATATGAAAAACTAACAGGATCTCACCAAGTTGCTGAGGGTCATGTTAAATTGCTGAGGTTGTCCACCAACCTGGGATTCTTCTGTCTCAGTCTCCCAAGTACCAGAATGACAGGCATATGCCACTGCACTTGGTTTAAATTCACTTATTAAAATTTACTTTAAGTTAGAATGACTAATTGGGAGAAAAAGACCATGGAAGAAAGGAAAAATATTTTTGCATCAGTATATTTAATAGGATTTTTTTCATTTTTTAAACAAAGGATCATCCGTTTTTATTTTGCACTACACCTCACATAGTCTTTAGCTGACCCTGGAGGCAAGAATTCTCCTTTGTGCTTTGAGGGACTAGATCTAACTCCAATAGTGAAAGCCTGCTATTATGACTAGGTAGGTAATTTTCTCAGATTTAATTAGTAAATCATTTGGTTCACATATTGAGCTGCAGTCTCCAACCTTGTTTCTGTGAGTAACAAAGGAGATATTTGGGATCTCTCTGCTACCTTTTATTTTTTGTTGTTGTTTTTTCATTCACTTAGAAATCTGGCTAGAAAAATGCATGCTATTTTTTTTTTTTGAGCATCCTCTCAGAGACTCTAGCATCTACAATTATAAAGATCCAAAGATATAGCTGATTTCCCACCTGGTTTTGGACTATAGTACATACATAAATGATGAGATCTGAATAACATCCATAGATTGTACCAGTATCAATTTCCTGACATTGAAATTATATTTTGAGAAAACTAAACAAAGAGTACTTGGGACTTCCTGTGAATTTGTTTGTAATTCATTATGATTCTATAACAATTAAAAATAAAAATAAAGATAATTCCAAGTTTAGTAATTTTATTTTAATGAAATTACTGAAATTTTGTTATTTGTTTGAACATAAGAGCACTAATGATATCTAAACAAATAATAATAATTAGCATTTATCATGTTGTATATGTATCAAATATCGTACTAACGCACACAGTGCAGGTAATGTTTAAGTTCTGGGTGTTCAATAAATATGTTTAATACATACATGAATTGCAGGTAAATAAGTTGCAGTCTTTGAAACTAACAATAAAGATAGAAATACTATAAGTTTATACCTGATGAAAGGAATAAAGTTACAAAATAAATTTTTGTTTCTAATGCCTAAAGAGAAGGACATTATAGATTTCAGGATGGAACTTTTACTTCATCGCTAAGCTACAGTATATTTATTCCAAAGTTCCAAAAATAACATTGATTATATTGCAACCATCTTTTAGGGATATGGATATTTAGTTACAAAGTCAGTATTAGCAGTTTACTTTTTGTGTGTATGTGTGATACTGAGGGCGCAACACAGGGACTTTCCTACTTCCAGGCTATACTCCCAGATCTATATTTTTTATACTTTATTTGGAAGCAGGGTCTCACTAAGTTGCTGAGAGCCTAAGTAGCTGAGGCTGGCTTTGAACCTGTGCAATCCTCCTGTCTCAGCCTCCCAAGCTCTGGGATTACAAGCGTGTGCCACCACGCCCAGTCTAGCAGTTTACTTTTGTTATATTGAACATTAAGCTGACTCATCAAACAGTATATAGATAATTGTGTTCTTATTAAAGCAAGATAACAATCTCTGGGTGCAGTAAAGTTAACTTTCCAAATAAGGAAGCTTTGAAAAATTAATACTAAAGCTAATGACCAGATAATTTTTATCAAAGATTATTCAATAACATGTGGCTTTATATGCTGACACATAAATCAAATATCAATTTAGTTATCATACATTTTTATACTTTTAGGAAAAATGATATGGTCAAAGGCAGTAAGTTTTAATAAATATTTAGAGAAAAACAGTCATTAGGAGTCATAAGAGTTCAAATTATACAATTATTAAATATGCTAAATATGCTTTCAATTTTAATTTTAATTAATATTTGCTTTTTTTTTAACCAGTGAAAGTACATTTTCTCAATTCTAGACCTTCTGTTTTACACTATTCCCGCCCTTCCCCAATGTGATTTTTAATACTTCTATTAGTCTATTTTTCATTACTTTAACAAAATATGAAACTAGGTAACTTTATAAAGAAAAATGTTTTGAGCCGGGCATGGTAGTGTATGCTTGTATCTCAGCATTTGGGAGGCTGAGACAGGAGGATCACAGTTTGCAGACAGCCTCAGCTACTTAGTGAGGCCCTCTGCAATTCAGTGAGACCCTGTTTCAAAATAAAGAATAAAAAACAGGGCTGGGGGTGTAGCTCAGAGGTAGAGTGCCCCTGGGTTCTATCCCCAGTACCTCAAAAAAAAAAAAAAAGAAAGAAAAAGAAAAAAAAAAAGAGAGAGAGAGATTTGTTTGGGTTCAGGGTTCTGGAGATCCAAGGTTCATAGACCACATCGGGTGATGGATGGCCGGATTCTCAAAGTGACATAAAGCATCACACAGAAAGTAACAGGGAACGTGTGTGTGTGTGTGTGTGTGTGTGTGTGTGTGTGTGTGTGTTCTCTGAACTCTCTCTCTTCTCATTGAGTGTCCAGGGGTTCAGATCATGGAGGCACCACACTGATTACTTTATCTAATCCTAATTAACTTCCAAAAGCTCTGCCTCTAATAAATACCATAGTCAGAATGTTCAATTACCTGTGTATGAGGAGTTGTACAACATACATATCCAAACTACTGCCTACAACAATTTGTTGGGTAAACTTAATAACTTAACAATTGAGAAGACTTGATATTTAGAAAAATTATAAAATATGTCAGTTTTGTATTATTGTGACCAAATATCCCAGACCAAATAACTAAAAGAAGGAGATACTTCTTTTGACTTAAAATTTCAGAGTTTTTGTTTCCACCTATTTGGCTCCGTTGTTCTGACTCCTGAGATAAAGCAGGACATCATGGCCAGAACCCTGTGGCAGAACAAAGCCGCTGACCTCATGTGACTAAGAAGAATAGAGAAAGGGGTGAAGTCCCAATATCTCCTTCAGAGGCACCTCCAATTGTCTGTATTTCTCCCAGTAGGTCCCACTACTTAAGGTTTCTACCACCTCCTGATAGTACCATAAACAGATGACCAAGCCCCCAGACTATGGGAGAGTGTGTGTGTGTGTGTGTGTGTGTGTGTGTGTGTGTGTGTGTGTAGGTGTGTATTTATTTAAGATTCAAACTAGCCTACAACCTTACACAGTCCAAACCCTCAAGACCCTATTGTAAGAAATCTTATTTCTTAAACTCAGGACTGAATGGGAAGGGAAAGGGGCCAGTCATTCTCACCACACTTTAGGCATTTGAGAAAAACACCTTGTTTTCTCAAGATTAAAGTAGGTGTAACCAAACTGACTCAGTCAATGTCACATGGAGATGAGCACTTTCCTAACTGAGCTGTTTCTAAAATTCTGACCCCTAAATTACAAAAGCTAAGAAAATATAAGCCCCAGGAGAATTTTATGTCAAGTCAATTCTCTAAACTAACATAAAGGACAATAGTCACATCAAGGCTCACTTTCTTTCTTCTTTAATTTCCTTTTTTTCACTGGGGAATGTTGTTACTCATTATCTAAAATTGTCAGCCTCATTTTTCTCACTAGCAAAATAACGACAGTGATAATTGGACCTATCATTCATGTATTCTAAAAATGGTAACTACAACAACAACAAATGATTGAGCAACTACTAAATAGTGGATATTATTTTGTGTGCTACAGTAAATACAGAGGACAAAAAAAAAACTTGTATTTTTTTAAGAAAATAGACAACATATAGAAGTCAAGAATTGCTATGGAAGAAAAAACAAAGAAAAAGATTAGAGATTGCTGGGGAAAAGAGTATTGAATTTTTACTTTATTATTTATTTATTAATTTTTTTAGTATTGGGTAATAAACCCAGGAATATGCTACCTCTAAGCTAAACCCCCAGCCCACTTAAAAACATTTTATTTTGAAACAGGATCTTGGTAAGTTGCTGAGCATTTCATTAAGTTGCTGAGGCTGGCCTTGAACCTGAGATACTCCTGTCTTAGCCTCCTAAGAACTGGAATTACAAGTGTGTGTCATGATACCAAGAAAGAGAGTACTGACATTTAAAGAGGCTAGGGAAGCCTGAACTGATAATGTAACATTTTAACAATGTCTGAAGAAGTTGCAAGTTAAAAAAACACAATAAACCAAGTAACTTTAATGCAACTGGAAAGAATAATAAGTGTAAAGAACCTGAGAGTGTGGAGGTGCTTTATTGCTGATCACTGGTAGCCAAGTATACATGGAATAGAGGTAGGAGAAATCCACAAGTTTTTTCATCATCAAACATAGTCCTCATAAATTTTATTTTTCAAAGATAGCATCATAACATGAAATTTCAAAAAATAGAGTTTAATGGTGTAATTATCTTTTATTCATGATTCTTGAATCAGGCAACAACCCATTTATTAATTAAGAAGGCACTCTTATGAGAGGTTAGCTTTATAGGCAGAAAAGCCTAAAGTAAAACAAGGAAGAAAAGGTAGATGGGTTATTTCAAAATTACTTTTTGTTCACTTTTTGTTATTAAACAAAATAGATAATTAACTTATAAATAAAATGGTTTATTCTGGCATGTAGATTTGGGGGTTTCAGCCTATAGTCCACTGTTCCTGTTGCTTTTGGGCTGGTCACACAATGCATCATGGTAGGGAGCACATGGTAGGGAAAACTGTTTGCCTCATGGCCAGGGCACAAAAAGAGAGGAAAAGAAAGGGGACAAGGTCATAGTTTCTCACTCAAGAGCATCCCCAGTGACCAGAAGACATTCTACCAGGCTCTACCTCTTAAGTTTCCATTACCTCCCAATAGTGCTGCCAACTGGCAACTAAGTCTTTACTATATGGACCTTTGGAATAACTCTTATCCAAACCCTATACTTCTCTTATTTAAAAAAAAAAACATGTGGAACTTTCTTATTATGCCTGATTGTGTTGACTGGGCCTTTTTGAATTGGTTCTAATGAATTTTTTATATTTGAGAAAACTAACCTTTCCTATTCTGTTTGATTATGTAGCACCATAAATGACTCTATTCTGGTTTGAGCTAGTCTTTTGTAAGCTAGTACAGGAGACTACCCTGAATCAAGGCGTTTCATAAATTTTATTTAAGCTAAGTAAACAAAAATAATATATGGGTCTTATAAAAAACTGTATAAAAACTCAGCAATATTATATGGAAGTTTCAAGAGAATGAAATATTGTTTCATTTATTTTAATACAATTTTTAACATGAATGTAATTGGAGTCCAGCTCACAATGAATGTGATGAGAAATTTTATTATAATTTAGTTATCTATATTTTTTCCAGTTGTACAAAGAAGGACATTTTATATTTGACTAGGTTATGACATTATAGACTCAATGAAATATGAAAGCTATAAAAATTGAGAAAAGAACCAAAATAAAAAAAATTATAGCAGAGAAGGCATTTGCAATCACTAGATACAAAAATGAAAATCAAACATGCAAAACAGAAGAGGTTGATAAATGGGATGATGACAGAAACAAAAAAAGAATAGAATGAAAAAATGATCATAAGAAAAATCATGTTTTATTATAAAAATTTAACAACTGCTTGTAAAATGTGAGGATTAAAATGAACATGAAGCAGTTAAGAGGAAGATGAACTTAAGAAGCTTTTCTTTTCCTAGATTTCAGCAGAAAGAAGCAAAGGGATAAACTTGATCCCAAGAAGGTGATAGACAGAGGAAACAACGTGGAAGCCTCATTATAGCCATTCCTGAAAAATAGACCCAGAGCCATGCAGCAGAGAACACAAAACTGAAAATAAATATTCTTGCTCTGCAAAAGGTACAAATTCACAAAACAAAATAATGTTGCCATTTCCCAAGAACACACAAGTTTTTTGGTAAACAAAAAGCTGCAAATACAAAACAAAAATGAAGTAAAAGCTGATGACATAAATTTACACAAGCCAGAACAGACTCTGGCTTTCTTCTGCATGATGAAATTCAGAAAATTATATTAGCTATGATTGTACAACTAAATTCATAAAATTAGGTCATCAGTGAGTATATAATTTAAGGAAAAAAGTTAAGAATCTCATACAAAATGTGTTTTCAGTTTGATGGTTAGAACTCCCCTTCAAATCTGGTGATCACTGTCCTGGGTGCTCAGTATTCATAAGGAAAGCCAATTTTACCCTCAAATAACTTCAGTCAAGTGATTTATCAGAGTGTAATCTTGAACTTATTTCTACTCAAGAAATTTCAAAACCCTTACTATCAGAAGCGATATTTACAGAGAACTTGCTAACGGATGCAATGTCTTACAATTTCATAACCAAATATTCTTTAAATTTTGTTCATGTGAAGATAAATATACCCAGAATTCATAGTAGAGAAACACAAAGAAAAATTTCAGTGAGAAAACATCAGGAACATGCTGATTTAAACTATATTACACTGCAAAGCTTCAGAGCCTGTAATGAACTCATGTGCTTTGTAAATATTCAAGGGAAGTGTAAAGTGTGCAGGATTCAAATTTATTCACTTCTACTGCATTCCCAAAAATATACAAAAATCATTTACTATTTCACTTGAAATATATATTCCACAGACCATACTCTAAGAACTGTCACTTGAGATTTTTTTAAATTCACTCTTGTGAAAGACATATTTGTTTCGATTTGTATGGCCATCATTGGGACCTCTTATAAGAAATGTACCTGTGAAACTTTTGGTCATACCAACTATATTGCACAAGAGTATTCTCTTTTATGAATCAGGAAGAGAAATATATTTCACAGGTTTTCAATACCAATAGTGGTTGTGTTTCTCTTAAGAAATAAATTTGTGTATTTGTTTTGGTTGGTGTTTTGGGGAGTGAGTCAAGAAGGAAAAAGAAGGAATGAGAAAAGAAAAAGTTCAAATAATGCTATGGCAATGTATGAAGGTGTTACTACCAATCTCACTAACATGTACAGGGAAGGAGCAAGAAGGAATGGGTATAATATATGTGTCCATGTAAGAGTCAACCCAAAAGGAATCAAAGATCTGGAAATTGGACCAGATATTTTGAAATTACTAGAGGATGGCATAGGCTCAAAACTCCAACAAAGAAACACTAGTAGAAACTTCCTCAGTAAGACCCCCCCCCCCAAAGATCAGGAAATTAAAAGAATAAATAAATGAGATGACATTAAACTAAAACATTTCTGCTCATTAAAGGAGACTGTCAAAAGTATAAAGAGAGAGTTTATAGAATAGGATATCTTTGCCAGATACTCCTTTGATAGAGGACTAATATCCAGAATACACAAAGAACATAAAATATTTAACATTAAAATAACCCAATCAATAAAGGTACACCTAAACTAAATAGACACTTTACAAAGGAAGAAATACAAATAGCCAATAAGTATATAAAAATATTCAACATCATTAATAATCAGAGAGATGCAAATCAAAACTACACCAAGAGTTTATATAATCCCAATTTGATTGGCAATCATCAAGAATACAAACAACAATAAATGATGGTGAGAATGTAGGAAAATAGGAACTCTTCTGCACTGTTGGTGGGATTGCAAATTAGTGAAACCTCTATGAAAATCAGTGTGGAGGTTCCTCAGAAAACTGGGAATGAATCCACCATATGATACATCTATTCTACTCCCAAGCATCTTTCTAAAAAGATTAAAATCAGAATATCATAGCGATGCATTCATATCCATGTTTATAACAACACAATAATAGTCAAATTGTGGAACAAAACTAGATATCCATCAACAAATGAATGGGTTACAAAATTATAAAATATACACCCAATGGAATTATACTCATCAATTAAGAATTATATGAATTGCAGTAAAATAAATGGACCTAGAAAATATGTTAGGTGGGATTAGCCAATCAAAGAAAGCCATATGTTTTCTTTAATATGTGGAAATTAGAGAGTAACTGAGATACACAAATACAAGAGGGTCTTTAAAAAATGAAGGGGAAACACCATTAGAGCAAAGTATGGGGTTAATGGGAGGGTGGTTGTCAGGAATCCAGCCCGACAGCTGGCGGGGCTTGGCGAGATGATGAGTACCGGACGACTCGAACACAAACCCACGAGCCGGGAGTCAAGTCAAGCAGGATCTCATTTATTTCTCTCCAAGAAGTTCTTTATATAGCACCAAGCCACGAGGGGAATTTCCATGAGAAATAGCCTAGCCTATCCGGGATAAAGATCACTAGCACGTAGTTTACAGCCAATCCCAGGCCAGTACATGAGCCATTCATGTGTGCAGGAAGCTCCTTTAAAGGTAGAAAGGGAAAAACCGCTCAGTCTCCCCACCCATAATGAATGGGGAAACCACGCCTTCCTAGCTTCCTCCAGGCGCCATCTTTGCCCCTTTTTTGCTGAATCACTTTACTTAAAGTTTTGCCTTAGGCCGTAGGCTGCTCAGGCCGAATCTTCTTAGGCGCTGTATAGACACACCCCATCAGGTGGTGTTAGAGGGGAGGTAGAATCAATGAAGGAAACACTGTCACTGAAGTTACATGCAATTACTAATGCCAATCTCAATATCACATATAGGGAAGAAGAAAGAGCTGGAAAGGAAGACAATCAGATATTATATTCTTCCTTACCAAACTTATACTCTCATTCTATTTGATCCTATCTGTGGCTGTACCTTACTTCTGCATTTATTACTTCACTTCCCTCCTCACTCAACCTTCACTGTCAAATACAACACAACTTGCCTTTGGATATACCAGCTGACACCTAGAGACAGAGAAATCTACCAAAAGCAACATATACAAACTTCTGAAATCATATAAAGGAGCAATAATAAGGAAGCAATGAGCTCCCACAATCCCACAAAACAGAACCTGACAACACAGAATTGCAGAGATCTCTAGAAGGTCAAATCAGAAATATAACATTAGAATTAATACAGGACTTCCAAAGGAAATTTAGAGAGTCTGAAAAAAATAAAGGATGCAATCATTGAAGTGAAGGCACCAATTCAAACTATAGAAATGAACTAGATGACATGGAGAAGAGAATCTTGCTCCTAGAAGATGATCACTCCAAAAATGAACGCATAATATATATGACAAAACAATTTGAAAACATGAATTGGATAATGAATAAATATGGGCCCATTTTTAAAGAGCTAACCTAAGAATAATTGGCATAGAAGAGGGAATAGAAGGTAAAAACAAAGGGATCAACAATCTTTTCAAAGAAGTAATATCAAAAAATTATTCAAACCTAGAACAAGAGGTTGATACACAGGTAAAGGAAACTTATATAACCCCTTTAGAGAAGATTAAAAAAAAAAAAAACATTCACGATGGCACATAATAGTCAGACTGACCAAAATAGAAGCCAAGAACATAATTTTAAAAATGACAAAAACAAAAGACAAAGTGATATTCAGAGGCAAGCCAATTAGAATCACTCCAGACTTCCCAACCAACTCAAATCCAGAAGATCCTGTAATAAGATATTCCAAACTCTGAAAAGGAACAACTTGCAGCCAAATATATCCTGCCAAGAAAAACTATCTCTCAAATTATATGAAAAAATAAAAATTTCCACAACAAAGAGAAGCTAAAGGAATTGTGTCTTTTAAACCAGCACTAAAAAAACGCTCAAAGAGATTAACTTCAAAGTAGAAATAGGTAATGCACACCAGAACCAGAGAAACAAAAATTTACACCCAGCAAACAACTAAGCAAAGAGAAACAAACACTACCTCAAACAGAAGTTAAATCTCAATATGTTAGGAATTAAAACCATCACTCAATAATCATACTGAAAAGAAAAATAATCACATTGAACATAAATGGCCTCAACTCCCCAATAAACAGACTTAAGTTATAAAAATGGAACCAGAATCTATTCATCTTCTCCCTGCAAGAAATACACCTTACAAATAAAGATAGTAACAAACTAAAGGTAAAGGGCTGGCACATGGTAGTCCATGACTATGATGACTATGGAACTTTAAAACAAGCAGGAGTAGCAACTATGATATCAGACAAGTAAGACTGTAAGACCGAACTTATTAGAAGAGACAAAGCAGGTTATTTTTACTGACAAGAAGAACAACCAGCAAGAGGAAATAATAATAATCAACATTTATGCCCCAAACACAGCTTGCAGCTACTTTCATAAAACAAACTCTGTGTAAAATGAAGTCACATATAAATTCCAATATAATATAATTGGGAAACTTTAACACCCCTATAACACCATTAGACCAGTCTTCTAGACAAAAGGTCAGTAAAGATGCCTCAGACTTAAAGAATGCCATCAACCAAATGGACCTATCAGACGCATATAGAATATTCCACCCAACTACAGCAGAGTTCACATTTTTCTCATCTGCTTACAAAACCTTCTCCAAAATAGATTACATTCTGGGCCACAAAGAGAGCACTAGCAAATTCACAAAAATGTGACATATTTCCCTGTATCTTTTTAGATTATGGTCTACATAATGAAATGAAACTAGAAATAAACTATAAGACCCACAGAAACCAGATAAACAGGTGGAGACTAAACAACACACTGCTGAATGAAGAATGTGTCAAAGAAATAAGGGGTGAAAAGAAATTCTAGGAACAAATGAAAATAGAAATGCAACATATCCCAACCTCTGGGACCCTTTGAAGGCAGTATGAAGAAGAAAATTCATAGCACTGAGTGCCCACATAAAAAGAACAGAAAATCACCAAATAAGTTAATGACACTCCTCAAAGCCCTTATAAAACAGTAACTGTCTAAATTCAAAGCCAGTAGAAGGCAAAAAAAAAATTAAAATCAGAGCAGAAACAAAGAAGAGAATAAAAAACAGAAAATCAACAAAACCAAAAGTTGGTTTCTCAAAAAAAGAAAATAACAAGATAGATAAACCAATAGCCAACTTAACAAAAAAAGAGATAACCAATCCAAATTATGAAGATAAGAGATAAAAAAGGGAGATATTACCACTGAAAATGTAGAAATCAAGAGGATTATCAGAAACTGTTTTTAAAAACTATACAAACAAAATGGAAAAATCTGAAACAGATTGACTTTCTAGACAAATACAACCTTCCTAAACTGACTCAAGAAGATATAGAAAATTTAAAACAACCAATAGCAATCAAAGAGATTGAAATAGCAATAAAGAACCTACCATCAAAGAAAAGCCCAGTACCAGATGCTTTCCCAGTGTTTTCTGAAGTGAATTTTATAAAACCTGTATAGAAGAGATAATTCCTATACTCTTCAATCTATGTCATGAAATAGAATGGGACCTTCCCAAATCAGTGTTTATATTTCTTCACAATTCTTTTAGTAGATTAGATTAATACTGTCTTTATTTTTTTTTTCTATTTGTCATCTTATTCATATTCACTTAGGAAAGCTCAAACATGTTTCCAGTGATATATGGGAAAGATTTGTATGGATTACAATGTACTATTTTGAAAAATAATCAATTTATATAAAATAATGAGCCTTCTATTGAAAGCATACTAGACAGTAGAAAAATAAATCTATTTTCTGTTATTAAATAATTACACATAAACATAAAATCAACCATTATAAAAGTTCCTTGAATTTTTTATATTTGCTCAGAATATACTTAGGTCTATTTCCATAAACATTTAAGAAAAAATAATTTTGTTGTAGTAAAGCCAAATTTGAAATTCTACAGTTTAATTGAAAATTATTTAAAGCTAACCAAACAAATAGAGAGTAGACAGATGTCACAAAGAAAGTTCAAAGAATTCAGATAAACTCATGCTAAGGTAAAACTAAATTTATTAATAATATATATTGCTTATACTGCATATTGAACTTTAGTATATTGAATGTAGTTTATATTTGTATATTTTTATTGTTTTATTGTAATCATACATCTTAATGGGGTACAAAAATGGTAGAGGCATACATGCACACATCACCAAATTAGCCCTTAATTCCTGGCTATCCTCTCCCCTCTCCCTCCTTCTTATGTTCAGCTTAGTTATTGACTTTGATATGTATGTGAATGTACATCACATGCATTACATATTTCTTTCTTATGTTTAATTTGACTCATTTTCTTTTTAAAATTTTTATTGTTGCATTGTAATCAAAGTATTAATGGAATACAAGTTGGTAGAGGTATTAATATTCCAAGCTACAGTACAAAATTGTTTTACTCTATCAAAGTCAATGGGACTTGTCTGTACACTTAGACTAATCAGTTCCATGTAAAGTCATAAAGACAATGTCCAGAAAGAGAAGTATAAAGAGAATAATAAAAATCTGCTCTTAACATTACAGACACAAAATTAAATTAGACTAATTTTATTTGTTTAGCATTGCACTAACTTTTGTACATAATTGAGCACACATATAACAAATAAAATATTTAGAAAAGAAAGTTCACCTAAAATTGGCTCCATTGTTTTATGTTATTGAAATCATAACACTAGGTCATTATCTTTTTTACAAAAAAAAAAATCAGCTTTTAATGTAACCCAGCAGGAAAAAATGTTTGCCTGGGGCAGAGCAGAATACTTTTCACCCTTATACATGCTGAAATTGAATCTTTTTTACCCATAACCTACTGCTTATACCTACTGTCATAAATTTTAAAGATTCTAGAATTCATTTTTCACATGAAACAATGACCATTTTTCTGCTGAAATCTTTCAATATATCCCAAAAGGAAATAATGCATTTCACATTTTCTGCAATCATTTTGCATATATAATTTTCTTGACATAAAAGAGAAAGTATTTTGACAGTACAGAAAATAAACACTGATCTACTTTTTAAAAACTGGGTACAGTTTGCCTTTTCAGGGGACTATAATATAAGTAACAAAGGTTCAGCTTACAAGTATATGAAACTAAGTAGTTGTCCAGTGTTTTAAGTGTAAAGAAAAGAGTAAAAATTACAAAAGCAAATATTTTTTCAGAGATAAAGAAAAAGAAAGTATTTCTTGAAAAAAGAATGCATTCAATTGGATTTTATTTAAAAAATTAATGAACCTGAGAGAAAGAAAAGCACATGCTGTGTGTTAAGAAAATATACAGCAGTATCCAAGGATCAGATTGTGATGGATGATAGAAGGCTGGAGTCACTAAGGAATGTGGCACAAAAGCCAGCATGGTACAAAAGAGAGTATCATTGGTATGGTACATGGAAAGATAACAATTTCTTCAAATTTCTTATTCTAAAGTTTACAATAATTCACTTCAAACTTACCAATTTAATTGTTAGATTTTTTATTTTTATTTATTTATTTTTTATTTTTTATTTTTTTGCGGGTCTGGGGATGGAACCCAGGGCATTCGACCTCTGAGCTACACCCCCTGCCCTATTTTTTATTTATTTTTTTATTCTTTAATTTAAAACCAGGTCTCACTGAGTTGCAGAGGGCCTCACTAAGTAGCTGAGGCTGTCCGCGAACTGCGATCCTCCGGTCTCAGCCTCCGGAATGCTGGGATTACAAGCATGTGCCACCACGCTGATGTTTTAATTTTTACCAATACTTTTTTTTTTTTTTGGTGTTACTGGGGGTCCTGAAAACCCTTCTATCTCCGGGCTACACTCCCAGACCAATTTTTATATTTTTATTTGGAAACAGGGTCTCAAGCCTGCGAAGCTGGCTTTGAACCTGCGAAAACTTCCTGTCTCTGCATCCCAAGTGCGGGGATGACAAGCGTGCGCCACCATTTTCGGCTACCAATACATTGATTTTGTGTGTGTGTGTGTGGGTATGAGGATGGAACCCAGGGGCATTCAACCTCTGAGCTACACTCCCTGCCCTATTTTTTATGCTTTATTTTGAAACCAGGTCTCACTGAGTTGCCAAGGGCCTCACTAAGGAGCTGAGGCTGTCTGCAAACCACGATCCTCTGGTCTCAGCCTCCTGAATGCTGGGATTAAAAGTGTGCACCACCACACCCGGCCTTACATTCTTGAAATATAAATTTTTGTTTAAAAGGAAAAAGGAAAGGTTTTACTGTGATATATGTTATTTTTAATGTTCAAATGTAAGTCCTTCTGGGTATACCATCAATATTCATTAAAATGTCTAGTTTCTTTTTTTTTGTTTTGATAATCCTGTCCTTGTGTTGAAATATCAATAAATATATAGCTGGATAAATAAATGTTATTGAAATCATAACTCTAGGTCATAACTCTAGGTCATAACCCTAATGTGTATGTGACATTATAAAACATTTTTAAAAATTCAAAGAAGACCTTAGAAGATGAATAGATCTTCCATGTTTACGGATAGGCAGAATAAATATCATCAAGATGGCCATATTTCCAAAAGTGATCTACAGATTTAATGCAATACCCATTAAATTTCCAAGATCTTTCCTCATAGACATAGGAAAATCAGTCATATGGAACAACAACAACAACAAAAAAAAAAAACAGATTAGCCAAAGTAGGTCTCAGCAACAAATACCATGCAGGAAGGACCACAATACCTGACTTTTAACTATACTAAAAAGCCATTATAATAAAAAAACAGCATGGTACTGGTACAAAAACAGATACCTAGTCTAATGAAGCAGAATTGAAGACTCAGAAACAAATCCACACACTTTCAGCCAATTGACTTTTGACAAAGAAGCCAAAAACATACACTGGTAAAAAGGTAGCCTATTCTACATATGGTGTTGCCAAAACTGGTTAATCATGTGCAGAAAAATGGAAATAAAACCCACTTTCTCACCCTGTATGAAAGTCAATTCAAGATGGATCAAAGACTTGGAAATTAGATCAGAGACTTTGAGGCTCCTTGAAGAGGGCAGATATAGGTCCAACACTGCAACACATAGACACAGGTTAAAACCTTTCTCAACAAAACCCCAAAGGCACAAGAAACTGAAAGGCGAATCAATATGCAGGATTGCATAAAACTGAAGAACTTTAACAGAAGTTCTGATTGCCAACAGAATGGGAGATTTTTGCCAACTACTCCTCTGATAGAGAACTAATATTTAGAATATACAGAGAACTCAAGAAACTCATAGCTAATAAAACAAATAATCGAATAAAAATGGGTAGATGAACTAAATAGATACTTCATGAAAGAATAAATTCAAATGACCAATAAATACATGAGAAAATGTTCAATATCATTAGCAATCAGAGAGATACAAATCAAAACTATCCTAAAATTTTATCTAACTCCAACTAGATTGACAATCATTCAAAACACAAACCACAACAATTGCTGGAGAGGATGTGGAGAAGTGGGAACTTTAATATATTGTTGGTGGTATTGTAAATTAGTTGCAACCACTTTGGAAAACAGTATGGAGTATCCTCAGAATGGGAACAAACTTATCATATGATCCAGCAATACCTCTTCTGGTTATCTACCCAAAAGAATAAAACCAAATTCCCAAACTATTCAATATGTATCCATGTTCATAGCAGCAAAACTCACCATTGCCAAACTATAGAACCAGCCAAGATGTCCATACCCAGTACCACAAAAATAAATAAATAAATAAATCATCCTAATAACCAAAAGTATCAACATTTTTGTGAAAAAGAAACTATTAACAATTCGATTCTTAGAATCATGATCCCCTTGATCATTCCCTCTGTTCTGGTTGAGACACCCAATATATTTTAATAAGTCTTTTGCACAAACTAAGCAGGCATTGGTGGAATACTATATTTAATATGTAGTATTTAATTGCCAATGTACTTATCAATTACAATTAAGAATACCCAAGACTAGGTTTTTAGGCTCTTTCTCAGTATCTTAGATCTAATTTAATCCATGTGGTAGATGTACATCTCATCACACAGTCAATTTTTTTTTATTACAATAGTTTCCTTAAATTGTTTTGCCATAGGACTTTGGATTAGATGCCTCCCTTCTATCCCATGTCTGCTACCTCTCCTAAGCTACTTACTGATGAAACAGGGATGTCTCCTCTTATATGGTTCTTGTCCAGTAGATTTTGATTAATGAAATTCAAGGATTAACAAATAGTATAGAAATATGAAAGGTTTTTTTTTTTTTTTTTTTTTTTTGGTGGTACTGGAGGTGGAACCCAGAGGCTTTCTACCTCCGGGCTATACTCCCAGACCTTTTTTATATTTTATTTGGAAACAGGGTATCACTAAGTTGCTGAAAGCCTCACTAAGTAGCTGAGGCTGGCTTCGAACCCATGCGATCGATCCTCCTGTCTCAGCCTCCCAAGTGTGGGGATTACAAGCTTGCGCCACCACGCCCGGCTCAGAAATATGAAAGTTTAAGTCAAGGAAAGCTAAAAGACAAAAACAACTTCCCTCATGGGGGGATGGGTGGCTAAAAGAGACTAACCACAGAAGCTCTTGGGAGATGGGCTTTTAGTTCTTATTGGGGTTTCCTATATATTCTTTTATGATTGGTCAGAATTGGGATATTGAGGAACCAAAGTCTTTTGATCAATTTCAGTTGTTATCTTGTGAACTGATGGACCCTGATCTCCTGGGGCCCACAGGAGCAATGGAAGGGTTTAGAGTAAGGAGGCAGGAGAAAGGGACTTGATGAAGGAAACAGTTCAAATAATGCATTGTACATATATAAAAATTTTAATACCTATCTTAATAGCATATACAGTGAAGGGAAAAGAAGTGGATTGGGATACAAAGAGAAACACATGAAGTTCTGTGTGTTCATATAATTCTGCATCTCATTATGATACATAATTACAATGAATCAATAAAAGCATATATAAAAATGACTGAATTTAACAGTTTGAATAAAGTTAAAGTCTCCCTTTACACTGGGCGTGATGGCTCACGCTTGTAATCCCCGCGCTTGTGAAGCGGAGACAGGAGGATTGCACAGGTTCGAAGCCAGCCGCGCTGGCTTAAAAGACCCTTTTTTTCAAATAAAAATATAAAATAGGTCTGGGAGTGTAGCCCGGAGGTAGAAGGGTTTCCAGGAACCCCAGTACCACCAAAAAAAAAAAAAAGTCTCCCTTTTATCTATCTTTCTCATATTTTTCCACCTGTCCTTTTACCTATGTACCTCTGCTATCTTCATAAAATAGAATTTCCCCTTGGTATCCTTTTTTATCTAATAGCTTGTACATATTTATGAATAAATTGCTTCCTTTTTGAAATGTACTTAAAAACCAACATACTTTTCTTCTCTCTATTTATTTATTTTTTCTTGTGTTTCTTTTGTCTTCCACTCTTTACATAGAGGGCTTATGTATTTCCATAACTTTATCTGTTTCTTCTGGGTGAAAAATTGTGTCCTTAGCCTTTTTAAATTCTTATTTCCAAGTTAACTAAGTGTTTTCACCTAGATAGCTCTTTTGCATTTTACTTATGATTGCTAAGTGCCTTGATGATTTTTCCCTTTGCACATACATATTTCTTCCTTCTACTAGCATAATTACCCTTGTCTCAGTTATTCCAACCAAATATATCAGTTGTGCATTCTACTTTTGCCTCCCCCCACAGGTCTCATATCTTTTAAGTGCATGGTTCCCTCCTCAATGAAAAGCTTATCAAATGATTAAATGAACCGAAATTTGGCTGTATTTGAAAGAAAATTGCTAGAATCTTCTTTATTTTACTTAAGTAATATTCTACAATTTATACTAGCCATTCCATTAAAATAAAGTAGATTCTGTCAAGGAAGCAAGGCAGAAATGTTTTAACTGCTTAAAAACACATTATTTTTATTTAGTATAAGATTACATAGTAAGTTGGAAGTTGTATGTTGAATCATTACTTATGTGCTAGTTACAAAACTATATTTTTCAAAATGCACTTGTATTTCTTGAATTTTTTATTTCTTTTGTAATAGAAACACCCAAGTTTAGTTTATAATTGTGCGTAATGATGACAAGAATATAAAAGTCACAAAGCAAAAAATAATTTAGAAAACAAATAGTTATAAAATACATCTTGAATATTCTAGACTACTAAGCAGATTCTGAAGGATGGCTCTTTTGTTTCTCCTAATCATACAGGAAATAGAAAATTAAGTTCTACATAAGTGAGATAAATGCCTAATTAGAGTCATCTGGATAAACATTGAAGTGTCATTGTGAGTATCTCCCAGGATTCCTGTCTGTTTTTCTCTTTGCCTCTGTTTCTGTTGTGATACTGATGATTTTCTGCCCTTTGCTTATCAGTTTATTTTGGAACAACTGCTGTAAGATAGAAATCCATAGTGCAACAGGGACTTTAAAAGCTACTTCCAAGTTTCAGACGGATGACTTTCTTCTCTGGGCATCACCACATATGACTTTCCCTGAGGAATCACCTCTCACTGTTTTATAAAAGTCCTTATTTCTGCTATTTGATGCACTCAGAGATTAAGGTTTTAAATGCATTACTTTCTTATGTCGTACCTCAATGCATATTGTAAAGCTTCTCAATGATTGACAGAAGCAGTCTAGGAATGATACCACGTGGCAAATCGCAAACCATGCTTAGAAATCAGGAATAAAAAACACATGTTAAAAATCTTGATCTCTTTTAAAGAGTTATTTAGCTGATAAATCCCCTTTGACATGAAAGAATAAAAGTTATCTCTTAAAGCTTTGCATATAATTTTATTATAAAGCAAAAGCATTACTTTTCACAGAATATTTTTGCTTTGCATAAGTTAGGAGAAAGTCTAAATCAAAATATTTTTTTCTATAAAAGTAACATCATTGTGACCAACTAATATCTAGTCAATGACTAAGGGTGAAATCAATAATTCTGATCATAGCACAGTTCCTGTATTTGGAAAACTAGGTTTTTTTTTTTTTTTTTTTTTTTTTTGTCCACCCAGGCTTCTGTGAGTTGTGTGCAAACTCTTTCAGGAACACAGGGGAATGTGTAGTTGAAATTGGCTAAAAGTAACAGTAGTTCACCCTTCAAGCCTTCTAAAAGTTATTAAGTATTCAGTAGACTCCAGAATTCCAATATTGTTTCATCAGACAGATCCTATTTTTGTATGCAATTGTCTTTTCAATTTCTGCTGCTTCCAACATCTTGTAAACATTAATAGTAAAATCACCATATACATGGGTTCCAGATCCATGGGTTCAAAAAACCACAGATACAAAAATATTTTTAAAAATTGTGCCTGTACTGAATATGTGCAGGTATTTTGTGTTATTATTTCCTAAATGATACAAATAGCAAGCATTTATGTAACCTTAATATATTGTATTAGGTATTATGTGTAGTCTAGAAATGACTTAAAATCTACAGGAGGATGTTTTTAGGTTATGTGCAAATAGTATATCTTTTTTATTAGGGATTAGAGTACCTGCCAATTCATAGCATCAGTTACTATGAGTGTCAAGGGATGTCTGCATATACATTCATGTGTTTGTGCACTGATAGTATGCTATGAACTGCCCTCAGTTATACCAAAAATGTTCAAAGGAGGTATGGGGTCCAGAGGAAGTACAGGCTGTGATGATGACCTGAACCCACTTAACCTGCACAACCACTGATAAGCACATGTACCAGGCAACCATGAATAAGCAGTTATCGAGTGCAGCCAGAGACAGGTAAAACGTTATATAGGGAAGAGTAGGCAAGGTGCAATACTTATGTGTCCATCATGTGATCTGAACATGGATCATTTTGTGCAGAACTCTGTATAAGAAAGAAGTCTTTAAAATACAACTATTGTGGTTCTCCAGAGGGCTGGAGCTCAGTGCCAGGCTACCCCTGGAATTGCCTAGGAATTAATATGTCCAGCACCTAGTGGATATGGTGGAGGAGAGACGGCTCCTAGACACCATCACCATCTGCGAGACAAAGATGAAATGTAGAAAAGTTGGCAGAGATTCTGAATAAATAGATATGCTCTGGTGATTTGGGGAACTGGATATCTGCCTCCTAAGCAATTTGAAGGGTCTATACTCCTCATAGCTGAGTATATCCTGAAGGTGGATGGGTTAGAGGGATTGACTGTGCACACAACTATCAGAGAATTTTGGCTTGAATAGGTGTGGTAAAGACTATTAGTAGAGGACATCTCCATCATGCTTCTTTGAAACTCTCCCAAGCCACTAAAATTGTGAATGTGAGGCCAAAAATGTTACCATGAAACATGAGGGGGATTGAACAATACTAAAACTACAAGATGCAAGTGTAAATCACCCATGCATAGCCCATTCAACTGTCTCATGTGTCTAGTGTGAAAACCCAGTAGTTCCTGGTGCATGACAGTGGACTCCCAGGAACTAATCAAAATAACACTGCCCCTTGCATGCAGAGATTTCCAACATATCAGAGTTGATGTGTCATCTGTCACACAAACTAATACAGTTTTATTATGTTGTACACTTGGCAAATGCCTTTTTCTCCATTGACACTGCTCTGGAAAGCCAAGAACAATTTGTTTTCACCTGAGAAGGGTGGCAATGGATACTTTTAGTATTGTCCTAGGGATACTTGTATAGTCTTACCTAGTGTCACAATCTGGTGGCAAAGGATTTGGCCTGTTGGTAGAAGCCTGATAATCTATAGTTTTTCATTATATCAGTGATGTTATGCTAACCTCTGATTCTCTTACAGAGTTAGTCACAGCTACATGTAGTCTTTGTGCCACTTTCCAAAAATGGGAGTGGGCTGTTAACTTGGACAAGGTCCAGGGAACTGGGTATTCTGTCAAATATTTAGGAGTTGTCTGGTTGAATAAAACAGGGGGGATAGCCGAAGCAGTGATAGACTGGGAATGTTCAAACAAGTGATGCAGAATGCAGTGACAGACTGGTTTAAGGGTCTACCCTTATATCTTTATTTATCCTTAACTAGCCCTGTAAAACCCCTTTAAATGCAATCACATTGAGTTAGTGTTTTGACATTTGAATTTGGGGGAACTAAAATTCAGTCTATAAAGATCTATTTTTAAGTACTGGATATTGAAGTAAGGAAAATTCTACCTCTGATCTAGGTCCCCAGCCCTATTTTATTTTTATTTTAAAATAGTTTCTCACTAAGTCGTTTAGGGTGTTACTAAGTTTCTGAGACTGGCTTCATACCTGCAATCCTTCTGTCTCAACCTACCAAGTAGGGGGATTAAAGACACCCATCTATAAAGTGAATTTCTTAGTTAGCATTATTTCTGTTATTTTTTTCTAGCATTATGGAATGATGTTTTCATTCTAAAAATTAAAATCTGCATAAGTAAGAACTCATAATTTTCTATCATGTTAATTTTTTTCTTGCACAGGTTGGACCTCCTTAATCTAAAAATTAAAATATTCAACCTGAATAATATTTTTGAAGAAAATAAGGTGTATGGAAGATAGGTTATAGAAATCCAAGCCTTATCCCATTATTACATATGATTTATTATTGTAATAATACTTGAATAATAGGTTAATATATGTAAAGTTAACTGTTTTGATATATTATTTATATACTTATGTCCAATTGAAAGCCAGTAGGAGGCAAGGAATAACAAATATCAGAGACAAAATCAATGAAATAGAAAATAAAAATACAAAGGATCAATAAAACAAAAAGTTATTTTTGTGGCAAAAGGACTGAAAAACTATTAGCAAGCCTAAAAAAAGAGAATTGAACCAAATTACTAAAATGAGAGGAGAAAAAAGTGATATCAACATAGCCAGTGTGGAAATCCATAGAATTATTACAAACTATTTTTGAAAACTTATTCTCCAGTAAAGTAAAAAAGACTAGAAGAATTAGAAAAACTTCTAGATATGTACAATTTGTCTAAATTAAACCAAGGGGATATAGAAAACCTTAACAGACCAATAACAGGCAAAGAGATTGAAGCAGCAATAAAGAGCCTTCCAACAAAGAAAAGTCAAGAACTAGATGAATCCCCAGTTCAATTATATAAAGCCTTTAAAGAGGAACTAATTCCAATGCTCCTCAAATTACTCCATGAATTAGAAAGAGATGGAATACTTTTGAATTCATTCAACAAAGCCAGTATCTTCTTGATACTGCTTCAAACTCTAAGGAAAGAAAATTACAGACCAATATTTTTGATGAACATGAATGCAAAAAATCTTAATAAAATCTAGCAATTTGACTTAAAAAGTACATCAAGAACATTGTACACCATTACCAAGTTGGTTTCACATTTTTTTTCCTAAAGAATATAATAAGCATGGTGTATCATCTCTAAAGAAAAATGGGGCAGTAAAACATCATGTCCCCAAATGCCACCTTTCTGACAGCATAAACTTAGCCAAGTTAAGTGGATAATAAGAACAAGCCCGGGCCGGAAAGCCCAAGTACATGTTATCTTGAAGGACACAGGCGTTCTCTTACACACATTGGGAACTAGGGAAAGTTAGTGTTCTCTGTATACAGCTGCTGTCTTGCATGTACTGCAGAACAGTTGCTCCTTGGGATGCTGGTCCTTCAGGCAAACTAAGCCAGTAGATGCTGACCTGATGTCACTGCTTCTGTAACCTCACATTTAAACCCCCTCTAGGTGGGGACAGGCACATAACTAAGATTGTGGTATGGATATGTTTCATTTGTCTAGCTGGCCACAACCAAACAATATGCCATGAGGGAGAGGAGGCACTGAATGGAAAAGCACCTTGAGGGATGGAGGTGCTGTCTGTTCAGCCTGTCATCAATGAACTCTTCCTGGTGTGGTCATTGATCTTTTGGAAGGGTTCCTCAGTAAATCATTTGTCTTTCACTCTGTCTCCAGGCATTTTCTTTGGCCTTTTTGCAACCTACCCACTCCCCAGCACAACTGTGCTGGAACAAAACCTATAGCAATATAAAGATACATATGTGTACATAGTATATATACATATATATATATACTATATATGTACATATTACTATATATTTATAGTATATATATGTATGCACATATATGTATAGTATATACTATAAATTCATATGTATATATATATACATATATGTAAACAGATACATATGCATACACACAATTCAACCAACTTTCAAAAGGACACAGAACAAGAATAAAATCTTAGAAGAGATAAAGATTATATGTAGCCAGATACTTTTATAAACAAAACTCTCTACTCCAATGAGAGTAAAAATGTTCTTCATGAATGGCAAATAGCAACAAGAATATCTCATAATTCTTTCCATTGAACACATATTGGCCTATATATTGGGCAGTCTTTTCAACAAGATATTAATAAAGTGTTATTCCAGCTTCTTAATATAGATTGTTTTAGTATAAAAAAAAACAAAGACATACTGTTATCCCATAACTTTGAAAAAATTACTATGGAGGAAGGGTTAAGAATCAAAGTACAGATGTGAAAATCTCTTGTTCTAATTTGCTGCACATTCAAAATTTAGATAAATTACAGTAGAAATTCTTAAGGTATGGTTTCTAAATCTCTAGCATTAGTATTACCAGAAATTTTGTTAATTTGACTATTCAAGTCTACCCTAGTTATGTTGAATCAGAAAATTTAAGGGCAGGATGGGAAATCTCTAGTGTACCAAAACCTTCAGATTAGTGTTATCTACTCTAAATATTGAGAATAACCAATTTAGAGGGACATGTTTCAAAATTCATTCTGTGGAACATAGTTCCCTATGATTACAAATAATGTTCCAAGAGAAAAATTTTCCTAAGAAAAAAATAAAATAAAATAGTATTTTTTACTATAGCACTTTCTCAGGCTTTAATATTAACTTGCATGAACACCTCAAATTTTTTTGACCAACCACCAGTATTGGTATAATATGGGAGTTTATTATAAATGTAGCATATCAGATCTCATCCTTAATCTACTGAATTTGAAGATACATTTTATTAACATAAAGTTTAAAGATCACTATTCAAAATCACATATCACATAATAAAGCAGAGTACAGATAGAATATACAGTCATTCCAAAATGCACTGGAGCCAATAATGGAAAAATGTGAGCTAGACATGAGTGTCTAACATGGTTAGATATCATTTAGCTGTAAGATGACCTGGATGGTAAAAAATAAAAAAATAAATAAAATATTTTTCTTCTTCAATATTCCTTCTCACCATTAATGGAAGGGGCACAGAACTGTTGTTAGAAGAAGTAGTTTTGAAACAACTACAACACTTATTTTCAAATATTACATGATGTATTCAAAACATTGTCAACCAGTAAAAGAGAAAGTAAAAATCTCAATCTAAGAAAATAATAGAAAAAAAGGTATGCAAAGTTAGTTTTTCTTTTTTGTTTATTTTACATAGTGTACTTTAAATATTTTCTTTTTAATAAAATGGCAAAACCTTATTGTATTAAATACTAAAAGAATAGTTTCTTTTTTATTTTTAAACAGGGTTTCACTGAATTATAAAGGGTCTCATTAAATAATAGCTGAGGCTGTTTATGAACCACGATCCTCCCGTCTCAGCTTCCCAAATGCTGGGATTACAAATAGCATAAGAATTAATGCAACATGTAAAAGGTCCTATAATAATAATAACATGCTTATATCCAGTAATCTTTTCCCTAAACCTGAAGAATATTTTTCTCAAATTTTCTTCTAGATATCAGTAAGGTATTCCAAAGTTATAATCTTTAAGCAATAAAAATATTAAAAATAATTAACATTAAGCAGAGGTAAGATATAATAATGTATTGTAATGCTTTTGATACATATATTTATGCTAGTATGTCTAATAGATGTAGAAAAATTAAAGTGGAAATAAAGAGGATAATTAATAATACTTTCATAAAATGTCTATATGAGATTAGAAAAAAATTGTAGCTTGAAAATTTTGCCTGCTTGGTTAAAATACATGAGGTTTTATTTCTCTATAGTAAAAGTGACTCATAACTATGAACCCAAATAATATGCAATTTTATTAAGCTATTAATTTAAAAATATAATTTTCTGAAAAACAGAAAGATCTAGGAAGTGATAATTCTTCTTACTATTATTATAAAACAGTACTGTTGCTATCTTATAGAGAATCACTGTAGATATACCAAAATATTTTCAGGTAGAAAGAAGAATATTATAATAAATATATTTAATTTCTTTAAAAGAAAATAATGTTTCTCTTTTTACCATCTCACAAAAATTAAAACACTTAATTTTCACACATTAACTATGTATATTGAAAATTAGATCAACTAATCAGAGAAAAATATAACCTGTGGTAATTTGTTATGCCTGAGCCCAGATAAGAAATAGAAGAGAAATATATTTTGAAATATAGTAAAGATTCTGATCAGGTGTAAATGTTCTATGCATAGAAGAACAATTTAAAAGCCTATCTTTTCACCATTATAAAATAGTATTTATCAAACACATTATGAGGAAGTCACCGGATGAAAGGCTCATGACTTGGGACACTGGTACATGCCCTCTGCTCTCCCCTTTGGATTGTGAAGCTTCTTTATATTTCCAAAGGCAAATTTTTCTTTCAGTCCCAATTCTAAAATGTCACTTAAGCGGACTACCTGCTGATATGAAGGAAACAAGCAAACAAGAAATCATCAAACTTAAAAGAAGCTTTGCCCACCCTTTCTCAGCTTGTTGCAAATAGAAAGAACCCAGGGAACATTTTGTGAGATTAGCCAGTCACAGAAAGTGAAGGATCCTATGTTTCCTCTCATATGCAGAAGCAAAGGAGTAATTAGTATACCAGAAGGCTTCAGAAAATGGAGGAGCAACCCCAAAAGAACCAGGGAGGTGGTTTAGGGAAGGGGATGGAGAGGGAAATTCAATGAAGTAATTACTTTTATGGACATTATGTACATATGTGAAAATATCAATGTCAATCTCAATATACTGTAGGGGAAGGAAGAGTAGGAAGGAAATTTAAAAGAAGCCCACCTAGTGCTGTGTACATGTCTATGATGACCACTATTAACTACATTATGATGTGAGACTACAATGCACCAATACGAATACAAAAATGATTATTCATGAAAATTAACAATAAATAGAATTTACCGAGATAATAATTTCATAATGACTGACTTTGTAATTTTTTTTTTTTTTTTTGGTGGTACTGGGGTTCCTGGAAACCCTTCTACCTCCGGGCTACACTCCAGACCTATTTTATACTTTTTTATTTGGAAACAGGGTCTCTTAAGCCAGGGAGGCTGGCTTCAAACCTGTGTGATCCTCCTGTCTCTGCCTCCCAAGCACGGGGGATTACAAGCATGTGCCACCACGCCCGGCAACTTTGTAACCTTTGAAATAATAATGCAAAGATTGTATGTGGCATTATACATGTTTTTATTCTTTGTTTAAACTTTAATCTCTGCATGAGAAAATGTCCTTTTATCATTATATTCCACCTACTATACTTCTCAGCAAATGTGAGTAAATGGCAGAGAGGCAAAGAAAAGGACCCTCTGTGGGAAGCAACCCAGTTGTATTAAAAAGACTTTTGACTAGAGCCGGGTGTGGCAGTGCATGCTTGACCTCTGACAGCCTCAGCTACTTAGTGAGGCCCTCTGCAACTCAATGAGACCCAGTTTCAAATTAAAGAATAAAAAACTAGGGTAGGGGGTAGAGCTCGGAGGTCAAATGCTCCCAGGTTCCATCCCCAGACCCACAAAAAAAAAAAAAGACTTTTGACTAATTGGAACATGAGTCAAAATGTGAATATGAATATTAACTAATGAATATTTATATAAAATACTAATTTTATGTACTTACTAGGACGATTAAAGTTGAGATCATCTGGTACTTTCTTGTGTGGTGTCTGTTAACTCAAAGAGTTAACAGATATAGTTTGAAGCATCCACACTATTTTTTTTTGTTTTATTTTATTTTTTGCATGTACTGGAGGTTGAACCCTGAGGCACTTTAGCTCCATGCTACATCTTCAGCCCTATTTTTTTAATTGGTATATTATAGTCATACATCTTAATGGAGTACAAGATGGTAGAGGCATACATGCACACATAACTCATTTAGCCCTTCCCCAGTTCCCACCTCATTTCCTTCCCCTCCCTCCTTTTCATTTTTGGCTTACTGATTGACATTGATATGTTTGTGAATGTATACTATGTACATTAGAAAAATTCCCTCTTTCTGATTAAGTTGTTTAAGGACCTTGCTAAGTTGCTGAGGCTGACTTCAAACCTTCATGGTCCCCTGTCTCACTCTCCTAAATACTAGGATTAAGGTGTGTACCATCACACCTACTTTCAATATTTCAAATATCTTCAGTATCTTCATAGCTAAATATTTTATATTGGCTCCCAGAAGGCCCGGTGCCTGGCAGGGGGCAGGCGGCCCAGCCAGCTCCAGGGAAGGCCTGGTGCTGGGCAGGGGGCAGGCGGCCCAGCCCACTCCCGGGAAGGCCCAGTGTCAAGCGGGAGGTTGAGCCCATGTTCCGGGAGGCCTGGTACCTAGCAGGAGGCTGAGCTGTGTCTACCAAGGAACTCAGCACTGCTGTACTGCGCCTGGCCATGGTGCACTTAGAACAGCAGATCCTGCTCTGTGCAGTAGGCTGTGAGACTCCGCTCTTGGAAGGGAGAAAGTACTCATTGCTACCAAGTGCCTGATCCCACATCCTTTTCAAACTACACATACTGTCTTCTCTTATTCAAAGAAAGAAAGAAAGAGAGAAAGAAAGAAAGAAAGAAAGAAAGAAAGAAAGAAAGAAAGAAAGAGGAGGAAAAAAATATTGGAGAGGGGTCAAGATGGCCGAGGCGGCAGCAAGGATTCTGGAGATGCAGACAAAACATACCCAAATGACCTGGGACTTTTGGAAAAATTCCCCACGATGGGGGACTGCTTCTTCCTTACACTCTTAAGAATCCTGGCCATCATCTCTAAGGAGGGAGCTCAGAGGAGACCTAGGAGGAAGGCGGTATTGGCAGTGGTGGCTGCTGTGGTGGTGGAGGCTTGTATTTGGAAGAGGTAAAGATCTGATCCAACCCACCCTGATCTTCTAAAGAAATTGCCCCAAAGGTGGAATGCTACCATCGTGCATGCTCAGGAATACTGGACAATATGCAGTGTGGGAAAAGAGTTTGGGAAAGAATTGAGATGGTGGAGGCAGTGGCAATGGCAGTGGCCAGTACTTAGGAGAGGCAGATATCTGATGCAAGACACCTGGATCTTTTGAAGAAATAACCCCAGAGGCAGAACGCTACCACTGTTCATGCTTGGGAACTTGGAACAATGTGTTGTGTGAAGAGGGTGTTTGGATCAAAGCCTGCCGTGGGGTGAGTCTGGTGCCCAGGACAGAGAGGCCATGTTCAGAGCCTGCTGTGAGGCAAGGCCAGTGCAGGGGTCTCCGAGGCCAGGATCGGAACCTGCCAAGGGGTTAGGCCAGTGCCGGGGCCAGCAAGGCCGGGATCAGGGCCTACCTTGAGGCAAGGCCAGAGCTGGGGCCTCCAAGGCTGGAATCGGAGCCTGCTGAAGGGTGAGGCCAGTGCTGGAGCCATCCTGGTTGGGATTGGGGCCTGCCGTGAGGCAAGGCTGGTTCTGGGGCCTCCAAGGCTGGGATCAAAGCCTGTCCAGGGGTGAGGCCGATGCTAGGGCCAGCAAGGCCAGGATCAGGACCTGCCATGAGGCAAGGGCGGTGCTGGAGCCAGTGAGGCTGGGATCAGAGTCTGCCAGGTGGCCAGGCCAGTGCCAGGGCCATCAAGAGTGGAACTGGAACTTGCAATGTGGCATACACAGAGAAACATTGGGACATTAAATAAATAAATAAATAAATAAATATTTTATACTGAATTTAAGGTATATACACATACATACACATGCACACACATTTCTTCAAATAGGATTTAAACAAAGAGTAAAATGTATCTTTAAAAACTGTGAATATCTTCAGTGTTAAATGTTTTGTTCTAGTCAAATATATATTTGGTAAGAATGAATACTAAGCTTTGACTTCACTTCCAAATCTAGTATTCATATATTGGAAGAAGAACAATAGAAAAGTCTATTTCACTATAAAATAGGAACTGCAACTAATAAGAAAAAATTAACAACTCTAGCTTTCAAATTTAAAAAAGTAACAAAGATGAAAATCAAGAATTTATATTCCCAAAATAGTAACTGGGTTATAGAAAAAAATAAAGCAATTATCTTTAATTGCCTTTAAGAAAAAGGATTTAGTATGAAAGTGTAAGTTACAGGCCCAAGGCAAGCCATTCATATTTTTCTTTAAAAATACTTATTACATCTTTATTATAGAGCAGATTTAAATTTACAGAAAAAATGTGAAATATCATAGAAAGTTTTCATGTACTGCACATTCAGGTCCCAGCTTATCAGCATCTTCTGTAGTATGGTACATGGTACATTCATTACACTTAATTAAATTATGTTGATCACATCAATTTCTCTTCCAGGAAGCCAGCTAGTATACCACTTTACACTTATCGTATCTCATTTATGTTCCTTGAGTCTAACAGTTTCCCAGACTTTTTTTGTTGCTGGCTTGCACAGTTTTGAGAAGGGCTAATCTGAACTTTGTAGAATGTTTCTCATTAGGTTAGCTGGATGAGGTGATTTTTTTTTACATAAATGTATTATATAATGTCTAAGTCAGGTTAAACATATTCATGTCCTCAGACATTCATCCTTTATTTATTGTAAAAATTTTCAACTTTGGAATTCTAACATGCACAGTGGTATTTTGTTGTTTTAATTTTTGATCCTTCATGGCAGAATATCTTTTCAAACATTTACTTGCTAACTCTGTTTTCTTAGAAATATTAACTATTTATTATTTTTGGATTTAAGAATTATTTGTATGTTTCTTTATTAGATACGTTCTTTATTAGATATACGCTTTAAAAATATTTATCCCCATTCTGTGGCTTGTCTTTTTGTTCTTAGTAGTGTCTTTTACAGAACATAAGTAAAATTAAACTGATGATTTTCTCCTTTTCCACTTATTTCTAATAGTTATTCTAGAAATGTTACAGTTTTCTTAAAAATAAGAGACAAAATACTATGAAAGTAGAAGAACAATAAGGGAAGGGGGAACAGAGAATAGGGCCAGCCAGGGCAGTAGGAAAGGAGGATATGATTAAAGCAGGATACATATGTGTTTGGAAATGTCACAGTGAAGCCTGTTAATTGATACAGCTAATAAAAGGTAATATTAATAATGAAAAACATCTTATAGTTTTACAATTTATGCTTGGGTCAATAATCAGCTTTGAGTTAATTTTTCTGAAAGGTGTAAAGTGTGTCTACATTGGGGACTCTAATTTCTCAATTTTATTGTCTATTTCTTTTTCTATGATGATTTGGTAATATTTTTTATGAACCTATTTGGCAGCTCTCTACTCTCTTTCACTGATTTATGCATCTATTCTTCTTCCAGTACCAACCTCTTTTAATTACTGTAGTTTATGAGTATTGTTAAAATTGATTAGTGTGAATGGGCTGGGCGTGGTGGTGCACTCTTGTAATCCCTGCACTTGGGAGGAAGAGACAGGAGGATTGCGCAGATTTGAAGCCAGCTGCGCTGGCTTGAGAGACCCTGTTTCCAAATAAAAATAGTATAAAAATAGGTCTGAGAGTGTAGTTTGGAAATAGAAAGGTTTCCAGGAACCCCAGTACCACCAAAAAAAAAAAAAAAAAAATTTTTTTTTTTTTGATTAGTGTGGAAGATGAGAATACTCTGCTTTCTGGAATTTGTAAATTTCGAAGGTTTTCTGGCAAAAGAAAATCAAAGTTGCAAAGTAGGCAGATTTTCACATGGGGAGATTAGCACAGATTACATGAGTATATCTAACGTTATCACAATGGTTTTCATAAAAGGAAGAAAGAAGGCTTTTTTTTTTTTTGCAATATTAGGGATTGAATCCAGGGATAATCTACCTCTGAGCAACACCCCTAGCCTTATTTTTTCTTTTTTATTTTGAATCAGGGTCTTATTAAGCTGTGGAAGTTCTCACTAACTAGCTGAGGCTGACTGCAACCCTGCCATCCTCCTGTCTCAGCCTCTCAAGTATTGGGATTACAAGTGCACACCACCATGCCCAGTGAGGTCTTATTAATAGAATCCTACAGATGCGCTTTACAGTGTGTCTTCTTTATTTTGTCAAGGACAACAGGATATCCTTGTCAGATACTTATGGTAAGAACATTACAGAATTTATGGAAGGAAAGCTGATGACAGTGCTAGAGATCCCTCCTAATACTCTGATCTCCAGGAGTTTCTAACCATAGTAGTCCATACTCAGACTCCTGCAATTTGTTAACACTGCCTATCTGAGTTTAGCTCCAGGCTGGTGTATCTTGGTTGTAACTCTTTAGACTCATCTCTCTCCTGATTTGAGAGCTTTTAGTATTTCCTGCAACCTTGATTCTCTGAGCAGTTCAAGAAACCATGATGCTTCATTAGCATAGGTTTCCCATGTCATAAGAATTGGACTGATGCCAGATTGGAGCTGAAACTGTAAGTTATATTCTTTTTAGAGTTATATAAAAAGCTTCCACTTTCACATTGCTATTGAAAACTTCGTTCTTGATTTGCTAAGCTTCACTTTCAGATGACCACTGCTTTGAGAAATAGAGAAACTCACATTTTCTTTTATAGTTCAGAAAAAATTAAAAAAGAAACATTTATTTTAAGGTCAAATTATAGATTTTACCTGATATGGAATCAAGTTATATTGCATTTTATGCTAGTAAAGAGTTTTTGGTTTGTGAAAGGAATTCAGATACTTTTTCCATAAGGGAAAGCAAATTTCATATTAAATTAATTTTATATTCTTTTTGAAATCTCTTATGTGATGGAGTTGTAAATGATGGTAAGTTCTGCTTTGCTCCCAGCAAAATCCTGTTGCTGCACCTGTCTATATTCTGTGAATCAGATGATCTTGCCAATATTTTATGCAGCAAACAACCAATAACCTGACTCTTATTTTCTAAATCTAATCTTTCTAGGCTAAATCTTACTCAATAACTTGAATCCTGCTTTCCTTGACTATTTCAAGAATAAACCAGGCTAAATCATTACTTTGATAAGAATACTATTTCCGGTTTGCTGAGCAAAGGCACTAGAATCATAACATTTTGTTAGTTATCACTATTTAGGCACAGTTATAATGTTTTAACCTTGATTACCAGATCAGTATAAAAAATAAAAAATAAAATCTTCAATATTTATACTGTTTTTGAAGACTGTTTTTGTCTTCCAAACTGCCCTAGCTTTCTCTTTTCTTATGGCTTTACAACAACTTCACTGTTCTTACTTTTCTTTTCATTTTTCATTTTTTAAGTATTTGATTCTAGAGCTCTATCACTGAGTTTGAGACACACAGCTTCTTTGCTCTGTACTTAAGAACAGGCCCATGGAAGACACTGAACCCCTATCTAAGCTGTTTTTTACTTCACTCTAAAGAACTGAAGCCCCTTTCTGGGAATTAAACTGATGGCTTAGGTCATCAGGACAGTTCCTACTCTAGTGTACTATCACAGTCCCTTGGTTTCAGTCCCCAGCATTTCTCATTAGCAGGGTAAGAAGTCAAATATCTTTGCCATGTCTGATGCTGAGACACTTCAAGCCATCTTGGGAAAATTTTAGCCAATTCCTCTAGCCATTCTTGTTTCTTCCACAAAAGCATTTATTATATTTATTTGTAGAATAAAAGGAAAGAACTAGACAATACCAGAGTTGGTTTTGAGTTCTTATGTTTTATAATTAGTACAAAAACCTTTAAAAGAATGTAGCTATGGAGAAGTCTTCTATTCGTAAGCAATTTTTAACTCATATTTCACATGAATTTTCTAAGTAGTTAGTATCATAGAAAGAATGTACCCAGCTTTGTCAACTCCTTTTGCGGGAGCAAGGGAATATGAGAAACTGAATTTTTTTTGCTATATTTTTCTCAGGTAAAAGTTTAGTTGCATAATAAAGCCGCATTGTTATATGAAAAATAAAATGCCACATATTTTTCAGTTGTTAGGTACTTTATTCTTACCAGCCTAAAAGCATAGGGTAGTTTTTTTTGCAACTTCATCCTGGACTCCACTTTTAGTATATCCAAAGCCTATAATACATACTGATTATTATATTTATTATTCTTCCATTATTTTGTTTCTTTATAATTTTGTTCAGAAAGTGATTACTTAGGGATTGAAGAGATGACATAGTCCTTTTTCTCATGGAGGGGGTGAATAGGTAAACTGCAAGAAGGATTTTATATATTGAATGTTCTGTAAAGAAAAAAGCATCAAGGGCTAGAAGAAAAATAGATAGCAAAACCTCAGGTGGAAGGTTGAGCCATCAGAAAATGCTTTCTAAATAGAAAAGTATAAAATCTTGAAGAACAAATAGTATATTAAGGATAAATAGAGCATACTCAAATAAACAAAAGTAGGAAGGATTTATTTTTAGAAAAAAAAAAAGTGGTATTCACTAAGTCCCAGAAGAGATAGAGTAAAACCCAGAGAAAACAAACTCTTTGTTCAGAAGACCTGGGGCCTAGAACAAGAAAGCCTCAGGTAGGAACAGTAATCAAAACTATTTCTGTCCCTCTTTCTCCTGTTCCTGACAAGTCAGAAATCCATGGCCTACTTGTCTACTTCTCACAGTTTTTTCCAATTTTACTCCCTGGTTTGTTTTTCTACAGTAATCTTACTGCATTTTATATGTTTACTTGAAAGTGTTTTATATAACATTAATTTTTTAAACCTGAAAGTATAATAAATTCTTAGGAAACAAAAATAAATAAAACTACAGATATAAAAGAAGCAAGCCAGGCTAAAGGTTGTTTCTAATGCTGGGGACCACAGGAGAGATAGGAGGGCCAGCAGGTAGTGGAAAAGACTCTCACAATTTAACTCTTTTAATATAGTATATTGTACAACTATGCTATCTTTAATTTCCATCCTTGATTTTCTTCTCTTAGCTTGTTGGAAAAGTAGAGGAGCAAGAAGAAAGCTGGGTACTTAGATTCCTAAGTTCTGATAAGTCCTATTGAAATTCAGATAATGATAATTATAAAAAACAGAAAAAAATACTAAATGGGGTTAAGGAATTATTAAAACTGTCCAGATGTCCTAAATTTGATAAATTTATTTCATACAAGTAACAGTATGTAAAAAGTACATATAAGTCATATACTAGAGAATGGCTTATTAAGTTTGACAATGTTTACATTTTGGAGTAGATAATATTTATTTTGGCAACAACCCTGCACATTATGGAATGAAAAGCAATAGTTCTGGCTTCTACTTACTAAAGGTTAATCTTATTCCACCCCCCCCAAGTCAAGAAAATTAACAATGTCCCAAGATAGGCCAACAGTACCATGGTGGCCAAGAGGACCTCCAAGTTTAAAAACAATCTAGGATTTTTTAAATACTGAAATGTATAAGGAGTTACTCTTTTGCTTTAAAAGCATAGCATTTGGTGAAAGAAGAAAGTCTTGCTAAAAACTGATTTTTTTTTTTTTTTTTTTTTTGGTGGTACTGGGGTTCCTGCAAGCCCTTCTACCTCCGGGCTACACTCCCAGAACTATTTTTACATTTTTATTTGGAAACAGGGTCTCCTAAGCCAGCGCGTGCGGCTGGCTTCGAACCTGCGTGATCCTCCTGTCTCTGCCTCCCAAGCGCGGGGATTACAAGCGTGCGCCACCACGCCAGGCTAAAAACTGATTTTTGTTCACCTGATTCAAGCGTAAATATGAGTAGTATAAGAAAATAAATTTTATTAAATTTTTATGAAACCATACAGTAAAATAACTACAAGAAGGAAAAGTTTAAGATTAAAAAAATATTCCATAGAATAAATGTGATTTTAGACATAAAAGATGATGTCTTGGTCAACATTATCACCACTGTAATCCAAAAAAACTGACCATACAACTTAGCAGAACAAAGACTTACTTGCTCACAGTTTTGTGAAGATTTAGAAGTTTAGTCCATGTCAGGCTGGTTCTGCAAAACTCAAGGCATGTCAGAGGAAAACAGAGAGAAGGAGAGCACAAGGGCTTTGTTCTCATATGAAAGCAGGAAGGCAGAGAGCCAAACAAACAAGCAAGGGAATTCAAAGACAAAAACATAGTCTCCAAGCCCACACCCCCAGGAACACACCTCCAGTCACACCCCACCTGCCTATGTTACCACCCAGTAAATCCATTCACATACTTATGAGATTACAACCTTCATCATGTAATTATATCAACTCTAAACATAAGCTCTTCAGGGAACATCGTATATCTAACCATAGTATATAAAAGTAGACAAAAATATACAGAGGAGTTAAAAAAAAATAGCACCCACAAAGGCAGTCCAAACATAGAAGTAAATGTTTGTGATATAGGAAAATCTATTATAGTCAACCAGTTTTAGGTTAAGTGATGGGTTAGGAGTTTAAAAGGTAAATGCATTAAGGTTATTTAAAAAAACTTCAATACTAAAACAAGAACGTGTACTTTTATTCCTACAAAGAATTCAATTACTAATTAACATGTTAGAGCATGTACCAAAAGACAAAAAAATGAAAACATATTTAAATAGAATTATAGTAGAACAGTATTTTGTCATCTGTTACTTAAGTGACAACATTAAAGCCATAGCCCAAATTGATGATGATTTATCAAATTATAGGTCACAGATCTCCAATGAGGTGAATTGTTTTGTGCATGTTAAGCTTGTGAGTAATTTACTTTCCAAATGTGGTTTCTACTTCTCTGCTTCCATAATAAAAAAAAAATGACTACTTTGAGTAAAAAAAAATGTTAACAATTATCTGCAGGATACTATGTCATACTGTAACAAGTAAAACAAAATAAATATAAATTGAATTAAAACCTCTGATTGCATTATACTCTGTAGAAATATTTTAGGGTGATGAATTCATCCAGCAACTAGATTTGGGTTGGCTTTTGTCTATGAAGAAAATAAAAAGCTATAAAGCTATTTGGATCTTCTCAGCAAGGACTTTGAATCCTAATTAGCATAGACACTGTTTTCGCTGAATAGAGTGTACTTAAAATTGAATAATATTTTGATAATCGGCTAATCAGAAGAAGTTTGTTTATCATTATTTTGTTATGAATCCTTAAAGAGTCAAGTAAATCATTTTTGCTGATGAAGAGTTATTGTTCACAGTGAGTCCAAATAAGCTAAGTGTATTTTATTGTCTTCATATTGATGAAAGTATGTATTTGAACAAAACAGTGTCCTCTTAAGTGAAAAACAATGTCATCTTAAATGAAAAACATTGTAAATAGCTTTAAGTTCTTTTTAAGTGTATTATTTATATTCTTACTTTAAAAAATAAAAATGTATGTCCATTTTTTCTTTTTCTTTTCAATTTAATTTTTTTGTGTGGTACTAGAGATGGAGCCCAGGGGCATTTGACATCTGAGCCACACTCCCAGCTGTATTTTTTATTTTTTATTTAAAAGCAGGGTCTTGCTGGGCGTGGTGGCGCACGCTTGTAATCTCCGCCCTTGGGAGGCAGGGACAGGAGGATTGCGCAGGTTCGAAGCTAGCCGCGCTGGTTTAACAGACCGTTTCCAAATTTTAAAAAAGTATAAAAATAGGTCTGGGAGCATAGCCAGGAGGTAGAAGGGCTTTCAGGAACCCCAGTACCACCAAAAACAAAAAAACAAACAAACAACAAAAAAAACTAAGGTCTCACTGACTTGCAAAGGACCTCACTAAGTAGCTGAGGCTGGCTGTGAAAGACAAGCATCCTGTCTCAGCTTCTCAAATGCTGGGATTACAAGTGTATGCCACAACACCCAGCTTTATTCTATTTAATTATTAAGCCACCAAGTTTTTTTTTTATCTATTCTAATGAATGAGATATAAAATAACCAAACATAAACAACAGTTATAGCAGCTTGGTTAATGATCATTGGTGTAAAAAACAACAAACAATGTAGGGTAAACTATTATGTGATTTGAAGGAAGAATTGAGATTAGTCAAGGCTTTATTATAGCAAAGGCCTGAGGAATGAAGGGACCTGTCCACCTAAATACATGATGGTAGAGTTTTACAGGAGAACAAACAAATGCAAAGGCCTTGGCAGCCTGTGTATCTTTAAGGTGCTTCTAAAAGCAATAGCTATTAGTCTCAGATAAATAAGAAGTCATGGAGGGATGAGGGGATGGGAAATGATATGACCAGATGTTTTAACTATAACCTGTAGTGTTTGTTACACTTTAAAGGTATAAATTGTAAGATTTGTTAACAGATTTATATCTGTGACTTAATAAAATAGGAGTCAGGAGGCCCCCAAGGTGTTTTTTTTGTTTTTGTTTTTCGTTTTTTTTTTTTTTTTTTTTTTTTTGCAGTACTGGGGATAGAACCCAGGGGCATTATACTTCTAAGCAACGCCACTTGTCCTATTTTTTATTTTAAAATAGGGTCTCACTGCATTGCAAAGGGCCTCATTAAGTAGCTGAGGCTGTCCACAAACCGGGATCCTCCTGTCTTGGCCTCCCAAATGCTGAGATTGCAAACTTTCCCCACCACGCCTGGCTTCCTGAAGGATTTTACCTGGGCATCTGTTAATAAAGGAGTTCTGTCTACTAGGTAAAGATTACTGTGGAAAGGAAGAGTGGATAACAGTACTGGAATGAGAAATTTGTTTGGAGATACTTAAGTTTGAAATGTGTTTTAGACATTTGTAAGGAGAAGCTGGACAACTAGAAATGCAATATTGTTGTTCAGCTAGAAGTCTAGAATTAGATGTTCTTGGCATAGATGATGCTTAAAGCTATCTGATGAGATCATCAAAAGAGACAGTAGCAGAGAATTGCCAAGAATTAAACCCCGGGGCACGCTAACTTTCAGAAGATAGGGAGATGAGAGGAACCCACAGCAGGAATAAGAATTAATGACTAGTGAAGTAGAAGAATATTGAATAAAGAGAATCCTGGCAGGACTCTATATTAAGAAGAAAGTGGTAAAGTCAATGAATTAATAAAATTAGAACCGATGGGTCATTTAAGTTGGGAATCAAGAAGTGATAATAACAAACATTATAGATTTTGACAAAATATGTTTGATTACCATGATGTGAACAAAAGCCTAATTAAGATTGCTTCAATAAAGAAGGGAAGCAGTTAAGTAGAAAGTATATGTCGCGCGCAGTGACGACTCTTACACGATCTTCCTCAAGCAGTTTTATTACCCCAGGTTCTTGTACAGTTACCATTCCTCTTTAATGCTCTCTCAACGTCCTCTCAGGTAAAAACAACATCAGTCTTCTATCCTCTCCCTCATCACTCCACCAACCCTCCTTCTGGCACTCTATGTCTCTGCTGCAGCACACACCGGTCACAGTGGTGGCTTTGTGATCATGTCCGTCGCAGCTCGGAGCCCAGAGCAGTCCGCCAAGAAACTGCTCTTCCTGTCCACCAACCCTCTTCTCCTTCTCCTTCCTCTTTCTCCCCGCTAGGGCATGCGCGCTTTTTAACCTTCTCCTGGGCGGGCAGGTGGTAGCACGAGGCGTTGCGTCACTAATTATCCGTAAGGCGCCTGATAGGGCTCACTGCGCAGGCTCAGGGCACCGCCAGCCTCGTGAGCCTCGTGACTTGGCTGCAAGCCCAGGCGCCATCTTGAGTCCACGCTGGCAACAAGCCTGGGTGCCACCTCGGTCCTGCCGAGTGGGCCCCAACAAGTATAAGTAAATATTTTTATAAGTTTTGTTTTGATTTTAGCAAAGAGTTCGGGTGGTATCTGGAGAGATATGAGTGCTCAAGGGTTTTGTTTGTTAGCATAGGTAGAATTACGTTATGTTTGTATAATCATGAAAATTACTCAGTAAAGTGGAAAACTTGATGATGAAGAATGGAAAGGGAATGCATTAATAAAGTACTGTGCTTGTGTGCGTGAGAAATGGTATGACCAAATGATGGGTTGTTCTCAAATACAAATGGTTGTTCTTGAATTGTAATGGGAGGAAAGGTAAAGAAAGAATATAGAAAAGTTAATAATGAGTTTTGGGAATGTGTATAAATCATTTTCTTTCTTTTATTTTCTCAGTGAAGCAGGAAGCAAATTAACCTATAGGAAGTTAGGACAAAGAAGGAGATGATAGAGGACTAGAGGGAAAAAAAGAGGCAAAACTGTCATCTGCAATCTGAGAGTGAAAGCATTAACAAATTAAAAACTGGGTTGACTTGCTAGTTAGTATTGAGGGATAACAGGTCAGTGGTCATTCATTAATAAATGAGATGCGTAGACACAATTATGTTATTTTCCTTAAGCATAGTCAGCTGGCCTGATATGAACACAGAGAGTGCAGAGAACTGGGTACAACCAGCATTTTGAGTGAGGACTCATCAGGAATAAACTGTTTACTACATGATATACATTAACGTGAAAATGACATCAAACCAAATAATATCCAACTATATGCACATACATGAAAAAAAGCAACCTAATTCTGATATGTCTCCTAATCTTAAAATTTACAACAAACTAAATTAGCCATTCTTATTTTGGCCACATAATCCCAAATTATCAAATTATCAAACTTAAAAGAGCATATACTTTATATCTGTGTAAGCACTGACATTTAAATGGTTGCACCTCAGCACATGCAAATGACCCAGCTCCCTGCTTTTCAATCTACTGAGACATCTCCACCACCCATATATAAGCATCTTGTTTATGTGTGATGGGGAGACAAATGGAGCATGCACTCTGATCAGCATCAGTAGGGCTGTGCCTCCTCTCTTTTCATCTGAGAACTACAACTTCAAGTGGAAATTAATCATTTTCCTTCATTCAAAGGGTAGGAGTGAATACTCTACAAGAGGCATCCACATTGTTAATACAGCTTTGAAGTAATGGTTTTTCTACCTACAAAAGCTGTTTTGGAAAAAAAAAAAGGCTGAAGTCTAGGCATCAAAGTAAATAAAATAAATAAATAAATAATAAGTAAAAGACATCCTGAAAAACAAATATAAACATAAAATGATCCTTTCCCAATTGGTTCTCACTGACTGGTAAAAAAGCAATTTCATAAAAAATTTTACTGGTTTCTTTACATTTAAGCATGGCAGGAATCTGATATGAACTCTTCTCATTTGAAACAACAAATAATGTCTTAGAAAGGTAGAATTTGTTCTTAGAAATCTACTTTTGAAATACCTCTTTTAACAGGAAGTTTTCAAATACAGCACAGGCAATTTGGATATTTTTTGAAGCAGAATGTTTCTTTATCATTTTCATCACAAACATCAGTATTAAAAAAGGAAATACACAGCAATGAGCTACATAAAACTTCAAATGAATTACACAGTCCAAGTCTGTGCATTTTAGAAAAAAAATCTGAAGGTCTATCTCTATTTGCAAACTATTTTGGCCATTTTCAGAAAGAAAAATTATCTATAAAATGAGTTGAGTAATGTACATGTCTACAACTGGCACTCATAAAATGGACTTTCAAGGTTTGTTGGAAAGTAGAAAGACTTGAATTATTCAAGCTTGCCATATTACTGGCTGTGCAAAACAGGAACAAGGTAATGATCCTGTGTTTCTTTCTATCTCTGCCCTTCATATGTGAAATAAAATATACTCTCTAATGGATCTGTAAAGAAAAAGTGAAAAAAAAGAAACTAAAAATTCCATAGTATTAATAAAAATATGAATTTAAATCCTTTTGCATAGTCCCTGAAAAGGTATTTAGCTATTGTACTGTGTTAAATTACCAGGAGCCTAATTGTAAGCCTCCCTGAGCTATCACATCTGAAATAGAAACAATAATCTAGGCTAATGGTCTTGATGAATTAATAAAATTATAAAAGCCTTTCAAGTTATAAAGAGCTTTTAACTATAAAGTATCAAAATTAACCTGTATGTTTTATCTTTGTTTAGATCTCCTATTTATAACATGTTTGGTAAAATTTATTGGGAATATTTGCGGAAAATATTTTGAATTGCTTAGGTAATGGTTTTCTATAGGAAAAATTCACAAAATTCTCTTTATTTTGCTATTTCTATTAATAAGAAATTATAAAATGAATTGTTAAGAGAAAAGTCATATTCTAGATTTGTTTCCAGTGGAAAATAATTTGGGGAAAAGAGCTGTACTAAGTAAACAAGAAAAAGTTTAGAAAACTCATATTTAATTAGCTTTGGTTATAAAACATTTTCATTTGTTCTTATATTTTTAGGATTTTTCTTTTTCCCTCCTTTCTTTTTAACAAAAATCTATGTGGACAAGCAGTTTGTCAGCTCCCCTGCACTTTTTCTAGATAGGGCAGGGGAATTTCTAGATAGAAAAAGTACGCATCTTGGTCAGTCTTTATTTCTCACCTATCTGCTTCTGTTTTATTTTTACAGAATTTGCCTTACTCTATCTACTATATTTTGTAACTATATTATTTCAGTCCTAGTAAAAGGTAACCTAAATACATAATTTGTGCTACAAAAATTTTGTCAGGTTAGAAATGCATGGTGAAGATCAGGAAACTAGGGGTGTAAAACAAGCCAAATGAAGTATATCATGTAAGTTGGTGATGGAGTTCCAACTAAAAAGAGAGACTGGGACCAGATCTCAGTTAGACAAATAGTCAGGTGTGTTCCTGAAACTAGGCAGAAGCCATAAAATCTTAAGGAACAGACCTGTGGGATGACCCCAATAATAATGATGATGATTGTAGAGACTTTATTAAATTATGTTTTATTGCCAGGGAAAATTACATACAAGACAAAAAGAACATGCATTACCTTAAAAAGAGAACAAGTATCTAAAACAATGTTTTGCATGTCAGTAGTGCTAATTTGTTTGCCTACAGCTGAGTGCTCCTTTTATAAATTTTATTCTTTGGGTACTTGATGTGTCAATACATGTGTTTGTTATATAATTATCAAATAATGGTAATTAGTATACACATTACCTAAATATTTACCATTTATTAGTGGTAAAACATTCGAAGTACTTTTCTAGACATTTCAAAATATTTAGCACATTGTTATTAACTAAAATCACCCTACTGTGCAGTAGATCACCAAAACTTATTTTTTCCAACCAAATTTAACTTTGTATCTATTAACTGATATCTTCCCATCCTTCCACCTCTCCCGTACTCTTTAGCAACTAGTAACCATGACTCTACTCTCTATTTTTATGAGATTAATCATTTTAAATTTTACATATTATTAAGATCATAAAGGTAGCTTCTACATGCATCATCTGATAGTCAAAAATAATGATATTATTAAAACTTCAAAATCAGGAATAATAACATTTTAAAAGCTAATTAATAATAATAGCCACCAGCTACTGAACATTTATAATATGACAGACAATATTCTAACACCTTTAATCCATTCAAGAACACAATGGTATCACTGCTTTTCTATTTTATTCATGAGAAAACTACCATAAATAGGGCAAATAACTTATTCAAAGTCACCTAGTTACACAGTTTTGAGTAGGCTTCCACATCTGGACCATGTGATTTGAGAACATACACTCTTACAGAGAAATATATTTAAAATCAGAAGTGTCATTGGAAAAACTGGTTAACCATATGCATAGAAATGGAAATAAATCCCACTTTCTCACCCTGCACAAGAGTCAATTCAAGATGGATCAAAGACTTGGAAATTAGACCAGAGACCTGGAGGCTACTTGAAGAGGGCATAGGTCCAACACTGCAACACTTAGGCACAGAGAAAATCTTTCTCAACAAGACCCCAAAGGCACAAGAAACTAAAAGGCAAATCATTATGTGGGATTGCATGAAACTGAAGAGCTTCTGTACAGCAAAGGAAAAACTATCAACCACCTCAACCGAGAGCCAACAGAATGGGAGATTTTTTCCAACTTCTCCTCTGATAGAGGACCAGTATCTAGAATATACAGAGAACTCAAAAAACTCAAAGCTAATAAAACAAATAACCCAATTAAAAATGGGTGAGTTAAATAGACACTTCATGAAGAAAGAAATTCAAATGGCCAATAAAGGCTTGAAAAATGCTCAATATCATTAGTAATCAGAAAGATGTAAATCAAAACTACCCCGAAATTTCACCTAACTCTAACTAAAATGGCCATCATTCAAAACACAAAAAACAACAAATGCTGATAAGGATATGGAGAAGTGAGAACTCTAAAAGATTGTTGGTGGGATTGTAAATTAGTGCAATCACTTTGGAAAACAGTATGGAGGATCCTCAGAAAAAATTACAATTTGATCCAGCAATACCACTTCTTAGTATCTACCCAAAAGAAGGGAAACCAGACTACCAAACTAATACATGCAAATCTATGTTCATAGCTGCACAATTTACCATTCCAAACTATGGAACCAGCCAAGATGTCCATCGACAGATGTGGATTACAAAAGTGGGATATGTACACAATGGAATTTTACTAAGCCATAAAAAACAACACAATTACATCATTTACAGGGAAATGGATGGAAATGGAGGACATTATGCTAAGTGAGATTAGCCAGTCACAAAAAAAGAAGAAATCAGATACTTTTCCTGATATGCAAAAGCTAGGCAGAAATGGGTAACAGGAGAAACTCTAGATGGAGTTTCTATAGAGGAGCAAATAAGGCCACCTATCTGTGGCGATTGGAGGGGGGAAGAGGGAAACTCTCTATAGCACATGATGTACTTAAACATATCAAAGTCGTTCACTAAGCCAAGCATGGAAAGGAGGGAGAGGGAGGGGATGAGGTGGGGATTGGGTACGGTTAATTGGTTGATGTGTGCATGTATGTTTCCATCATCTTGTATCCCATTAAGATGTATGACTAAAATAAAAATTAAAATAATAAAAATTTAAAAAATAAAAAATAAAAAGGATTAAGACTTATATGGGTGATGGAGAGCTGAATCTGATGGTAATATTAAATTTTACCTGCTAGATCCATTTACTCCTAGAAAGCAGCAACTAGTAAAAGAATCCAATCATTTTTTTTGTTTGTTTTTTGGAAACAGCCTATTTCATGGAATCACTTTATTACATAGAAGTCCAGATACAGCTCCTCTATATTTCCATTTTTTACCTTATAAACCAGGTTAATGTGGGCTCTTGATCCCCACTAACCAATCTGGACAAAATGCTTACTGACCTGACTTTATCAAACTTTTCTTAAGTTTCTCTTCTTCCTTCAGGTACTTGCAACTTACAGTCCTTAGTGAGAGGTGGCCTCCCTCTCCTGTGTAATGGACTCTTCTATGAAACAGCTGACTGTAAAAAAAAAAGACATCCCTAGCCAATTATCACATTATGTCATCCACTCATCCCACTGTCTCTTACCCAGATCATTATAGCTTTCATATAAGTAAAGCCCTTTTCTCTTTGATCTTTGAAATAACTACAGCTTTCATGGTTAGTATATTTTTTTGTTTTGCCACCATTTCTTTTCAGCTTTTGCAATCGTCTTGGAATGAAGATCCGTTATGTCAGTCTTTGAATAAAGTCTTTGTACTGAGACTTGTTTTATTTGATAGTAGGGGAAAAATATGGGAACATGCTTACACACACAAAGAAGTAAAGGCTTTGATTATTTATAGGATAATGAAGAAGTGGCCCAACAGAGCAAAACGTGTATTTTCCAGAGTATTCTAGAATAGCATAAGACTTTTTGATTTGATTTTTTGATTTGCTAGTAACCTGAATAATGATAACCAACAGCTATAATAAAGGCTGTCACCCATAATGTATCACATGCTTATGAGGGGTGGCAGAATATGCCACCAAAAATAAACTACTGACATAATGACCACTTTGATTAAAGGCAGTTGAAAAATAACAGATGCAAGAAGGGAATTTTGTTCTTCCCTTTTTGTTCCTAAAAGTTATTAAATCAGCAATAAAACATTGGGGAAAAGGCAGATACCCACTTGAAAGAACCTGAAGAGATTTTTTTCTTAGCCAACCTGCTAGTACTGTGCTTTTATGTGCAATTCCAGAGAACTGGATAAGGGCATGGAGGTCAAAAGGACTGTAAAAATAGAAATGCTATATTTGCTGAACATAAGTAGGACTATGAAAGGGCTATTCTAGAAAAAATGATATTATGAACATTTTAAATAAATATAGAAACAAGGTATTATAAATGAAAGTGCCTGAGAAACATTAGCCATTTTGTAGTTTAAAAAAATACTTATGATATATGTATGTATGCCTCTACCATTTTGTATCCCATTAAGATGTATGAGTACAATCACCAATAAAAATTTTAAAAAAGAAATTATATTTTATTATTTTAAAAGGTTTACATATTTATTAACATGCTATGCTGGAAGTTGAGTTTGAAAATATTTCATTAATTCACTGGAAACTATAATTCACAAGATTTTGCATTAAAAATAATAAATAGAAACATAAAAACCATTTAATGTATACCTATTATTAGACCCAGCATGAGTTAGGATCTTTAAAAGTTGCCTTGTTGAGAGAAATAAAAAGACTAGACAAAAAAGCAACTAATAAACAAACTTATTTTTGTTAATGCATATAGAATTCTGAGTGATTACAGAACCTTTTAAAATTTTATTTTATTCAACAGATCCAAGTTTTTTGTTTTGTTTTGTTTTGTTTTGTTGGTGGTATTGGGGTTCCTGGAAACCCTTCTACCTCGGGACTACACACCCAGACCTATTTTTATACTTTTTTATTTGGAAACAGGGTCTCTCAAGCTAGTGTGGCTGGTTTCGAACCTGCGTGAGCCTCCTGTCTCCGCCTCCCGAGCGCGGGGATTACAAGCATGTGCCACCACACCGGGCTCCAATCCATGTTTTAAATGCTTGTGTCTTGCCGGGCGTGGTGGTACTTGCTTGTAATCCCTGCACTTGGGAGGCTGAGACAGGAGGATCGCACAGGTTCAAAGCCAGCCTCAGCTACTTAGTGAGGCTCTCAACAACTTAGTGAGACCCTGTTTCCAAATAAAATAGAAAATAGGTCTGGGAGTATAGCCTAGAGGTAGAAAGCCTCTGGGTTCCACCCCCTAGTACGACCAAAAAAAAAAAAAAAAAAAAAAAAAAGCTTGTGTCACAAGACCTTCTCTATATCTTAGATATACATCTTAGAGAACCCACTGCTAATTTTAGTACGACTAAACTCCATTAATCAATCAGAAGATAGAAAATATAACCTGCTAGAGCTTTTGTATTACAATGGGAAAATATATTTGTACTACTGTATACAAACAAAAATTATGAAAGACTTTATAGCCAATCGGGGACATAATTATATGTCATTTGAATGAAATTCAGTATGTGATGATCCAGCACTACAAGATATTTTATAATATAGTGACAAACAGTCCTATTTTACAAATAAATTTGTCATAAACTCCTTTAAAGGAATGTACTACCCATGCATTTTCAAAGTATTTTTCTGGCACATAAAAGTAAGCACAATTGAATGATGAAGCCTTTGAAAGAAAGCTATTAATACAATGGTCTTTACTACATATATATGTATATATATATATATACACTGTACATATGTATTATATATGTATATAAATGGACAATTCCACAAAATTTCAATCAAGAATGCAATTTTTATAAGCCTAAAGAAGAAAATTTATAATTTCAAGAGGAGGAAAAAAATAATACCTTCCACTCCCCTACTCCCATGAAATAATCTGAAGGAAATTTTTCTACATATTGTATTTCATCTGTCAAACATGGTCTGATGATAATATTAACAAAACTTCCTCAAAGCAATCTGATAATTATGTTAACACATGCATTTCATCTATACTATGTAAAGATCATGTGTGAGAATACCCATGTCAACCTCACTTCAGTACCCTGTATGGGAAATAGAAGAAGTGTGGTAGGATCTGAAAGAAAGCTCACCAAGTGCTGTGTGCATGTATGTCACTATCATTATTAACTGCATTATGATGTGAGGCCATAATGCACCAATAAAATATACAAAAGTATAAAAGCAATCAGCTGGCCGAGCATGGTGGCGCATGCTTGTAATCCCGGCACTTGGGAGGCGGAGACAGGAGGATCGCGCAGGTTCGAGGCCAGCCACACTGGCGTAAGAGACCCTGTTTCAAAAATATTAAAAAAGATCTGGGAGTGTAGCCTGGAGGTAGAAGGGCTTCCAGGAACCCCAGTACCACCACCAAAAAAAAAAGTAATCAGCTGCTGTTACTAGTTTGTTCTAATGCATAAAAATATTTTTGCTCAAAACTTTCACAGTTTTGTATGTGTCAGGCAAGTCTAGAATGTACTGGGAGGAAGTATTTTGCAGTAGATAGAGGTATGCCTCACATTTAACAATAAAACACTAGGCATAGGCAGTGATAAAATTTAATATCTATACTAATATTCTCAGGTTTACAATATGTCGATATTACCTTCACAAAATTATGAACATCCTTATAAATACACTTGGCTAAATTTCAACTGGCAAGAGTACAAATGATAGGATGTCCTTGTCAATGTTATTTGTCTTTTATCACCTTCTTTGACTTGGATAAAAAATGGGCAAGTGAACTAAATAGACACTTAACAAAAGATGAGCTACAAATGGTCAATAAAAACATGAATCAATATTCAATATTCAACATTCTTAGCAGTCAGGAAGATGCAAACTGAAAATGCACTGAGATTCCATCTAATTCCAATAAAAATGGGAATAATCAAGAAGTCAAACAATAAATGTGGGCAAGGATGTGGGTAAATAAGGACTACTCTACACTGTTGGTGGGATTTCAAATTAGTATAGCTGCTATGGAGATTAGTGAAGAGAACTTCAGAGAACTGGGAATGGATCCACTATATGATTCAGCTATGCCACTCCTAGGTATCTTTCCAAAGGGGTAGAAATCAGAATATTATAGTGATAAGTACATAATAAGGTTTATAGCAGCACAATTCATAATAGCCAAGTTACAAAACCAAACCAAGTATTCATCAACAGATGAATAAATTATCAAATCATGAGCTATGGACGCAATGGAATTCTACTCAGCAATAAAAAAGAACATAATACTGTCATTTTCAGGAAAATGGGTGGACCTGGAAAACATTGTGTTAAGTGAGATTATCTAGTTACAGAAAGTGAAGGATCATATGTTGTCTTTCCTATGTGAAAGCTAGGGAGTAATCAGGATACAGGATACAAAAAAAAATAAAAATAAAAATAAAAAATAAACTTTAAATAATGGAAGAGAAATCCCAGTAGGGAAGGTAAGTGGTCTAGGTCAAGTAAGCGGAGAGGGAAACAATAAATAAAACACATCCAGCCGGGTGTGGTGGTGCACGCTTGTAATCCCTGCACTTGGGAGGCGGAGACAGGAGGATCACACAGGTTCGAAGCCAGCCTCAGCTACTTAGGCTCTCGGCCGCTTAGTGAGACCCTGTTTCTAAATAAAATACAAAATAGGTCTGGGAGGATAGCCCCGAGGTAGAAAGCCTCTGGGTTCCACCCCCAGTACCACCACTAATAATAATAATAATAATAATAATAATAATAATAATAAAACACATCCTTTGACATTATGCATATATGTGATAATACCAATGTCACTTTCAATATAGTGTATGAAAAAGAAGGCAGTGGGGAGGGATCCAGGGGAAATCCCATTAAGGAAGGTTTGCATGTATGTCACTATCACTATAAACTAATTATGATATGAGACTGTAATGTACCAGTAAATATATACAATTTTTAAAATATTACTGAAACTTAAGAGAGAGGTATGTTTCTTCCATTTGTTTAATTTTCTGGAAATAATATTTAATTACATTGGTCAAATACTAACTCAATATGCTTCATACTGTGTCACATGTCTTAGAAATTTTATGTAGTTTTAATAACAATTCTAGGAGATAAATACTATCATCATACATATTTTTCTTTAATATACTTTTATTGGTGTATTGTAATTATGTATTATATAGATATTCAGAGTGATGGGAACATATATGTACATAGTACTTCATGTCATTGTATATATGTTTTTAAGCCTGGAAACTGAGATAAGTAATATGCTCAAGAACATATCAGATAGGCAATAATTGATTGCATCTGGGCCCATGACAGGCAGAATACTATTAAAGACCACACACTTAACCATATAAGATTCTGCCTTTTTGAAACATAAGAGGAAGACTTTGCATATAGTGTCTCTATGTTCTGGAGCCTTGCAGTCTGAATTCAGATACCTAATTATGCCATTTGTCTATTCACTTTATGTCTTAAAATAGGATTATACATTAGCATTATTTTTCCATATGCTTTTAGAGATAAACTGAGTCTTAGATAATTTAAAAAATAACTTGCCTAACAAAAAAACAATAAGTGGCAAAACGTGAATTTTTTTGACTTCATAGCCTGTGCTCTTTTCAATACACAGTACTGTCACTCATTCCATTTTTATTTAATCTTTCCAAAGGCACTACACTATGAATATACTATCAACTACTTTATTATGAAGGATAAAACAGTTAAGTGATATGCCTCAATTTATCTAGTTTTTAAGTGTCAGAATAAGGTTCTGGAGCAGGTTCTCTTTGACCCTAAAATTTATTACCTACCCTAATCCACAGTTACTAAACCATATTTGTAATTGAGCTGCCAATCATTTAGATATTTTTGATACATTAAAAGCTTATTGATCTTAATCTCTTCTATATCATCCTATTTTCAGACAGATAACCTTCAAAACAAAAGATCATTTTCTAGCAATCTTCCATTTCCTAATCTTATTTCAGAAAACACTTAGAAGAGAACCAGGCATGGTGGCACATGCTTGTAATCCTAGCATTTGGGAGGTTGAAACAGGAGGATCATGGTTCACGGACAGCCTCGGCTACTTAGTGATGCCCTTTGCAATTAGTGAGACCCTGTTTCAAAATAAAGAATAAAAAATAGGGTTAGGATGTAGCTCAGAGGTAGTATGTCCCTGGGTTTCATTCCCAGTACCGCAAAACAAAACAAAACAAAAAACTACTTAGAAGAGATAAAATATAGATGATACTACTGTTCTATAGTATTTGTATTTTTTTCCTGAGGAGAACTTTTGTGTAAATAATTACTGGCAAAGGCAAAGAGATAGTGTGGGGAATTCCTAGCACTAGGGTATACACCTGAAACTGTTACCACAGCTGGTCCTGCTTGGATGAAGGAAGGGAGTAAAGAGAGGTTGTTGGAATCCAGAAAGATTAGACTTGGGTAGTAAAATTTTCTCTTAGTAAACAGTGACTGGAAAAACTAGCCTATGATGGCCATATACAACAAAAATAAGGGGGAAGGAATGATCCTATTATTCCCTCCTTCTGCCTTTTAATTTTGTTTCAGTGCCTCACATTGGCCTAATTCAGATGCATATCAGAAGACATGGGACCTAGGGATGTTAGCCATGCGTGAATCAGAAAGCAGAGTAGAAAAGGGAAGAGCTCAGGTCTGGAAATATTCAACACAGAAATTAATTTCTGTTAATTAACTATGTACTTATAAATTTTTTTACTTTATAAAAAATCAACCAGTAATACATATATTTGGCTCCAATATTCAAAACATTATAATTGCAATATTGTGATTTTTTTTTTTTTTTTTTTTTTTGGTGGTACTGGGGTTCCTGAAAACCCTTCTACCTCCGGGCTACACTCCTAGACCTATTTTATATTTTTATTTGGAAACGGGGTCTCTTAATCCAGTGAGGCTGGCTTTAAACCTGCATGATCCTCCTGTCTCCGCCTCCCAGGTGCTAGGATTACAAGCGTGCACCACCATGCCCAGCTACAAAATTGTGATTTTAATAATAATTTTTTGCAGTACTGTGGATGGAACTGAGAGGCATTTTACCTCCAAGCTACACTCCCAGCCCTAGTTTTTACTCTTTATTTTGAAACAGGGTCTCACTGAGTTGCAAAGGGCCTCACTAAGTAGCTGAGGGTATCCTCGAACCCAGAAATTCCTGTCTCAGCTTCCCAAATGCTGGGATTACAAGCATGTGTCACCATGCCTGGCTGACTAATTATAACTATACAAGTAAAACTCCCCCCCAAAAAAACAAAACCAAAGCAATTTTTATGAGGATTATGAGTCTTGGTGTATTTAAGTCTTTGATTGAAAGTGCAATCCTGAGAAAAACAGTTAATCTCTCAATAGTTTAGTTGCAAGTTTGTAAAAGATATGTATGTCCTACTTCTCTCAAAAGGTATGGTAATAGTTTATGGTTACAATGCCAGACACAGTAGTTAGAAAACAGACAATGTTAATTGTTTGGGAAAAGAAAAGTGCCACATTGAATTAAATAATTTGGTTAATGTAATTTTAAGTTTGTTTTACTTTTTAATGGAAACTCTTGTTAAGAATTTATGACTACAAAGTATTAAGATAAACATAAATGTTCAATTTAGATTAATAAGATGTCCCAATTTCTGTGTTTAAACAAAAGCAATGGCCTTTTTTTCTGAATATTTGACAGTTATGTTTACAATATTGCATGGCTATCTGACACAGTGCCTAGCATATTTGTAAGACAGGCATAACAAGTATACTTTGCCATTATACAATTGTTGATCCTATATTAGCAATTGATTATTCAAATAAAATATTAAAATAATTAAAAACATAAAATAATTTAAGTTCTTAAACAAGGATTTAAATACTAGTATGCTATACCCTCTTTATGAAATTTTGATTAATTATGGATCCATTTATCAGCTATGATGCAATGACTTTCAGGCTAATATCAATGTAGGAATCTCTACTTATGACAAAGTTCCTTCTAAATCTCAGTATCATCCAGGTAAATGATGCTATTTTCCTAACAAATATGGTAAAATCCCCTTCTTGTTCATCTCATTAATCATCTATTATTTTCTACAAAATCATCCAGAAATTTGAATACTACCCAAGTAGCAACCTCCTCTATCACCTATATTGAATTCATTGCGAAATTAATTATTTGATGTTTCTTGTCTCCAGGCTAACATTGTAAATCATTGTTTCCCAATATTATTGGACTGTCCTTCTGAAACACTCATTTTCTACTTAAAATCATTTAATATTTTCTTAGCAGGTTAGTATACAGTAAAGGATAACAGTATTTGGGTTTCACTGGTCACTCTTCTTTACCATTACTTCACCTTACTCTAGTAGGTGGAACCAAATACAGACAATATCACTTGCTCTCAAAACTTTTCTTTACAGCTGGGCGTGGTGGCGCACGCTTGTAATCCCCACGCTTGGGAAGCAGAGACAGGAGGATCGCACAGGTTTGAAGCCAACCACGCACACTGGTTTAGGAGACCCTTTTTCCAAATAAAAATGTAAATATAGGTCTGGAAGCATAGCCCGGAGGTAGAAGGGCTTCCAGGAACCCCAGTACCACCAAAAAAAAATAAAAACTTTTCTTGACTTCTGGGAAAATGGCGACTGAGAGAAGCAGCACATACCAGTCTTGCTGATACCCTATCTCCATTGCCTTGGAAACAGTGTTCTACAAAGCCAGAAAATACTACCGGTAGAGGAATAACACAATAAGTACAAGGCTAGAGAAAATAAAAGGTTAGAAATCAATCAGAGAACAGTAAAGAAACTCACTTACCTTGTAGCAGCAGGCACAACAGCACCATCTTGCCTTACCACACCCGACATGAGAGACAAAAAAGAAAACAGCCAAGGGCCTAAGGTGAGCAGCTGCAGATTATCAGAGTTTTGGCCCATCAGTTCTTCCTATGCAAACACCAGCTGTAGCTTCCAGCTCTAGTGGTCAAGTTCACTGTGCCCTTCAGGGATATAGAGCACTAGAGGGGAAATCCACCTTCATTGCACCTGACTCCAGGGATGAACAGGAGGGCAATCAGGGTCCTGAAGTGGTTAGCCATGGATCATCAGAATTGGGTTACAGGCCCCATTTTCTGAGGACCCCGATCCACAGGATCCCTCCTCACCACCGCGGCCACCATCCTATTCCAGGGCAGCTTCCCACTCTAACCCACTCCTTTCTCCCCACGCCATCCTCCCTTGAGGGACCAACCCTTACCTCCTCTTTGTCTTATCCTGTAGGTCACGGTACCCACTCCAGAGACCCCCCCTTTCTCTCTTGACCCTGCTCCATGAGGTAGCTGGTGCAGAAAGTGTAGTCTGCATCCATGTTACTTTTTACTTCCCTGACCTTGCTCAAATTGAAAACATATTGGGTTCTTTTCCTGCCAATCCATCCAGTTTTATTAAAGAATTCCAACATATCATACAAGCATACAATCTAAACTGGCAGGATCTTCATGTTATTTTAACTTCTGCTTTAACTCCAGATGAACATGATTTTATTGTAAACATACCAGTATTGGGAATGGCCTAGGAAGATCTGAGAAAGCTATGATTATTAATATATTCCACGCAGACCTCTCTGTGTCTTAAGACGAGATTCTAGCAATATCCTAAATGCTAGGGTAATTGGTTTTATATTGAGAAGCTCTGGGAAGGGGGGAGGCAACCTTGCCCAGACAGGCCACTAAAACCCCACCTTTTCTCTCTCAGATGAGGTCCCAGCAATCCAAAGTGAAACCTGGATCTCCACTCGCATGTGTTCAAAACTGGGAAACGTTTGATCCCAAAACACTAAAGAAAGCTCTTTTTTTTTTTTTCTGTACCCAAGTGTAGCCACAGTATGTGCTGGGGGACAGAGACATGTGGCCTGTCAGGGAGGTTTAAATTATAACACTAATCAGCAACTAGATCTATTTTGTAAAAAGGAGGAAAGATAGATGGAAGTAGCTTATCTTCAGCTGTTCTTTAACCTTCGAGACCACCCAGATTTCTTTAATGATTGCAGGGTTGAAACAAGTGTGGCAGCCTTGGCTACAGTATGATGGGGAGGGAGAGTTTAGAGTTCAATCTGTCCATGTGCAGTTCTTTCTTAAGGGATGAGTGTAAGGCTACATCACCAACTCAAACAATAGGTGCTGGCAGTCTTAGTCATTTTTTTATCCAGTAGAAGCGGAGGCCATTCTTAAGACAAAGACTACTACTGTAGGCTGCCAATTCGGTTTAACAGGGACTTGAAAAGGGAAAGACAGAGGGGCAAAAGCCATAAAAGAAGCCTGGCTGAGCACAGAACCCTAGGCTCAAGTCTTTAGGGATGAAGAACAAGGGCATCTCTGACATAACTGCCCTTAATCCACGAGGCCAAAAAGGCCCTCCCAGGCCTGGCTCATGAAACAAAGGGGAACCATTAAATGGCTAAACTCCCCCAGTTCCAGAGGGAACTGAGGTCCCCAGACCTAAGTTCCCAGTGATTCCTCCCAACTCCAACCACCTGAGTTAAGACTAAAGAGCATTAGGCGATCACAGATCTGAGCATTAGGCCTCACAGATCTGAGGCCAGAGGTAAGGCGTTGCTAAACCATCTCTTTACTCAAGATTCAGCCTGCTGCATCCAGGGAGATCTTCCATTCTCCCATTCTTAGCCATACCGGAGATTTCAGCTCCTCTGGTAACAAGGAGATATAATGTCAGGAAACCAACTTTGTCTTTTCACTGGCATCACTAAAGTTACTGCTTAAAGGTTTTTTATTTTTATTTGCAACCAGTCTTAGCTAAAATGTAAACTCCTAAAAAGCTGTGCAATTAGACCCCTGTGAGATGTGATTGAATAGTTATTTTTTCTTTGACAGAATTAATGTTTTAGGACACTAGTAAAGTTTATTTAATGTGTATTTCTGTGGGAATCTATGAGAGTTATTCTTCTGCAAAATTAAGGTTTAAAGGTGCTAGTGATATTTACCTAATGTCTTCAACTATTAAATGGGGGAAATGCAGAATGCAATGCTTTAAAGTGCTATTAATTTCATAAGGTTTAAAGTAACAAGTATTTTAAATGTTTTTTTTTAAATTGCTGGTATATGAACATTATGAAATGGTATTGGCTTTTTGGTTTGCTTGTATGTAACAACAATAGATAGATATAAGGCATGTGCTGGTATAAAGTGTTTTTTTTTTTTTTGTAGCAAAAGGAAATTTTGTGAGATTAAGAAAGCATATTGTAAGGTTTACCCTAAGATTGTCCCAAATAGAAAACAAAGAACCAGGATAGAAAAATCAGAGGGTTAAAGCAAGTTGCAGAGTGTTTGTAGTAAGTTGCAGGATGTTTGTGGTATGTTTGTTTGCATAGGTGATGAAGATGGATTATTAAAAGGGAGTAGGTTTCTAATAAGCCTACCACTTGTATGTTCCCAAAAGAAAAGTGCTAGATATCAACAACAGGGGTGTGCTATGGATAGGAGAGGCTAGAGGATTACTTTTGGCAATGAAATTGGAAGACCCCAAAGTCTGAAATAATTCTTTAAAACTTGTTTCAAGACTGTTTACCAAAAAAAAGTTATAGGAGATATTAATTCCAAAAATAGCTTGTTAAGTCCACCAGGCAAGCAATCTAGAGACACATGTCCAGGTGAAGATTGACAGCTTGGTTTCACTCATATGCCAGGGGAAGCTTTTACATCTTTTCTGACTGGGACATAGTCCTAGATAACAATGTTACCCTATTGTCAGTATACCAGCAAGTTAAGTAAACTCCAAACAGTGCCAGAGAAAATGGGTAAATTCTGTTTTGACTAGGTGATCTGGTACTCATCAAATCATCTAAAATCTTTATTCCAAAGTCTATTTCAGGTCTCCACAGCACTAATTTCTGGATTCACAAGGCACAAAATAAACTAAATACAGCCCACTTTTGTGTGTTTCAGCCTAAGTCAGCAAAACAGGTTTTAACGTCTCATTTTTAAGTGTATCTTTAGGTTTTCATGGTTAACCTATACTGTGAGTGTTGTCTCATAGGGTTAAAGCTCTCAGACATCAGATGGTGTTACAGACAGAATCTGACAAAAACATCTATCAAAGCCATTTGGATGGTCAAAGAGCCACACTGCATGGACCCATCTGATTGCCCCATGCCAATTACATACACCTGTACCCTAAGCCTAGGCCCCCTTATGTCACCCCTGTTCAGCCTGAAGAAGCTCAATGAGTCATTGCCCTTATTCCTTAGCTATGGGCACATGTATGTAATATAATAATGGGAGAAAATTGATGGAAATTTGGCTCATGTTAAATGTTTGTAAAATTGTAAAAGTCAAAATGTATTTTCTGTGTCTACCTTTGGCCTGACAGGTGTCAGGAAGTTTCTAGACAGAGGGGGGAATGTACCAGTATTGGGAATGGGATAGGAAGGTTTGAGAAAGCTATGATCATTAATATATTCCAAAAATTGGGTGAGGGGCAAATCTGTGAAAGGACTTGGTTTCTGCGTAGAAGCATTCAATTATTCCAATGTAAATTAACCTAGCTAAAGGTAATTAGCAAGTCTATAGAAGAGGGGAACTAGGACTTCCTCATCCTCATTCTAAAGACAGGTTTATATAATAATTGGATAATCTAGCTAGGATTGGAGGAGGGGTCAACCTTTACCATCCTGAAAGGAGACACCTTGCCACACCTTGCTTGGGGAGAAAACTTATAGGGACATTTACTATGTCAGAATTACGTAAACAAGATGGAGGTCATAGGTATAAAAAGCCCGGCCCACATGTTGTATCTTTGATGGGGCATTCATTTGATCCACCCCCCCCCCCATGCTATTCTGGCATGGGGCTGTACCTATCTTCTGTATTTCTATCTTTTTAATAAACTTCTTTACATCTTCAGCAAGAGTCTGGGCTAATGTTTATTTATACTTAGCTCAGGACAAGAACCCATAGTTTTTCTGCTTTGGGTTTTTTTGTGTATTTTGATAGAAATTGTGTCTAGAACCCTAACAGGGGTCCTCGGGGACGGTTTCCCCAAAAACATGTCATCTCAAACCACAACAGTAAAGACTGCCCGGGGTGCTCCATCCAGGGTCCCTGAACCAATCCAGTGATCTCTACCAGAGCAGCTTTAGTTCCTTCTGAGGATCCCCACTGGGATTACCAGCCAGTCCCTAATAGTAGGGGTGAGGAAATAAAAAAGAGAGATCACATGATACTATGCCTTCTTGATGGCATGTGGAATGTTTCCCATAAAGTGGTTAATTACGATGAGCTTAAGGAAATCACCCAGGGTCCAGATGAAAACCTGGCTGTTTTCTTAATCGACTGCAGGAGGCTTTTACTCTCTACGCCCACTTAGATCCATCTTCTGAGGCAGGAACTGTGGTACTGGAAAATCATTTTATTGGGCAATCAACCCCTGACATTTGGAAAAAATTAAGAAAGGTTGAGATGGTGCTCAGACCCCTATCCGAGATTTGGTTACATGACATTTAAAGTTTTTAATTCCAGAGAGGAACAGGGGGAGTTGGAGTGTATACTCCAACTGTGCCAGAAGGCAGATTTGCAAGCCTGAGTCCTGGTAGCTGCCCTGTGGCCAGCGGATGAGCCTCAGTTCTTTAGGTGACGAGCACCACCTAGGGTGGAGGACAGCAATGACAACCACCTCCAGGAACCTGTTTTCAATGTGGACTCAATGGTCACTGAGCATGTAGCTGCCCTCAGCCGTGTCCACCAACCAGACCGTGCCTGGTGTGTGGCCAGGAGAGACATTGGAAAAGTGAGTGCCTTTGGAAAAGTGGTGAGCTCCAGGTGCCTCAAAACAGGGGCAGCACCCTTCCAGACCAGGCCCTGCTGCTGGCCCTACTCTCCCTGGCCAAAGACTGATGGCTCCCAGGCTCCTCAAACTCAGTCCTCCTTGCCAGCCCATGGTAACTCTTAAGGTAGCAGGTAAGCCAATTGCCACACACTACAAGCCCTCTTTTACAGGATAAGATTGCTCTGCTTGAGGCTCAGGCCAAAATTAGCCTAATATATGATTCCCTACACGTGGGACCTATGGCACTTACACATTTTTTAAGCCACTTGTTTTATTCTCCTGTCCTGAAACAGCTGATTAGTAAAATTGGTGCCTCCTGTTCTACTTCTCTTTAATGTTTTTATTTCAGCAGATTCACTTGTTTACATAGTACGGTGCTCTGCCTCTCCAGATGCCAGACAGCCATAAATATTAAACTCTCTAGAATCCATTACTGATGCTCCTGACCCAATAGCATGTTTTTCATTTGACCAGACTGACCCAAATCCACTCACTGCTGAAAGGAGTGGCATGTGTCCCTCTCAGGGAAAATGCTGCTATTAATGATTCTGGTCTAATGAAGGAAAACTGCTAAAGAGGGTGGTGTGTTTCTTTCTCATGGAAAATGTTGCTATTATATTAACAAATCTAGCAACAATCTACCTCATCTCTAGAAAGGCTCCAAGGGCCAGCAGCTGTTGGCCTCCTTCCCTTCCAGGCAAGTGACAATAGCTGACGGGCTTCTGCCAGGACTCACTCTCAAAATTTGATTTTCTTTTAATAGCTCTTTGTCTGTTAAAGTCTATTCAAACACACATTACCAAGCTGTCCAGGGTAACCTCCAACTCCTGCTGCAGCCATACTCACACCTGCCTACTTCCAAAGGACTCAACCTCTCCCGGCCAAGAGGCCCCCTATGATGCCCCCTGATGGTAGGAAGTAGCTTAGACTCCATCTCTGCCCATTATCACCGAAAGGCCGAGATAATAGGTTGGGTCCCCTTCCCCTCCACCCATGTGATCCCTCAACAGGGACAGGAGGAGGAACCCTGGAAGCTAGAAGAGGAGATATCGTGAAAATCCAGGTGCCTCAAGACTCCAAATATTGTGAAACATACTCCAGAGGTCAAGAGACTACAGATGTCATGAGAGAATCAGCGCTCCCATGCTTACCCCCCTCATCCAAATGCTCCACTTTTAAGCAAAGACACTTACCCCCCCACCACCACGTGGGTGACTCAGCTGGCCAGTCAGGATTATGGGAGATTCCAAAAACACGTGGCTTGTTGGTCCCTTCCCCCACGGTCCTGGCTGACTTTGCTCCTGAAGGTGCCAAAGTGCTAGGTTCTTGCCTGATTAAAGCAGATTTTCTGATACCTCGGTGGGGGCTTGCCTCCTTCACAATATCCCCAAACCCCTATTTTCAACGTTACACCTACATCATTTTATCACACTATTTATTTCCTAGGTAAGACTTTTCCACCATCCGTATCACCACCTCAATCTGGCCAATGCAAGCCACTCATCAATCAGATGTACCATCTAGTTGTACACCTGAAATCCTAGTGCTTGGGAATTTGAGACAGGAATATCTCAGATTAGAGGCCAGCAGAGTACAGTAATTTAATGAGACATTATTTCAAAATCAAAAATAAAAATGGACTAGGGTTGTATCTCAGGTCAAATCCTTAGAATCAAACACATACAAAAAAAAATTTTTAAGTATGAAGAGTTACCATTTCTATTCCATACATTCTCCTAATACCCCTTTTTCCTGAGTCAGAATAGATCAGTTTTCTTTTTGTAATATTGTCAAAGGACCTTTAATATTTTAGTTGTTCTGTTTTTCTTACTGGGGTGCTAAACTACCTAAGATCAACAATTCTGACTCAGTATCCCTAATATTCCTAGCATGTAGTAAGAAAATAAATTTTAAATATGCATATTAAGTGGTGTAATTACAGGCAGAACAAAATTCTATGAATGTACTTTAGTTTTAAGACTTTTATCTTCATTATCAAGTTGGCCTTGATTAACAATCATTATCATTGTTTTTAGTCATAGAAGTATAATAAAATATATACAAAGATGATTGGATAACAAATAGTGATAGGGACATAATAAGAATCTTATACAGCTTTGTATAAAAGAGAAAAAGTATAAGAGCACATCTATTTTGTCTTAGTCTTTTTTTTTCCAGTGAGACTAAGATCAAGGTTTTACACTTTCTGGCTCAAAAGAATTAGATATTGGTAACACATGTGCCTTTATTGCTTATAAAGATGAAATAATTTCCTACTGTGTTCTATGCTACAATGTGATAAGAACTGAAACATATAATTTGATTATGCACATAAAATTTGCACTCAAAATATCAAATGTAAGCCAGGAATAGTGACATACACTTGTAATCCCAGTAGTGCGAGGTAGAGGCAGGAGGATAGGAGGTTTGAGGACAGCCTCAGCAAATAGTGAGACTTTCATCAACCTAATGAGATCCTATTTCAAAATAAAAATAATATAGGGCTGAGGATGTATCTTGGAGGTAGAATGCCTCTGGGTTCAATCCCTAGTGCCACAAAAATAAATAAATACATAAATACATAAATAAATGTAAGTTAGTTGCATTTTTATGGTTAGAAATATTTAAAATTTGGGCTGTACTCAAGAGCACTCAAAAATAAAAAGGAAAAGTTAAACATTACCATCTTCTAGTCATGTTTCTTTTCCACCTAGAATTTCTTTATTTTAAGTCAAAATTTCTACCTATATTTATGATGAGCTGATGTAATTTGTGGCTATTTGTCTTACAGGTATAATTGCATGAACATTATGTTAATTAATCTATTGATCTTTTGGGGTCCCTTTTTTCCAACCATCTATTTTGTTAAAAACTAAAAGTTAAAAATCTATATTCTTACTGTTCTTCCCCCCAACTAATCACAATGTGTAATCATAACATCCACTTCACCCCAGAGGAAGAATTTTTACAAGAAATACAGCAATCATACTTTCAATATAGGCTATAGAGGAGATGAAGTTTCTTAAAAGTTCAAGTGTCTGTACAAGTATGAAAAGAAACAAATGAAAAGAACTCCCTGCAATATGGAAGCCTGAAGTCCATTCTATTTTAAACCTGCACATTGAGATATTCTGACATAAACTGTGAATTATATCAGTTCAAGCAATATAAAGCAAGGACTGACTGATAAAATGAACCACAGATGAGTTCAGAACATGAGATAAGAGTCACAAAGAGGTAAATGAATTCAAGCGACAAAACTGGAAGCAGACCCTGGTGGCAACCGAGAATGGGCATGGTGATTAATACTGAGAGTCATCTAGGCTATGACACAATCTGACAAGTTAACTTCTGAGAGAGAAAAAAGGGCATATACAGTTTAATGACTGTTTCAGTCATTTAATTTTTGTCACAGTTACCAAAATTCCTGACAAGAACAACTCAGAAGAAAAAAAATATTTGGAGCTCATAATATTAGAGGTTTCTGAGGTTTCAGAGGCCAGTCCACGGTCAGGCAGCTCATGGCCATAGGGGCAGCTTAGTAGTAGGGGTTTAGGGCATGGCAAAGGAGGAAAAGCATCACAAAAGAAAGAAAGAGAAAGAAAGAGAGAAAGATAAAGAGAGAGAGAAAGAAAGAAAGAAGAAAGAAAGAAAGAAAGAAAGAAAGAAAGAAAGAAAGAAAGAAAGAAGGAAGGAAGGAAAGAAAGAAAGAAAGGTTTGCTAGAGACAGTTTTCTGGCCACACCACCAGGGATTCACTCCCTCCAACCATATCCCATCCAAACCTGGCTGCATTGTCTAACACATGAGCTTCTCTGGGGAATATTTTAAATTCAAAGTATAACCCGGAAATGGTGTTGTATGCTTGTAATCCCAGGGCTTAGGAGGCTGAGACAGGAGAATCCTGCAGATTTGAAGCCAGCCTCAGCTACTTAGTGAGGCTCTCAGAAACTTAGTGAGACCCTGTTTCCAAATGAAATATAAAATAGGTCAAGGGTGTAGCCCAGAGGTAGAGGCCCCTGGGTTCCATCCCAAGTACAAATAAATAAATAAATCCAAACTATAACATCAGGTTGTTCATTTTTTTTTTTTACAAATTCATAGAGTTAAATGTCAACTTATATTGTTTTTCTTCTATCATCTTTATCTGGAAGTTGTTTCCTGAGGAAAACCCCTAGAGATAAGGTAGAAAATGGTCTCAAATCCATTCTTTATAACAGTGAATGCATACCTACTCATGTGAGGAATTCCAGTATTAGCAAGAGTATGAGGGAAGAGGCATAGTCAGTAGTAAAAGAAAATTTGTAGTAAAAGCTTCACTTTGGCCCTCATGCTTAAGTCTTCCCCCACCCTGCCAAGAGTCAGTCACAATTTCCTATACCCTATATTTTCATAAGCCACTCTAAAAAGGTAAGTCCTATTATGCGATGACTTAAAAGAAAATGCAAATATTTGCATCAAGATAGAAAAATTGTTCTAAATCAGTTCATTCAAACAATTTTTTCTAAATAACAATAAAGACACATTTTTTCTTACAATTTTATAGAATATTTAAAATCACGTGTGTGTGTGTGTGTGTGTGTGTGTGTGTGTGTATTAAGAGTCTTACAGTATACATTTCTCACTCAAAAAAGGTAAACAGAAAGGACAGCAGCATAGTGGAAATTAGATTGTCCTACTTTAGTTTGTACTGTTAATTCAATCATCTATAAGCTTATCCAGGGCAGGAAATATAAGTATCATATTAATTTAAATAACTTCAACTGGCATTACTTGAATTTGATGATAATTCCACTCTCAGTGTACGAAATCTTTGAACTGACAGTACTTACATACTTAAAATTTTTATATTTTATTTTTATTCACATCATATCTTTTCTACCTTTCAAAATTGACAATACTTCATCCCCACTTTACTTTTTAACTCTCTTATTGCTATTTTTTCAGCTTGACTTTCAGACCCCACAAGATTCCAAATGTCAAACCGCCAAAGGACACCCATTTAATTCCTGACAGAGTCCTATTACTGGCTTAGAAATGTGAAGAATATGAAGAAACCAGTACTTCAGGGGTTCAACAAGAACATAACTTTGATGAACTAGAACACCAGTCCAAATAAATCTCATGTCATTATTTGTTAATTCAATTGTTTATTCATTTAAAAATCTAATAACATTTATGAAAATCTACTATTCTGTGTCAGATACCATGTTGGGCATCAACAGGCCGTATCTCACATGGCCCTCACAATGCTGCCATCTATCATCTATCTATCTATCTATCTATCTATCTATCTAATCTGTCATTTGTCTATCTACAATGTATCTACCCACATTCCTATGTTCTATTTATATATTATTAGCAGTAACATAATTATCAACTCCAAATTATACATGAAGAAACAGAAGTTCAAAGGTTTTTTCACTTTTCAAAGTTTTTAAGTAACTGTTAGACCAATCTTGCTGACTTTTTCCATAAATAATGGAAAGAGTTTAATATCATCTAGAAAATATTCAAATAAGACTAGAACTGGCCTTGAGTTACACAGTCATTTATTCATATATTCATTAATTCACTTATCATGTCCTCAAAAGTTAACTGTATGTCCAGCCCTGCAGTAGGTATTAAAGGAAAGTCTGCTTTCAGGGAAAAGGAAAGTGCTACTTGCTGGTTCTGATGTTTAAAATATGTTAATTTGCCTAGCAAGAGGGTAAAAATCCTTAGCCTTACTGCTGGCAAAATTGTGGTCCAAAGGCCTAAATGAAACTGTTTTAGCAGTCTGGATCAAGTGCACTGTCTTCTATCATTTGTGCCCAATTGCCAATACTCAGTAATTTTTTAAATAAATAGAGTTGGAATTATATTAAACCTTTTACTAATATCAAGAGTTCTGAAAAAAGACTTTTGATAACTTTTGTTAATGGTATTGTTTGTATAGGAGAGCATATTTTGCCAGTTTCTCATTGCGTCATTCCAGAATTCGAGCCCTGCTATGGTTTTCAACTCTCTTCTAGAATTGTGCTTTTATCTCTTTAATCATGATCAAGTTCCATTATTATTTTTTACTTACAGGAACCTCTGCTTAGCTTCAATGTACTTAATAAGAGTTCAAATATCCATGATAGAGATGGTGCTATCTTGTTTAAGACATCTTCTAAGATCATGTGACTGAATCCCAGTATTGGTCTACACTTTGCTTGTTTTAGGAAGGTATTCACTTTGTTGTTGTCTGTGCATCTGGCACAGAACTTAAGAGAGGGGGCAATTATTCCAAAGAGTAGCAACTTGTGTTCATCCTTGCATATGACATAATTTATATAGAAAGTGAAGGTGTCATTCTGGGTTTCATTCTTATCACTCCTTTTGTCAGTGCTCTCCAGCACCCACACAACTCAAAGACGGCCCAGAATCACTGGGGCATGTGCATGCATCAGCTATGAAAGAGCAGTTGGTTGAATCAGGCAAGAGAGATGGAGGCACTCTTCCTGTGACCTGCTTACTGGCTTACAGAATTTGGTCTATTTCTCAATGCAAAGCCCTTTCTCACCATGCTGTGTCTGATTTGCTTTTATGATGACTATGAAGAGGCCTGTGATCTTTGTCTATATCCTGGACTGCCGGCAGTTGGGCTCCAGTGCTGCTCACCCTGCGTGCTTTCTTACAAGGCAGTATGTGCAAGATGGGTTTTGGGTCTTGCTTCTGCTAAAGGCACTCAGACACACTCATCCTGTCTTTCTCCATCCTTGTCTACCATTATTTTGAAACCCTTTTCCCTGCCTTTTATTCCCTTCCTGCCCTTTCTCACTCATAAGCCTAGTTTAAGTGTAGGCTTAACTATTTTCCTTCATTGGTACTCCCCTTACTTTTTGTGACCACAACCCACTTAAAAATGTATTTTCTTGGCTCCTTTCTCCTAAAACAGTACCCAATACAATAATACTACAAATCAATACCGTTCTACTATTATTTTTCTTTTCATTCCAACCATGAGGGAGACCCAGGGCCTAAGATTTGCTGTGATAACATCATTTTCAGGTGTCGTGTGACCTCACTCAGTCATTCCAAATCTTTCTGTCTCTTCAGAGTGTCTGAAGTTGGCACTGTGGAGAAAGTAGGTGATTGGGGACTGGCTTCAAGCTTTTCTAAGACCTCCAATTATTGAGCCATGTATGGGACTATTGACTAACAGAGATGCCATGTAAATTCCTATTATAACTTCTTCGATCAAATTGTCCTTGTATTTACTTTTAATCTTAATACTCCATTTAATAAAAAGAGGCCCTTTTCCAAAATTTTCCTTACCCATTCAAATCCATAATGTTGTTTTGCTTTGACCTTTCCTAAAATGTTATACTCATGAAGTTCCTTGCATGATCACTACTTTGGTATACATATGTCTTTGACTTCAAATTTTATTAGACCTCATGAGCATTTAGTCCATCTTACAGGTTAAGTGTGTACCTGATTACACACAAATTTATATCCTCATGTTGATGCACCAATGAAATGTTTTTCTTTAGTCCAGAATAACTAAAAATCTAAGACCTTATAGTAAATAAAATCAGAAGTCATGAGCAAAGTTCAAACTTACAACTATACCATAATAAAACCTGGTATGCTAGTAAAAAATAATCTGCCAGCAAAAGTTCAATTAGACTTTTCGATGGTAAAAATTATTCTAAATAAAACCTTACCTGCATGCTGTGCCTTCTCTGCATAAGAATTGGAGCAAACTATGCAGATCTTGCACCTGTTGAGCTATACAGAAAACCTACAGGAAACCAAGAGTGCAAGTGCATGTGATTAAACACAAAAGATTAGAATAAAACCTTAGGTGGCTATGGTTTCTGCTGTTATTGTAACTCTCCATGCTCTTGTACATCACATATTATTAGTGGACAAAAATCACATAATAGCAAATTACTAGCCTTATGCTTAGAGTTCTTAGACAATGCCCATTATGTGAACATCTATGGCTATTCTGAGCGTACAGAATGACTAAGTCAAACCAAAAGGTTATCACGTTGTGTTTATGAATTTTGATAAGTAGTGGCCTTATGTTATGCATGTCTATGACTCTGGAGAGCAGCTTTAGGTTCAGCCTTGTGGCGGCTCCTGCAGGGGCTAATCAGAAGAGCTGCTGTGACTAAAACTGAAGTGGAAGTTGCAGCTGCCTGGGCGATGACTTTCATTAAAGCTGCCTGCCAGTGGCAATACAGAATCCAGACTGGATTTTAGAAACAAAATGTGACACTTGTAAGGTACTTGGACACAGTATTCAGAATTTCCTAATGGTGGCATTGCACCTTTATGCCACGAAATAAAATCTTTAAACCAGTATTGACATAAAATTCACCCTATAACAAGTGGGTTAAATGTGAGCATTTCCAATTTTCTTTGTAACTATATAAAAATGTATATATGTGTATGTTTTGCCATTAAAATGTATATGTGCTTTGCACTTTTTTTTCTCTACAATCCTAAAGTATTTTTTCTTTTAATGGAGTACAAGATGTTAGTGGCACACATGCATACATCACTTTAGCCCTTACCCAATTCCCATCCCATTCCTTCCCCTTCCCTCCTTCTCATGTTTAGATTAGTGACTGACTTTCATATGTTTGTGAATGTACATCATGTACATTAGGGAGTTGTTTTAAATTTTTTTTTATTTTTGCATTGTAGTCATACATCTTAATGGGGTACAAGATGGTAGAGGCATGCATGCTCACATAACTCATTTAGCCCTTTCCCAAGTCCCTCCCCATTCCCGTCCCCTTCCCTCCTTATTATGTTTGGCTTAGTGACTGAATTTCATATGTTATACTTTGCATATAAAATTAATTACTTCTGTGGACAAAGGCCAAAAGATAGTCTGAATCATTTTGTATAATAAAACTGTGTGTATTTTTTCTCTTTTGTTATAATCAACATTACATTATGAAAACTTAAAATTTAAGTTTTGGTTCATTTAGGAATAAAGTTTATTCTTGAATTAGCAGTATGGATGGAATACTCTGCTTTTATTCTTTGTATAAAATAGTTCTATTTATGTAATTCTTTCTTTGTTGTTGTTGCTGCTGTTGTTGTTACTAGGGATTGGACCCTATGGCATTCTACTTCCAGGCTACAACCCTAGCCCTTATGTTTTTGTTCAGAAACAGGATCTTACTAAGTTGCTAAGGTTCTTACTAAGCTACTGGCTAAAGTTGGCTGAGTTTGGTCTCGAACCTAGGATTTCCTTGTCTCAGCCTCCTAAGTACTGGAATTACATGAATATGCCATCACATCTAGTTTATTTATGTAATTTTTCCTAGCAAGACAACAGATATTTAGAGAAAAAATACTGGAGAAAATCTTTAATATAGATTGACCAGAATTTCTATGGCCATTAAAATACAGGTTTATCAAATAGTATTTTCTTAGTTATGTTAGTGTCTGTCTATAGATTTCAGGTGATAAACTATATACTGATCTCTATAAAATGACTTAATTTTTTTATTGAAAAAACTTTAGTGTTTAGAAAATAACCTGATAATGTAAATATATGCAGTGTTATTTTCCAGGAGAAATCAAGTGAAGAGGAATAACATATAGTGATACATTAGAATTCTGGTATTTAGCCTCAGGATATAAAAAAAATTCTTCACTGCTTTATCCTATCACATATTTTTTTGGTCATTTATTTATTATACTTGATTTTTAAAAATAAGTTAAATTTTAGTTGATTAATTATGAATATATGTCACAGTTTACATCTATCTTATGCTGTCTTATTTCCAAGCACTTCCCTACGTTGGCAGATGGCCTCACCATGTCTTTCAAACTGATAGAAGCCTGAAATTAGGTCACATCTATGATATGTGCTATGTGTTTAGTAGATATTATTTTCTGAAATTAATCATCCTAGCTCTGTTGGTATAACTAAAAGGAATTCAATCTCTGATGTTTTTTCCAGCTATGCTCCTGAATCTAGAAAAACTGAAGGGTTGAAAGATTTTGCAGCAATAGCATGTAAGAAGCACCGTTGGAAATTCATAATTTTTAACAAAATTAAGACCATTATTAATAGTGTGCTTTTATAATAGTATTTTTGGATAGATTCACTAAAATGCTTCTTATTTTCATCATCAAGGTCTAAAGTTATGGTTTTGAGTATCCAAAGGAAAAAAATGAAATCAACTCACAAAATCCATGAAAAGGAGAATCCAAGGAAAAATTAAGAAGTTTTTAGAATCCTCTCAAGTGGCTACAAACTGGTGCCACATAAAGGCATTACTTTTTTAGAATGTGATGAGCACCTTTATGTGATTTTCAAATGTAGGACTGAACTTCTACTTGTCATAAAACCTCTCAAGGTAATATAATTACTAAGAAAGGCATAAATTTTCCAAAAATGAAAAAAAGAGTGTTGCTGTTTGAAAAGATGAAGCTGCCAAAGCACTGTCAAACTCACTTCTCTCCAAACATGACATTTCCACCTCTGCTTACAGGTGACAAAGGATAATTTTTTAATGTGTATGCACCATTGAATATATGTGCATAACAAGCAAATACAAACTCATGGATTGTTCAATTCAATTACTCTTTGAGTCCCAGCATAAGGCTCATTATTGTGTCAGCTCTCTCACTTCAACATGAGAATAACTCCTTTATGCTTGATAGCTGGTGCATGGTTACTGTCCCCAAATTACTAGTTTATCTCCAAGTTCCAGAAACTCACCATTGTCACTTAGAAGTGAGTTTCCTAATGCATTATTCTACCTTAGCTCGCCCTTCTAAGCAACATATTTGTTCCAGGTTTTATTCCTCTGCTTTCTTTACTTAACATGGGTTCACTCTAGGTATATAACTCCATAGTCTTCAGAATTATTAACTAAAGTTCTCAAGTTTAAAATTGTTCTCCTAGCTGAAACTACTGGAGTTAGTAATGAGGAAAAGTTGGATATTGTGTAGTTATTTAATATATTATCTCCCAAAGTGTAGTTGATATGTTTCTGCATTTTCTAAACATGTTGAAAATTGACTCTTTAGGAAAATCCATATTTACCAAGTATTTCCTTATAGAGAGTTTCTGTATGTACCTCTTATTCTACTGATTTTATATAAGAAGGCAAATAGACTTTTTATATGTATATTCAAATTATATTTAGAACTATATGTAAAAAAATATCCCTTTTCTTACCTCAGTGAGTTTCATTGTCAATTTTATAGACAATTTATTTAGAAGCCTAGTATGTATGTTGTAAATGCCTGTGAAATTTATCAAAGAAGATGCATGAGTCCCATCTCTAAGTATTTTGATGGTGTTGAGAAGCACTATACAACGTGAATATATATATATATATAGTGGTACTGGGGTTCCTGGAAGCCCCTCTACCTCCGGGCTTCACTCCCAGACCTATTTTATATTTTTATTTGGAAACAGGGTCTCCTAAGCCAGCGCCCGTGGCCGGCTTCAAACCTGCGCGACCCTCCTGTCTCCGCCTCCCAAGTGCAGGGATTACGAGCGTGCGCCACCATGCCCGGCTACAACATGAATATTTTTAATGATACATTATTTAAACGTCAAAGTCGATTAGGTTTAGAAATATAGCTTCAAATATTATTTCCTACTAACACATTCATATTTTCAAACCTTCTGCATTGCCAAGGAAAAATTGGAAACAAATAGTCAAATTCAAATTTCTGGCTGACTTACATATTGAATTCCTATTTTTAAAAAAGAAATATCTTCCATACTTATTTCTACAAACAACTTTGAAGAAGTTTAATAATCAGTAAATACATGAAATGTGAATACAAATAGGAAAAGGGACAAAAAGGAATGAAGCTAAATAAATGATAATGCACACTTGACAGTTGGTTTAATGTGAAAGATGTGCTTTTATATATATCTATACTCTGCTCGTAACACTAACATGTATATGCTTATAATAACTGAACACTAACATGTATATGCTTGTAATAACTGAAATTTTTTGCTGGCTATAATATTCTAACTTCAAAAATGTGTCTTTCTGTAGACCACATGACTAGCAATTAATAAGAGTACATTTGAACTTTAACATCTGAAAAGGTTTAAAAGAACCATTTATTTCAATAGTGATAAATTATTGACATTAAATATCAGTAAATTAATTTTAAATTGTTAATACTGAGTATCAGAATAATCTATACACACACTAAATTATTACAGTTGGGAATAGCTAAAAACAGTCTGATTAATCATTTTTACCATAGGCATAACACACTTATTTCAGTAATAGAAATGTAGTATTTAGAGAATTAACATACTACTCAAGTTTAGGCTGAAAGTTTTAAGTCAGATTAAAACAACCTTCTGTTACTTTAAATGTATAAACATTTTAGAAAGTGAAAACTTCTCAAATTAGTAAAAAGAATGATCTATTATAATTAATGTAGTACTTAGACATTGTTACATAGATTATAAAGAAAATGCTAAATGGGAACATAAGATAAGAAAAAAGGAAATGAGTTAAAATATAGAAATTATATATATATGATAGGGTAATTGCCACTGCAACTGATATATGATGATGAAGGCTATTTTTTTAATTTTTATTGGTGCATTGTACTTGTACATCTTAATGGAGTACAAGATGGTAGAGGCATACATGCACACATCACCCAATTAGCGCTTATCCAATTTCCTCCCCATTCCCTCCCCCTCTCTCCTCATGTTTGGATGAGTGATTGATGTTTGTTAATGTACACTATGCGCATTATTTAAAATTTTCTTCAACAGCCATTCAAAATGCCCAGTTTCCAGCCCAAACTTCAGCTCTTGCATTTCTTTATTTGGGATTGAGATTTGGTGATTAAACCTTCCTTGATCAGAAATGTTAATCCTTGGTAATTCTGTCTATATTCTTCTTATACTTTACCACTGATGATGACATAAACAAAAAACTTCTGGGGATTTGCCAGCTTCTTTTCATACCTTTTCCTGCCCCAATTGTCTAGTACTATTCTATTTTGTCTTGATAATAAATACCATAATCTCAGTGCACACCTTAAACCCTTAACATGCCTGTTCACTTATGAGCATACAGAACCTGACAGTACCATTTTCCTCGAGCACTAAAATCTCTAAACCAGTTGAATCCCAGGTAATAAGGAGGGGAAACATTTCTTTAGTTAATTAGTTAGCCAATAGTTTATAATGTTTACTACTTTTTTGTTTTCAAACAAATGTACTTTAGCTATGGGGAAATAAAACATTTTATGTTGTTTACTGGTTTGAAGCATACACCACATGCTGATTTAGGGTATCTCAACATTGACAAGGTGCTGCCTCTTAATTATTACTAGGCATGATATCCTATTCTTTTTATACCAGTAATTGGGAGGCTGAGACAGAAGGATCTGAGGTTCAAGATCAGGCTCAGCAACTCGACAAGACTCCCAGAATCTTAGTGATATCCTGTTTTAAAATAAAATATAAAATAGGAGTGGGAGTGTAGCTTAGAAGCAGAATGCTCCTGGGTTCATTCACTAGTACCACATATACTGTAAAAAAAAAAATGGCCATACCAGCTTCATTTTTGTCTGGTGGCTTCTGGCTGATGGAGTGAATTCTCTGTGTACTTGTCAATTTGTTTTACTTTTTCTTGCAAACTGAACTAATTTTTAAAAGTAGTATTTTGTGAAATAAGGCAGAGGTGTACAAAGCAGTTAGAATTTTCTAAGAGGAATAGTTCTCGGAGAGAGATAGAAAGACAAAATAAAAACCTACAATATGTTTGTTCACATGAAAGAACTAAAGGGAAGCTCAAGAAAATCAGTCCAATATAACCCAAATCCCTATTTTCTTTTACCTTATCTATTTGAGGGACACTTCAGTGTGAATACTTTTATAATCTATAAATATGATCAAATATCTTCCACAAACCACCTTATTTATTCTCCTGTTTTGTTTTCAGTCCTGTGCTATTCAACCATTACTGCTGTTTGATAAAGGAACATAGACTCTAACTTCTGGCCATCTCTTCTTTTAAGCAATATACACAAATGAAATGTGTGGCTCCATGTTCTGCTCACTGGGAGGACTTCTTTCCTGCATGCTCTTGCAGGACAATACTTGATTGAGGCGACACATCTAGAAGGTGGTATAAGCATATCCTGTTGAGGATTCTGTGACTTCATATCTTGTTAAGGATTCCAGTATTTTGTCCTTTGTTAATATGTATGTCTTAAGGAGCTCTATGTGAGACCATAGTTTTGGAATGAGGGAGAGATGTGAATATCCCAGATTAGGCACCTATGGGATGTGATTTTAAAAGAACAACAAAGCAAGCAAAGTTGCTAATATATGAATTGTGCCTAGGACAGCAGATTTAACATGGTCTACTCAATGTGGAATTCAGAAAAAGATGTCTTTTCAGAGATAAATTTAGATAAAGCGGCAGGCAGTTGTTACAACATTGTTTGAACACAGCAAGCTATCCAAATAAACACTATTTAATAGAGGAAAATTACATAGGTTACAATTCTAGTTCCTGAGGGGGAGCCTTCTGGAAAGCAGAATAATAACCTTCAAAAATCTGCTCCTCCACCAAAAAAGCAATAAATGCAATTGCATAAACTGTCAAAACTACTACATTTTGGAATCTCTTTTTTTTTAATTAAAGACATGCAACAATCTAAAGAGTATTTATTCAAGAAAATGACTGAATCTTGGTAAGAAGAGGGAGCTATGTGTTTCATGTTTGAGTCTTAACTTTTGTGAGAACTTTGAAGCTAACAGTCTGAAAACTATACACGTCTTGAGAAACAGACATTTTGAAGCTGTGTATATATGTATATATTCAAGTTTGACCAACATTCTGAGAGCTCAGGTTGCAATAGGAAGAGCCACCTGTTGCCCCCATTAGCTTTTGAGCTTTGATGACTCACCCACCAACACCAGCTTTGCTGGACCTCTGGCATCCAAGCTCCTCACAGTGTGCAGTTATATCTGCTGTGGAGATCAAGGAAGGAAGCTTCTCCCAGAACCCTCATATAAGATACACCTCAAACTTTAAATAGACTTGTCCTTCCACAGAGGACTGCTTCATCCTAATTGAGTAGTTGGACCTTAGCAATTTTGGAGCTCACAATGAGTCTGATAGACCTCACTGAAGGAATATATACCCGGTGAAGTTTGTTCTCATTTTTATTAACTGCTCTCAACCCTGTGAAACATGAAATAAACCATGTGACTCATGAAAAAATACATTTAGGTAAAACAATGTTTTAAGAATGTATCTATAGTCATATAGTATGTGAAGACATAATCTGTGTGGAAATTATACAAAAAAGGAGAAAAGTCAGAATCATATTGGATCGATTTTGTTTGTTATTGAAGATTAAACCCAAGAACACTCTGTCTCCAAGCTACATTCCCATACTGTTTCTAAAATTATTTTTTTTTCTTGAAACAGGGTCTCTCTAAGTTGCTGAGTTTGGAACATGCAATCCTTCTGTCTCATCCTCCCAAGTATTGGGATTACAGGAATGCACTATTGCGCCTGGCTTGGATCAATTTTTTACATACCATCAATAGTAATTGAGTATTAAACTGATCTAAATTGATCTCATTTAAGATGTAAATTTTAATTGACAGGTTAATTGCAAAAAAAACCCTCAAAAGTATATGGTAAAGGAACCTTCTACAGCATTAAAATGTAAAATAAAGATAAAACAATTTAATCCAATCAGTAATGACTCATTTGAGCACTATGAATAATACCACTTTGTTTGTTTATTTATTTATTTTTTTTTAGTATTGGGGATTGAAGCCAGAAACATTCACCCTCTGAGGTGAACATATAACCTTATTTTATTTTTTATTTGGAAACAGGGTCTTTTTATTTTGAAACAGGGTTTGCCACCACACCCAATTATAATGCCACTTTAATCACTATACTAATTTGGTGTTGACCTTTTCAGTCTTTTTTCCCTAAATATTCACTTATATCTATACATTTATTTTAAGTTTACATATTATAAGAGTTTTTAAGTTTTTTAAAGTATAATGTGAGGAATTTTAAAATGTGTTTTCTTTACAGTGTGAAATCTGTGTTTATATAAATGTAAACTAGTATTTTATACATTATATATAATGTATATGGATTCGTAGCATATGTTAATGTGTCGAATATATAAAATAATTACTTATAGCTTTATAATCAGACATTGAAAGTTAAAATTAAATCTAGTCATAACCATTTGCATACTCAAGGCATTTAGAGAGCCCACTAATATTCATGAAAATACTTAACCTTTCTCTATGAGTGAGTTTTATTAATCTGAAAATAGTTTAAGGAATTTTTAACTACACTATCTGACAAAGTGTATTAATAATAAAAATTGCTATCATCTCGATGTTCCATTGAAATGCTTTTGGCTTGGGGACACATGCAAATTTACCTGGAAAGTATTCAGCATTCCCTTCACAAGGGGGTTTGCTGTGATGTTTGTTTTCACTAAGAAAGAGAAAATGGAAAAGCTTTTCAGAACTTGATTTGATTTATCTGAAAACAAACAAAAAGTGCTTTATTTCGTGTGGCTTTGGGATAATTGCTCCTCTTTCCATGAAGTGTGTGTGTGTGTGTGTGTGTGTGTGTGTGTGTGTGTGTATTTAAGGTAGCTTTAGTGGCTTTTGGTAAAATCTTTAATTTACTTCTTTCTTTTGAAAGACATTTTCTTCTGTATATTTTCTTATCTTACTCTCTGAAGTCTCATTTTAGTCTTTTCATGTTGAAGAATTAATATTGCATGTGATGAATTTTTTCAGATATTTTTCAACTTTAAAGAGGTCGTGTCTAATGATCTGATCCCAAAATGATATATCCTCATTGCAATTCTGCCTCTGAGAAAAGCTGTATTATCTCCAGAGAGCCATGATATAGACTTATCTTTTAATTATCAATTGCTTTATGTATACAATAGAGAGGAAGGACAGCACTTTTTGACTGAAAGAAACTTGAGTTAAAAACGCTGTTAAGAAATTTGCATAATTAATTTTAACAGTTTGAAAATATGACATAGTATACTCAATTATTGCCAACTTCAATATGGATTCTTGAAATATTAGTGTTCAAGTGATTTTTGATATTTTAGACAAAATGATAGCTAAACTTAATTGAACACTTACTATGCATCATGCACTACTCCAAGCCATTTGAATGTGTCTGTTTCTTTACTACTCATAATACCCAACTAAGCAGGCTTTGTTTTTATCCTATTTTACAGTAGAATAACCTGGAGTAAAGGGCTATTAACCCTGTCAAAAGTTTGAACCTGTTGTAACTAGTTGGTAAATCTTGCTATTTCACATTCACTTATATGGTTAATGTGAAAAAGCTACTGATGAATGAATTTAGTTTAGGATTAAACATAGATAATGTCTTTCCTAGTACACAAAAGATAAACACATTTGGTGTTGCAATAGCAAAGACATAGACATTTTCTTAGAAGTATTTAATTTACTGGATGTCAGAATTTCTTCAATGAGTTAAGCTCTATTTACCATAAGGTAGTAAATTGGATGAGATTTGGAAATAGACTTAGACATTCTTGAGGATAGTTTGTTGAAACATATATACTAGAGATCTATATAAAAAATTTTAAACAATATCTTTATTCAACAGAACATGAGGAAATCTAATCTTAGACCAAAAAAGAGCACTGCTTTTACAGATTTTAAGAAAATATTAGCAGTTTTGACTTTTATGAGGAAAAATAAGAATGTTGGTTCACTCAGATATATAATAGAACAATACTTGTAACTGGGTCAGAAATCTTTTTGTTAAAGCAATAATTTATGAATATAAAATAACTGTATATTTTTTCTAGAGACCGACCATTTGAATTAAACAACAACAAGCTCAAATCCTATGCATTAAACTTTTCTTAATATTAAAAATTATTTTAGCCGGGCGTGGTGGCTCACGCTTGTAATCCCCATGCTTGGGAGGCGGAGACAGGAGGATCGTGCAGGTTCAAAGCCAGCCGCGTTGGCTTAAGAGACCCTGTTTCCAAATAAAAATATAAAAATGGGTCTGGGAGTGTAGCCCGGAGGTAGAAGGGTTTCCAGGAACCCCAGTACCACCAAAAATAAAAATAAAAATAAACAAAAATAAAGTGTACTTTCACATTACACACTTATTTTAGGTCAGATACTCTCCTATGTACTCTAGAATATTGCTTCACTTGTCTTTCATGTGTAGTGGCTACTGTTATCTGCATACCACATATGGAGAAACCCAAAGTCAAACTTCTTTTCCCAAAGTCATACCACTGAGATGTAGCCGACTGTACAAAGACATCTAAGTTACTGCTTAATGACTAACAATTTGTAATAGAATATAACAAAATATTCATAATTTTATTATAACTTTAAAATCTTATAAAACCCACACATTCAGATATGCTTCTAAAATCTATTAAATACATGCTAGATCCATGTCCTATAGACTAGCACTGTATTTGCTAGAAATAAACTTTTGAAAAGAATATCAACCATAGGATTTTTTACAGTACTAGTGATTGAACCTACAGGCATTCTACCTCTGAGCTATACCCCAAGCCCCATTTTATACTCATTATTTAAAAACAGGGTCTCACTAAGTTGAGGAGGGCCTTACTAAGTAGCTTAGGCTGGCCAGGAACCTGTGATTGTATTGTCTTGGCTTCCCAAATATTGGGATAACAAACATGTGCCACCACACCCTGCTCCATAGGAAATTTTTAATGCCTTTAATGCACAAAAACTAAAGTACATTTTTAGCAGCGTAAACAATTTCTGGCAATAATTTTTACATAAATGTAATATATATGTTTATATTATATATGCTATACATTGTGTATATACACTATATATTGTATAATGTATATGTATAAAGTCGTATGTAAATAAATACTCATGATTAGGTTTTTAAACTAGTTTACAATGACTTTATAATTTATGTGACATTAATATTTTTCTCCTCTCAATATCTATATTGTAGTGTTAAAATTTCAAGGCATTCTACTTTTGTTTTTCTAGTTTGAATTTACTCAAGGTTAAGTTTGTATTTCGTTCTTCTTCTCCCTTACTCTTACCAGGAATTAAGAAATTTGTTGGACCTATAAGTTTTAAGAGGAAGCATAACTAAACAATAAACAGCATTCATTTTAAAGAAACATATTTTTATGTTATTTAGATACACAAAGTCATTTAAAGCTTAATAAGTTTTAGTTCAAAATATAAAATATTAATCAATATGTTTTGATGTTATAAAAATAATTGGTATCCATTTTAAATATATTACTAGTAAGTCAAGATTTTACAGTTGTGATAACGGAAACATTTTTAAGACACAATTTCATTTGACTCTAACCCCAGTTAAGATGTCATTTATAAAAGCTGGTGTGATCATTTGCACCTCAAATGGTCTAATCAGAGAAAAGTTCTTAAAGGAATAGAACTGGCTAGTTTTGTGGGTTTTTTATTTTTTATTTTTGTAATACAACAGCTCCCCCATCTTACAGACTAAAGAATATAAACTGTAATTCTTCTTTTAATAAACAATACTAATAATGTTTATATAATTTTAATTTATATTTTCTTTCTGGACCTGTAGTAAAGAGAAAAACCTTACCAAAAGTATCTATTATTTCTTGATGATTCAAAGAGGTGAATTCTTACAAAATACCAAAAAGAATATCTCGATGAGGATATTTAAAATTCATTATATAGGATGAATGAATACATGCATATGCTACAGTTTTTAATATGTCTTAGAAAAATAAGAATTGCATTTATCTCCTTGTATGCATTAGAGTGATGTGTTTCTATTCACAGTATTTTTTAAAGGTTTCTTATATTTTGATCACATAATAACAGCATTCTGAGTTTTCTCTCTAAAATTAGTCTGACTCAATACTTATTTATTATATGTTCAGCCTTGCAAAAGAGCTAAAAGTGCTAAACAACTTATCTCAGCTCTCCTTAACACTGACTATGCAAGTAATTCAATTAAAAATCTTAGAAGCTATTTATTCCAAGACAACTTAGGTGAAAGTGTTTTTCCTGTAATTCTAAAAATTTCACTTCCACATGTAAAAATTAACATTTCTGAAATTATCGTACATAATATATGAATTAATATTTCTCATTCCTGAAGTTCCATTTGCTCTATATATTAGATTAGAGTTTTTCATTATTTTTCAGTATTAAACACAAAATATCCAAGAACCAAAGGAGAAAAATTCCCATAACATGTATGTATGTATTGAAATGTTACAGGTATTTTTTCATGTTACAGTATAACTAATTAACAGCCTACTAGGTATAAAATAAAGTTTAGTTTAGTTTTGTTTTGTTTTTACAGTACTGAAGATGGAACCCAGAAGCAATCTACCTCCAAACTACACCCTTGGCCCTGTTTTTATTCTTTATTTTGAAACAAGGTCTCACTGTGTTGCAAAGGGCCTAAGTTGTCTAGGCTGGCTTCAAACCTGCAATCCTCCTGTCTCAGCCTCCCAAATGCTGCAATTACAAATGTGCGCCACCACACCCAGCTAGAATAGAGATTTAAAAGTTATGATATACTTTCGTGTGTTGTGGGGGGTGGTACTAGGATTGAATGCAGTGGCATCTACCTCTGAACTGCACCCCCAACCCTACTTTATTTTTTTACTTGGAAACAGGGTATTGCTATGTTGCTGAGACTAGCTAGAAACCTAAAATTATCATGGGTCAGCCTTCCAAATTACAGGCCTGTGAAACTTCCTGGCTTATTTACTCACTTTTAATTGATACATATTCATTGTTCATGTTTATAGAATGCAGTGTGACAATTTGATGCATGAATAATATGCAAGAATCAAATTAGGGCCATTACGATTTCCATTTCCTTAAACATGTATCATTCCCTCATGTTGGGAGTCTCCAAACTCCTGTCTTCTTGTTCTTTATTTAATACAAACAAGTTGCAAACTATAGTAACACTGCTATGCTGTAGGACATTGAAACTTACTCCTATCTATCTCAGAACCCAGGTAAGGAATAAAAATGATATTTTCTATCGAAGTATCAAAATTACATAGCAGCATACTATGCCCTATTCCTCAAATCTTTTTGAGTGCAGCCATTTGCACATATAACCTTTGGTTGACCCAAATCTTCAGAATGTCAGCCATTTTAGCTCATATAACATTTAGTTGACCAGAATCTTCTAGAATTTTAAACTTTTTTACAAAACTCCTACCAATCATGAAAAGCTGTGAATTTAAACCCTCACCAATCAGGGCAAGGGGCAGGATCATGTCAGGAATAAAAACTGGGTGAACTGCCCACTCAGTATGCTTGCTTATAAGATTTTCTGTTGGTTGTACACTCTTCTGCAGATTTCATGAGTTTTTATTTGTTTTCAACACACATTGCCTAATTTTCTTATATCCTTCTTCCCACTATTCTTCCTCATTTCTAGTAACCATTATTCTGAGCTGTTATTCTAAAATATCAAGGTTTTTAGCTTTACATAAGAGGGAGAAAATACAGCATTTGTCTTTCTATGTCTGGCATATTTCATTTAATACCATGTCCTCAAAAATACGTATTTTTAACATAAAGTCAAAGATACAGTTTCATTTGTAAAAAGTCATCCCCTTCACACTCCTGCCCCCCCCCCACACACACATCAAAACTCATGCCACCAAAATTTCCTAAGAGTATTTGGCAGGAAATATATCGGTCAAAGCTGGTAGTAATGGAGCCATCTGAGGACATTTTTCAGAACCTTGTAGCCAATTGTGTGTGAGGACCAGCCTGTGGGTGAACCAAAATCAATGGTGTGCATCTCTTCCCAAGTCTGATTTTACTGATCTTGTACAGCAGCCTGAAATCGGCCAAGACTGTATCATTTTAACCGTGATTGTCAAGGGTTATAGGAGGGTAACGTATCAAAACCTTTCCTTCTTCCTTCCTCAAATCTTTGCATCAAGCTGGTCTTTAAACATTTACTAGCACTTCACAGCCTGCAGCACTTCTAAACCTATGAAATACTTCTAAGGTCAAGACTTTATTTTTGCTAACAATATTTCCTAAGTTGCTGAAACGTTTCCTCTGGGTAGTTCTCTGGGTCGACACCAGTACAGAAATCTAGTACTTTTATATTTTCTTAGTCATAATACCTAAATTGTTATAGAAATACATGCAATGAGTGAGAACTATCATCTACTATATGATTTCTAATTTGATAATCTATGATTTTTCATCTTCCATAAAATAGTTATTATCATCTCTAATGAATTCAATCAGTTATGCTATTTTGTAAAATTAGTTCATAAAAAGAAAATTTTAAATGAATGTAACAAGTTGTGGTAATGCTACGGCAACTTTATTTTACATCAGATCTGTCTGCATACTTTAAGCACTTTCCTTACCCAACAACTAATTTAATGGAAAGGTATAGGTACAAAAGAAATAGAGGTTAGAAGCAGAGTGTGGTGGCACATGCTTGTAATTCCAGTACTTGAGAGGCTGAGATTGGAGGATTGCAGGTTTGGGGGGCAGCCTCAGCTACTTAGTGAGGCCCTGAATAACTTGGTGAGACCCTGTTTCAAAACAAAGAATAAACACAGGGATGGGGATATATAGGATCCCCTTGAGTTTGATCTGCAGTACTGAAAAAAAAGAAAGAAAAAAAAAGAAATAGAGGTTAGACAAAAATTAAATAAAATAAAAATCAAAACTCTAAATAAATTGTGAGTGCTTTGAACTGCTTAAGTTTTCTCATTCAAATATGTACTAACATAATTGATGGAATTTGGTATTTTAATACAATGTATTTTCATTTAAATAGGCACAGGTAAAAACGTTCTCAACAAGACCTCAAAGGTACAAGAAATTATAAGGCAGATCAATATGTGAGACTGCATTAAACTGAAGAGCTTCTATACAGCAAAGAAAACTAGTAAGAACCTCAAGAGAGTGCTTACAGAATGGGAGATTTTTTAACAACTATTCCTCTGATAGAGGACTAATATCTAGAAAATATAAAGAACTCAAGAAACTCACAGCTAATTAAACAACCCAATCAAAAATGGGCAAGTGGCCGGGCGTGGTGGTGCACGCTTGTAATCCCTGCGCTTGGGAGGCGGAGACAGGAGGATCGCTCAGGTTCGAAGCCAGCCACGCTGGCTTAAGAGACCCTGTTTCCAAAAATAAAAATAGGTCTGGGAGTGTAGCCTGGAGGTAGAAGGGCTTTCAGGAACCCCAGTACCACCAAAAAAAAAAAAAAAGGGCAAGTGAACTAAATAGACACTTCATGAAAGAAGAAATTAAAATGGCCAGTAAGTGCATGAAAAATGTTCCACATCATTAGCAGTCAGAGACATGCAAATCAAAATTACCCTGAGATTTTACCTAACTCCAACTAGAATGGAAATCACTCAAAACACAAATAACAACAGATGCTGGCAAGGATATGGGGAATTGGGAACTCTAATACATAATACAATGTTGATGGGATTGCACCCACTTTTTCAAAAGTGCAACCTCTTTGAAAACAGTATGGAGCATCCTCAGAAGAATGGGAATGAAAGTACGACATAATACAGCAATACCACTTTTGGGTATTTACCCAAAAGAATGGAAACCCAAATAGCAAACTAATGCATGCGAATCTATGTTCATAGCCACACAGTTCACAATTACCAAAATATGGAATCAGCCAAGATGTCAATCAACAGATGAATGGATTACAAAACTATGATATTTGTACACATGGAATTTTACTCAACCATAAGGAAAAAAATTATGTCATTTGCCGGAAAATAGATGGAACTAAACTGGAGAACATTATGCTAAGTGAGATTAGTCAGTCACAAAAAGTAAAAAAGCAGATGCTTTCCCTAATATCCGGAAGCTGGGGAGAAAAAAGATCATAGGAGGAACTCTAGATCAAGAAAGAAAAACCATAGATGAGCAAATCAGATGACCTAACTGAGGGGAATGAGAAGGGAGAGAGGGAAATTTCCTAATGTGCATGATGTACATTCAGGGATATATCAAAGGCAATCACTAATCCAAACATGAGACGGAGGGAAAAGATAGGGAATGAGGTAGGAATTGGTGAAATTCCAATTAATAAAAAAATTAAAATTGAAAGAAATAGAAAAGTAAAAAAGAATTTCTACAAACTTCTTAATATTTAAAATTCATGAAAAATTGGAATATCTATTTTTATAGATTACATGATTTTTATATTCATGATTTTAATACTTATCGTAGGTACCTTCTAACCTTAAAAAAAAACAGTGGCTCTCAACACATGGTAAGCACAGAATCACCTGAAATACTATGCTTAGCTGATTCTTGAGCTCTGACCCAGAATTTCTGGCTCAGTAGATCTGGGATAGAAGTAAGTACTCTATTTCTAATATGATGTTAACTTCAGGGACCACATGATTGTATGCACTAAAAGTCCACATCTTCCAGGTTCTGATTTTATAAAGGCAAACCAAGCTAAAATCAAGTAATCATTCAAATCTTTGAAACAAAAAAATTGTGTTTTTGCCTAATTAAAAAACATTAAGCATCTTTTATAAATGCAATTAAACATTTTTGAGGTTATTAACTTCAACTGACCCAGAAAATGAATAAAAGATCAGATCTTCTTAAAAATAAATTGGATATTTTCTGAAGTTCAGTACATCAAATATTTATTCTGATTTTACTATTTAATATATGATAAAATATTTTCTATAATATTAAATGTTGTTATAAAGTATTAGTCTTGGAATATCAAACCATTCATGTGTACTGTTAAAAGAAAAACTTGGATCCAAATTCTGATTAAAATTGAAGTAACTGGTGGTAAATAAATGATGGTAAGTTTGAATCGTTTTTCTTTTTTTTTTTTTTTTGGTGGCACTGGGGTTCCTGGAAGCCCTTCTACCTCCGGGCTACACGCCCAGACCTATTTTATATTTTTGAAACAGGGTCTCTTACGCCAGCACGGGTGGCTTCGAACCTGCGCGATCCTCCTGTCTCCGCCTCCCAAGTGCGGGGATTACAAGCGTGTGCCACCATGCCCGGCGAATAGTTTTTCTTTTTTAAGGTACATTTTTATTGGGTTTAGCATTTGCTTAATTTTTAAATATAATAAATGACTGTTTAAGAATTTTTATCACATAGCTTTCTATAATAGTAATATCAGGACCTTTCAATCTTAAAATATAGACTACATGCCACCCTAAATTTAATTTATCAGAGGTGTCACACAACAATAAAAGTAAATATTTATGAAACAACTTGTAGAAGACAATATGTATTAGCTTCTGTCATTCTTCTAGAAAGAAATATCCCTTCATCTGTCTGGTGATAATATCTATAGATAGAATCCTTTACTAAATTCTTGAACCTTGTCCCAGTAATTTATTAATGCTCTCATCTTTGTGTGTTTGGGTTGCTATAAAAAATGCCATAAACTGGTATTTTATAAGTGAAGGTTGAAAAGTCTATAATCGAGACCCCTGGAGAAACCAGGCCCAGTAAGACGCTGGGTTCTGGGCAGGGGTCGAGCACAGGGCACGCCAGCTGGGGCCCGGGTCTCGGGACTCTGGGTCCCGGCCGAACTGCGCATAGCACGCCAGACCCCTGGAGAAACCGGACCCAGTAAGACGCTGGGTTCTGGGTGGGGGTCGCCGGCTGGGCACGCCGGATGGGGTCTGGGTCGCAGGACTCTGGGCCCCAGGCAGAACTGCGAGTAGCACGCCAGACCCCTGGAGAAACCAGGCCGAGTAAGATGCTGGGTTCTGGGCAGGGGTCGCGCGCGGGGCACGCCAGCTGGGGCCCGGGTCGCGGGACTCTGGGCCCCGGGCCGAACTGCGAGTAGCACGCCAGACCCCTGGAGAAACCGGGCCCAGAACAGAAAAAGATAAAGAAAAATATCGGAGAGGTGGTAAGAAAGCCGTTATGGATGCCAGGACACTGGAGATGCAGACAAAACTTAACTAAATGCACTGGAACTTATGGAAAAATTCGCCGTGAAAGAGGACTGCTATTTCTCTATATTGTTAAGAATCTCAGACATCACATATAAGGAGAGAGTTTAGCGGAGACCAAGGAGAAATGCGGTGTTGAAAGAGTTCTTCGCGATGGTGGTGAAGACTTGTATTCAGGAGAAGTAGAAACCGGATCTTACCAACTTTATTTTTTTGGAGAAATTACACCAAATGTCGAATGCTACCATCACGCATGCTTAGGAACACTGGACAACATTCAGAGTGGAAAAAGAGCCTGGGAAGAATTTGAAACGGTGGAGGCAGTGGCAATGCCAGTGGCCAATATTCGGGGGAGGCAGAGATCTGATACATTACAACTGGAACCTTTGAAATAATAACCACAGAGACAGTGATCAGAACCTGCGGAGGGGTTAGGTGGGCGCCGGGGCCAGTGGCCGACATAGGAGCTTACTGTGAGGCAAGGCCACTACTGAGGCCTCCGTGGCTGGGATTGGAACCTGCAGAGGGGTTAGACCGATGCTGGGGCCAGCGAGGTCGGCATTGGAGCCTGCCATGATGCAAGGCTTGTGCTAGGGCCTCCGAGGTCGGGTCCGGAACTTGCTGAGGGGTTAGGCTGGTGCTGGGGTCAGTGAGGCCGGCATCGGAGCCTGCCGTGAGGCAAGGCCAGTGTTGGGACCCCTGAGGACGGGACCGGAGCCTGCTGAGGGGTTAGGCCGGTGCTGGGGCCATCGAGGCTGGCATCAGAGCCTGCCATGAGGCAAGGCCGGCACTTGGGCCTCCGAGGCCAGGATAAGAGCCTGCCGAGGGGTTAGGCCGGTGCTGGGGCCAGTGAGGTTGGCATCGGAGCCTGCCTTGAGTCATGACCAGTGCTGGGGCCTCTGAGGCCGGGATCGGAGCCTGCCTAGGGCTTAGGCCGGTGCTGGGGCCAGTGAGGCCGGCATCGGAGCCTGCCTTGAGGCAAGGCCGGTACTGGGGCCTCCGAGGCCAGGATAAGAGCCTGTCGAGGGGTTAGGCCGGTGCTGGGGCCAGCGAGGCTGTCATCGGAGCCTGCCTTGAGGCATGACCAGTGCTGGGGCCTCCGAGGCCGGGATCGGAGCCTGCCGAGGGGTTAGGCCGGTGCTGGGGCCAGCGAGGCCGGCATCGGAGCCTGCTGTGAGGCAAGGCCGGTACTGGGGCCTCTGAGGCCAGGATAAGAGCCTGCTGAGGGGTTAGGACAGTGCTGGGGCCAGCGAGGCTGGCATTGGAGCCTGCCTTAATGCATGACCAATGCTGGGGCCTCCAAATCCGGGATCGGAGCCTGCCGAGGGGTTAGGCCGCTGCTGGGGCCAGTGAGGCCGGCATCGGAGCCTGCCGTGAGGCAAGGCCGGTAATGGGGCCTCCGAGGCCAGGATAAGAGCCTGCCAAGGGGTTAGGCCGGTGCTGGGGCCAGCGAGGCCGGCATCGGAGCCTGCCTTGAGGCAAGGCCGGTACTGGGGTCTCCGAGGCCAGGATAAGAGACTGTCGAGGGGTTAGGCCGGTGCTGGGGCCAGTGAGGCCAGCATCGGAGCCTGCCTTGAGGCATGGCCAGTGCTGGGGCCTCCAAATCCGGGATCGGAGCCTGCCAAGGGGTTAGGCCGGTGCTGGGGCCAGCAAGGCCAGCATCGGAGCCTGCCTTGAGGCAAGGCCGGCACTGGGGCCTCTGAGGCTAGGATCGGAGCCTGCCGAGGGGTTAGGCCGCTGCTGGGGCCAGTGATGCCGGCATCGGAGCCTGCCGTGAGGCAAGGCCGGTACTGGGGTACTGGGGCCTCCGAGGCCAGGATAAGAGCCTGCCGAGGGGTTAGGCCGGTGCTGGGGCCAGTGAGGCCGGCATCAGAGCCTGCCTTGAGGCAAGGCCGGTACTGGGGCCTCGAGGCCAGGATAAGAGCCTGCCGAGGGGTTAGGCCGGTGCTGGGGCCAGTGAGGCCGGCATCAGAGCCTGCCTTGAGGCAAGGCCGGTACTGGGGCCTCGAGGCCAGGATAAGAGCCTGCCGAGGGGTTAGGCCGGTGCTGGGGCCAGTGAGGCCGGCATCGGAGCCTGCCTTGAGGCAAGGTCGGTACTGGGGCCTCGAGGCCAGGATAAGAGCCTGCCGAGGGGTTAGGCCGGTGCTGGGGCCAGCGAGGCCGGCATCGGAGCCTGCCTTGAGGCAAGGCCGGTACTGGGGCCTCCGAGGCCAGGATAAGAGCCTGCCGAGGGGTTAGGCCGGTGCTGGGGCCAGCGAGGCCGGCATCGGAGCCTGCCTTGAGGCATGACCAGTGCTGGGGCCTCCGAGGCCAGGATAAGAGCCTGCCGAGGGGTTAGGCCAGTGCTGGGGCCAGCGAGGCCAGCATCGGAGCCTGCCTTGAGGCAAGGCTGGTACTGGGGTCTCCGAGGCCAGGATAAGAGCCTGCCAAGGGGTTAGGCCGGTGCTGGGGCCAGCAAGGCCAGCATCGGAGCCTGCCTTGAGGCAAGGCCGGCACTGGGGCCTCTGAGGCTGGGATCGGAGCCTGCCGAGGGGTTAGGCCGCTGCTGGGGCCAGTGAGGCCGGCATCGGAGCCTGCCGTGAGGCAAGGCCGGTACTGGGGTACTGGGGCCTCCGAGGCCAGGATAAGAGCCTGCCAAGGGGTTAGGCCGGTGCTGGGGCCAGTGAGGCCAGCATCGGAGCCTGCCTTGAGGCATGGCCAGTGCTGGGGCCTCCAAATCCGGGATCGGAGCCTGCCAAGGGGTTAGGCCGGTGCTGGGGCCAGCAAGGCCAGCATCGGAGCCTGCCTTGAGGCAAGGCCGGCACTGGGGCCTCTGAGGCTGGGATCGGAGCCTGCCGAGGGGTTAGGCCGCTGCTGGGGCCAGTGATGCCGGCATCGGAGCCTGCCGTGAGGCAAGGCCGGTACTGGGGTACTGGGGCCTCCGAGGCCAGGATAAGAGCCTGCCGAGGGGTTAGGCCGGTGCTGGGGCCAGTGAGGCCGGCATCAGAGCCTGCCTTGAGGCAAGGCCGGTACTAGGGCCTCGAGGCCAGGATAAGAGCCTGCCAAGGGGTTAGGCCGGTGCTGGGGCCAGTGAGGCCGGCATCAGAGCCTGCCGTGAGGCAAGGCCGGTACTGGGGCCTCCAAGGCCAGGATAAGAGCCTGCCGAGGGGTTAGGCCGGTGCTGGGGCCAGTGAGGCCGGCATCAGAGCCTGCCTTGAGGCAAGGCCGGTACTGGGGCCTCGAGGCCAGGATAAGAGCCTGCCGAGGGGTTAGGCCGGTGCTGGGGCCAGTGAGGCCGGCATCGGAGCCTGCCTTGAGGCAAGGTCGGTACTGGGGCCTCGAGGCCAGGATAAGAGCCTGCCGAGGGGTTAGGCCGGTGCTGGGGCCAGCGAGGCCGGCATCGGAGCCTGCCTTGAGGCAAGGCCGGTACTGGGGCCTCCGAGGCCAGGATAAGAGCCTGCCGAGGGGTTAGGCCGGTGCTGGGGCCAGCGAGGCCGGCATCGGAGCCTGCCTTGAGGCATGACCAGTGCTGGGGCCTCCGAGGCCAGGATAAGAGCCTGCCGAGGGGTTAGGCCAGTGCTGGGGCCAGCGAGGCCAGCATCGGAGCCTGCCTTGAGGCAAGGCTGGTACTGGGGTCTCCGAGGCCAGGATAAGAGCCTGTCGAGGGGTTAGGCCGGTGCTGGGGCCAGCGAGGCCGGCATCGGAGCCTGCCGTGAGGCATGACCAGTGTTGGGGCCTCCGAGGCCGGGATCGGAGCCTGCCGAGGGATTAGGCTGGTGCTGGGGCCAGTGAGGCCGGCATTGGAGCCTGCCTTGAGGCAAGGCCGGTACTGGGGCCTCCAAATCCGTGATCGGAGCCTGCCAAGGGGTTAGGCCGGTCCTGGGGCCAGCGAGGCCGGCATCGGAGCCTGCCTTGAGGCATGACCAGTGCTGGGGCCTCTGAGGCCGGGATCGGAGCCTGCCGAGGGGTTAGGCTGGTGCTGGGGCCAACGAGGCCGGCATTGGAGTCTGCCATGAGGCTAGGCCGGTGCTGGGGCCTCCGAGGCCGGGACTGGAATCCTGCCAAGGGGTTAGACCGGTGCAGGGGCCAATGGCCAGCATCGGAGCCTGGCGTGAGGCAAGTTCACTCCTGCGGCCTCCAAGGTCGGGACCAAAGCCAGCTTAGGGGTTAGACCGGTTCAGGGGCCAGCGAGACCAGAATCGGGCCTCCCATGAGGCAAGGCCGCTGCTTGAGCCAGCGAGGTCTGGATCAGTCCACTGAGTAGCCAGGCCACTACTGGGACCATCAAGAGTGGGATTGGTACTTGCAACGCAGCATGCACAGAGAAATATCGCAGAAAATATAAATCAGACGCTTCTCTTAGTCAGCAATAACTAGGAGGAAAAGGGCAACAGGAAGAGGTTGAGCTATAGAAAGGGCCCTATAGTGAAGCAACTAATGTGACCAATCAGAGGGTATGTAATACTGGAGGACAGAGCCTCTTTAAAACGCAGGAGGTACATAAACAAATGTATCAAAGTAAATCACCAAAGAAGCGTGGGATGGAGGGAGGGGGAGGGAATGGGGTGGGGGCTGGATGACGGCTAATTGGATGATGTGTGCTTGTATATCCTCTCAAGTCTTGTACTCCAATGTGATTGATATATGACTACAATGCACCAATTTAAAAAATAAATTAATTAAAAAAAAAAGAAAAGTCTATAATCGAGGTGGCAGAAGATTCAATGTCTAGTGAGGACCCGTTTCTTATGGAAAGCATCTTCTTCCCCTGTCCTCACATGATGAAAGGGGCTAAGCATCTCTCAAAGCTTTTTTATAAGGACACTAATTCTACATATGAAGGCCCCAGCTTTGTGAAGCTTATTACATCTCCAAAGGTCTCACCTCCTAACATTATTACTGTATTACCTTACTTATTTATTGGTACTAGGAATTGGACCCAGGGACATTATGCTTCCTAGGTACACCCTGAGATCTATTTGTTGTTGTTTTGTTTTGTTTTGTTTTGTTTTGTGGTACTGGCGATGGAATCCTTCTAACTCCGCACTACACTCCCAGACCTATTTATTTTTATTTGGAAACAAGGTCTCTTAAGCCAGTGAGGCTGTCTTCGAACCTGTGCCATCCTCCTGTCTCCGCCTCCCAAGTGCGGGGATTACAAGCATGCACCACCACGCCTGGCCTTGATGTTTTGTTTTGGTTTTGTTTGTTTGTTTGTTTGTTTTTTGCAGTACTGCGGATGGAACCCAGAAGCATTCTCCCTCCTAGCTACACCCCCCTGTCCTATTTTTTAGCCTTTTTTTATTTGTGAAACAGGGTCTCACTGAGTTGCGAAGGTCCTCACTTAATGGCTGAGGCTCTCCGCAAAACTTGATCCTCCTGAATACTGGAATTACAAGCGTGCGCCACCACACCCAGCTTCCTCAGATCTATTTTATTTTTTATTTCAAAACATGGCCTTGCCAAGTTGCTGAGAGTCATCCTATATTGCTGAGGCTATCCTCAAAACTGTGATCCTCCTGCCTCAGCTTCACAAGTACTGAGATTACAGGTTTTGCCATCACACCAGGCTACAAATCCCTTTCTTGAAATCCCTTATGTCCTTGATTTTCCTAATATTATTCTCTTCAACTGCCAAATTAAGATATATTACTCTTGTATTTGTTACCATCTCCCTTTCACCACTTTCATGACTATTTTTTTTATTTTTACTTCTGGTGTCCCATCTTTAGTCAGATGTCCTCATTCACTAATTCTCATTTAATCTCATGGTTTGGGTTTGAATGATCATCTGTATATTAATGATTATCAAATTATTTCATCACAGATTGCTCCTATGAGCTCAACTCATATATACAAATGCCTCCTGACAGCCTTTCTTATGTCCCAACCATTTTAAGCACACATCTAAAGTTTAATTAATTCTTCTCACTCCAACCAGCTTTCTTCCTGTATGTTCTATGTCTATATATTACCACACTAAAGACCTCCATGTGTTCTTTCCTGCTTCCTTATTCAATTCTTAAAAAAATCACCCAAATCTCTATAAAATCTGCCTCCCGTGGTCATTTGTTAATTAGGTAGCAGGTCTTATTATCCCATTTCGTAAGAATTGGAATAGGGAAATATGCAGAATGTGGTATTAGCTAGTGTGGACCTGAATTAGTAAAGTTATTGACATGGCTATATATGGGCCCTGTTCACTAATGACAAAGCAGCAATAAAGCTGGAAGAAAAAGTCTCAAAAACCAAAAACCAACATGAGAAGAACAGCAGAAATGCACTACCCTGGAAGTTTTACACTGGAAAATAAAAAGATAAAGGGAATAGTCATCCTGCTTTCTATTAACTCTGTGCTCTGTGTATCCTTTTATAACATTACTGGAGATAATCCTGTATAGTTGCAGCAAATTATGATTGAGATACCTGAGAGTCAATCTAGGCTGACTGGTGATCTGACTGGATTAACTAGGGATCTGCATAGCCAGTAGGCCTATGAATACAAAAACCTTATCAGTTCTTGAATCCGATCCTTTACCCCAATTCATATTCTTTCTCTCCCCTCCCTCTCTTTTTAAACTGGAAATTGAATCCCAGAGGCATTCTATCTGCAAGTTTCACTTCCAGGCACATTTTATTTATTCTTTTAAAAAGAATCTAAGTTGCTTAGGGTCTCCCTAAATTACTGAACTGGCCTCAAACCCTCAATTCTCCTGTCTCAGCCTCCCAAGTACTGTGATTACAAGTGTGTGTGTATATGTGTGTGTGTGTGTGTGTGTGTGTGTGTGTGTGTGTGTGTGCATGCTTGTGATCAGACCTGGTTCCATATTCTCTTATTTCTTGTCTAAATGCTATACATTTTTGGGGGGAGTCTTTTAAAAAAAATCACTCTTCCTTTGTATCTCCAACACTCATGTAAGAACAATTCTTCTAAAATAGAAACCTCGCCGGGCGTGGTGGCATACGCTTGTATTCCCCGCGCTTGGGAGGCTGAGACAGGAGGATCGCACAGGTTCGAAGCCAGACTCAGCTACTTAGTGAGGCTCTCAGCAACTTAGCCATACCCTGTTTCCAAATAAAATATAAAAAAGGTCTGGGAGTATAGCCCGGAAGTAGAAAGCCTCTGGGTTCCACCCCTAGTACCACCCAAAAATAAATAAATAAATAAATAATAGAAACCTCTATTTATTATTATTCTACATAACACCATTTAATAGTGCAGGGCTATTATAAAAACCCTTAATAAAGAATGCAAAATGCTCAATGTCCAGAACTAGATACCTAAAATCACCTTGGAGATTACAGTCCTGTGTTTCTGTACTGGGCTCTTGTCATATTTGCTGCCTAGACTATTCCTTCAACTTGGTTGATTGTCTCATTGCTATTTATCTTCCCAGACTCAACTGAACTGTCTTTGATAACCTCCTTTGCCCTAAAGAGTTATTCCTTATTTTGGAATGCACACACACACACACACACACACACACACACACATGCACACACACACACACACACACACACACACACACACACACACACACTCTAATGTATATCAAGTACTTTTTCCCCTTATAGAATATGAGCACATTTTGGATGAAAACACATTATTATTTATGCAGCATTATTTATTTATGATGATCTGCCTAAACTCAAGAAGATATTTGTACAATCTAAGGTAGATCTGGGCTTCAGGATGTTAATAACTGACCTCTGGTCTATGTGTTAATAATGACCTAACTCATTTACTCTTCAAAAATGACTACAATTATAGGATTGTTATAAATCATATTGTCTTTATTTCAATGTCATGAAACTCATAAATCTCAGGTCTTTAATGGTTCTTTCCGTAATACTTCAGATAATAACATATAATGCTGTTATCTTAAAACCATAATTTGCTGTTTTCTACCCAAATTCAGAAATATTTCTAAAATTCTTTCCTTTTCCCTACATGTTGGTGAATCATGTTTGCCACAGAAGGCAGAGGAAACGGTAATGAGGTAAAGCTGATTCATTCCTTTTGCTACGTCTTTCCATAAAACATAGAGATGCTACTTTGCAATCTTTGAGTGGTTTTTTTTTTTTTGTTTTGTTTTGCTTTATTTTGATTTGATTTCTTCTATGCTACAGTTTGATCCCTGGCTTTCATGCATGTGAGGCAAGCACTCTACCACTGAGCTAGCTATATTCCCAAACCAGCTTTTGTTTTGTTTAAAATTAGTAGTTGTTGCCAGGAGTGGTGGCACATGCTTGTAATCCCAGCATTTAGGAGGCTGAGACCCGGAGGATCGTGGTTCGCGGACAGCCTCAGCTACTTTACTAAGTGAGGCCCTCCGCAACTCAGTGAGTCCTGGCTTCAAAATAAAGAATAAAAAATAGGGCAGGGGGTGTAGCTCAGAGGTCAAATGTGCCTGGGTTCCATCCCCAGACCTGCCAAAAAAAAAATTAGTAGTTGTATCAGGTCATGGTGGCACATTCCTGTAATCTCAATACTTGGAGGCTGAGACAGGAGCATCACAGGTTTAAGGCCAGCCTCAGGAACTTTGTAAGATCCTCATCAAACTAACTAGACCCTGTTCAACATAAGAAATGCCTGAGGAGCATAGCTAGGAGGTAGAATGCCCCTGGGTTCAATCCCAAGCACCAAAAAAAAAAAAAATATATATATACACACACACACACACACACACAAAAAAAAAAAAAAAAAAAAAAAACCCAGCTGAAATAGCTGATCTATATATTACTTTCTAACTTTAAATTTCTGTTCCTGAAAAATTTAAGCATTTTTGAATATTAATAAATAATGTGTATAATAATTGTTACCAACCAGTATACATACTTACATTATTTTTAAAGTCATATTTCTTGTATATTCACAATATATATCATGCATTTATTTGATAGACCTGGATTAGTTAATATTTACTGCTAAGTTATTTACTTCAGCTATAAGTAAAAGTGTCCTCAAGATTTATATCTAATTGTAGCTGCCAAAACTGAATGTGGTAATATAAAAATTATACAAATGGTATGGGGGAGAGATAATATTTCACAACTCAGAGATCAACTTATGAATTAGAGCCTATTTTATTCTAAATGTTGAATAAAAATTAAGTTAAATATCCACATATATTAATTTCTTCCTTAAACTTCAAATATCACAAAATGTTTGGGTATAGGATCTATACGCTGAATTAATGATAAATGCCAAATTTCTGCTTACAATTTTGAATAAGCAGAGATATAGTACAACTAAATGTCAAATTTGACAGGGAAATTACTTATTCAGTTGGAGTTAAGATCATGTTCCAAGAATATTTCATCACGAGTTGACTCTAGTAAAGCCCAACCTAGAATAATTACGAGAAAAAGAAAAGGTAACAAATCACCAATTGATCTTCACCATCTTGCTAAATACAAGAGTTTGCTTATTGTCTCGGATTATAGTTCTTCAAATTCAGTTATTTCATTTCATCCATTATACAGCTATTAGCTTATACAAACAAAAGCATATTTTAGAAATAAATATGTTAGACCCTACTGAACAATCTGTTCCATTTAAATTTTATGTGTCTAACCATATGGCTCTATTTAATATTAAAATAAGAGGAGAAATCAAGGGATATAAAATCACAAAATTAATGGTTAAAACAAAGTCTGTCCATTCTCTTGTGCATTGTATCAAGTAAGATAAGAGAAATAACTGAAATTTGAAAGGAGAAAAAGGCAAAGATTAGGAAAGTCATTCACTAACATTTTTAAAATGCCATTGTACTTTAACAAACATATCAATGTTAATCACTAAGCCAAACATGAGAAAGAGGGAGGGGGAGGGTATTGGGTGGGAACTGGGTAAGGGCTAATTGGATGATGTGTACCTATATGTCTCCACCATCTTGCATTCCATTAAAATGTATAAATATAATAATGCACCAATAAAAATTTAAAAATTGATTAGATATTCTCCATAGAAGATACAAAAGGTAAATAAACACATTAGAACGGATTTTTAATGCCCTTTCAATAAGGGCTGTGCTCAACTCCTTTATTCAAAGGCATTTGCACATCACAACCACAATAAGATACCACTTCATACTAAGATAGCTAATCTCTAAACAAGGGATACTGAGAAGGCAAAGATGAAGAAATTAAAAAAAAAACCTCCCTCATTGCCTAAGGGATTATAAAATAGTGTGAACACTTTGGAAATAATTTTCCAATTCCAGAAAACATTAAGCATAGAGTTCCTAGATGAGTGTTTATATAGTCTGGAGAATTGAAAACATGTGTTCATACAAAATGTTGTCCATGAATGCTGATACTAACATCATTCCCAATAGCCAAACACATGAAAATAACCCAAATGTCCATCAATTGACTAATGGATAAACAAAAGTGTTATATCCATCAATAAAAGGGAATTAAAATGAACAATATCCGTCATTTAGATAAATGTAATCTACAAAGAATTTGAAACCCTGAATTTGCTGTCTGGGTCATAGCTGAAACTACAGACACACTTCAGCACCTTGCAGATGGTATTTAGACACTTTCTCTTCCAAAATTTAATAAGTTAGGTCAAATCTAAGCTTCACTTCCTTGGGCCACACTCATTATGACTCTTGCCTCTCAAGTTCAGCATTTGCTTCTTAGTGCATGCCATAGCACAGATATATTGCATTAAAGTAAAAAATAGCAAATGAACCCCATTGGGAGAGATTTTGTTCCTGAAACTCAAAGCAAAACATGATAAAGTAACTGATTTTTATACACCACAAAGAACCAGAAAAAAAGTGTTTTGAAGAAAACTAAAATTAGATTTTAAAGAATACTTGTTGCTTGGATTGGACATTTGCTACAAGCGTATAGAATGACTTTACACATTTTTACAGAAAAGGTTTCCACATTCATAGAAACTAGTCTAGACATGGCCACTTTGTACACATTGTTTTGCTTCTTTCACATTTTAAGTTTCAATGCATATTCCAACTGGGATATTTTCTGCAAATTTTTCAGAAGTCTTTTTATAATTATTCAAAGAAGTGAGTACCTACTTCTTCATTTCCATGCAGAATCATTCCTATGGTGCTTGGCTTTGGAAAGCAGGCATGCATTTCACCTATGGAAAAGTATCCTCTTACCAAGAGTAAATCAGAAGTTACGAAATGACATAAGTAGGAAAGAGGAGAATACAATAAGCAGAAATGAGTTCAGGAGATGGAAGAATCAATCTCATAGCTCAGTGGTAATTTTCTAAATGAATGAGTAAGTGTAGTACTACAGAATCTAATCAAGGTTTCCAAAATGAGGTCACTAGAAAAAGAAACTGCCTTATTCTTCTTCAGTGCCTCAGACAAGTATCTCCCTCCAAAATTAGAAAAATTTTATTTTTTAAATTATGAGCACTGCCACATTTATAACACAGTTAAGATAAAAAAATTACATTCTACTATTCACCTAATTGAAAAATAGACCCGTAATGTGCTGCAAAGATATTTTATAGATGCACTGGAATGTATTTATTTTTGATACAAGTCAAGTTGTTTTCCTTATAAACCATCCATTTATCCACATATGATTAAAACAGTATAAAAGATATATCTTTGTGGGATACAAGACAATGCTTTGGGTAACAGAGTTGGTGTTTGAAGTTGAAAAATGCATTATTTTAAGTGAAATTATCCAGTCATAGAAAGTGAAGGGTCATATGTTTTCTCTCATATATGGAAACTAGGGAGCAATCAGGATATAAGAGGGACTTCAGATAATGGAGAAGAAACTCCAGTGGAGCCAGGGAGGTGATCTAGGGGAAGGGAGGGGAGGATAACTAACAAAAGAATCACTTCCATTGATCTTATATACATGTGTGAGTTTACTAATACCCTGTATGGGCAATACCCAGTTCCAATACCCTGTATGGGCAAGGGGTGAGTGGGGAGGGGGCCAGGGGCAAGACCACCAAGTGCTGTGTGCGTGTTTGTCACTATTATTATGAACTGCATTATGATGTGAGGCTATAATGCATCAGCAAGTGTATAAAATTAAATAAAAAGGTATTTCTAGACAACATAGGGTGATTGCTCATGTAATTTTGATTAATTATTAAGTTACAATCTGCCCTCATTCTTTGCTTCTCCCCTTGATTTTTCTTTCTAGATATATTGCCTCTTTTAGTAAGAATGAAAACTAGAGAACAAGGATATGTCTTAGTGAATGAAGTCAACATCAGGAGGTGCCTAATTCTGCACACTAAGAAAATGAACTAGGCCGGGCGTGGTGGTGCATGCTTGTAATCCCAGCATTCGGGAGGCTGAGACCTGGAGGATCGCGGTTCGTGGACAGCCTCAGCTACTTAGTGAGGCCCTCTGCAACTCAGTGAGACCTGGTTTCAAAAATAAAGAATAAAAAGTAGGGCAGGGGGTGTAGCTCGGAGGTCAAATGCCCCTGGGTTCCATCCCCAAACCCACCAAAAAAAAAAAGAAAATGAACTAAAGAATGAATTAAAATTTAATGCAAATACTTTTGTGTTTTGGGCTATGTTCATCAATACAACAGGGAACTAAAGCATTATTGAAAAATTTCCACCAGAAAAATGCAGCAAATCCTCAGATTAGTGAAACTATAATAGCAAATTACAATAAGTGCTGATCAAATATATTTGAAAACTATAGAATAAATCTTTAATATCACATAAATTTTCACCATGATTTACCATGTAACTTTTTCTTACTCCATAAATTTTCTCACTAGGAATGTCTATCTAAAATCTAAAATTTATTCTCACAATATGTAATTCTTGATGTTAATTTTTGTGTGTGTGTGATACTGAGGTTCCTGGAAACCCTTCTACCTCTGGGCTACACTCCCAGACCTATTTTATATTTTTATTTGGAAACAAGGTCTCTTAAACCAGAGAGGCTGGCTTTGAACCTCCGCAGTCCTCCTGTCTCCACCTCCCAAGCACGGGGATTACAAGAGTGTGCCACCACGCCCGGCCTTGATGTTAATTTTTTAACAATATATCTTTTGCTTTAAAAAGGTTCTGATTTTATAACAGTAGCAGTATTCTAAAACACAAGAAACTAAAAACAAAATAAGACAGTGTTTTGTTTATGTTTTTGGTATATCCTTGCAAATGAAATGATATAACAGATGGGTAATTGTTTAAATTAATGTTGACAATATACAAATTTACTTTTAAGGAAAATTAAAAAATACTATTGCAAAGCAAGGCATGGTGGCATATGGTTGTAATCCCAGCATTTGGGAGGCTGAAACAGGAGGATTATGGTTTGCGGATAGCCTCAGCTACTTAGGACTTTGCAACTCAGTGAGACCCAGTTTTGAAATAAAGAATAAAAACTAGAGCTTGGGGTGTACTTGGAGGTAGAATGCCCCTGGGTTCCATCCCCAGTACAGCAATAAATAAATAAATAAATAAATAAATAAATAAAGTGCTTAAAAATACTACTGCATAGCAATACAATGGAATAAAAAGTATTTAAAAATCAATATATTTCCTATATGTATAAAAGTTAGAGGAGATTTTGATGGATTGGTGTCCAAATTATTTAAAATTCTTATTTCATAGTTCTTGTATTATAATTTTCATATTGCTCAACTTTTATTTTCAAAATATTTCTTAGCTTTGTAACAATTAATATAATCCATTTTTTATCCTATGAGTTCTAGCTACCTCACTATTAGTCAAGATAAGTTGTTTATAGTAAGTAGTCTAAGCGACAAAGACAAACTGAGCAATATTTAAAGAAGCTGCCTTGATTAGATTCTTTTAAGGGTAGGTCTTTTCAAGGGGAAAATATTTAGGGCACCAAAATAGATTTTCTATAAAGTAGATTGAAGGTGAGGGTGACTGATTTCCAAAGAAAGTAACGTGGGAATTCAAAATTTTGCTAATCACCAACTCACCAAATTTTTAAAAAAATTAATATGGAAGAAAATTAACAATGCTAGAGAAATGTTTTAGGTATATTCTTGAAGATTTTGATTTCACTTTTATGATAATATGTTCTTGATTAAATATAGTTTGTTTATTTATTTATTTATTTATTTATTTATTTATTTATTTTGGTGGGTCTGGGGATGGAACCCAGGGGCATTCAACCTCCTAGCTACACCCCCTGCTTTATTTATTTATTTTTATTCTTTATTTTGAGACAGAGTCTCACTAAGTAGTGGAGGGCCTAAGTAGCTGAGGCTGGCCATGAACCACGAGCCTCCGGTCTCAGCCTCCAGAATGCTGGGATCACAAGCGTGCGCCACCACGCCTGGCTTAAATATAGTTTATTTTAAAAGAATAAATTATTTGGAACATACTTTCAGTGAAATCAGTTATTTGTTACATGATTTAAAATAAACTGCTTCTTCTACTGATGAGTTTACATAGTGAAAGTCATTAAGAACTCTCGACCAATCCAGGTCTAGCTACCCTAATTTTTATTCTATACTTGCCACAACCTAAGAATTCAGACTCAAGTGAAATTAATTTCACAAGTAATGCTGTTAATCTCAGAACCAAGACTGAAGTCCAGGTCCCAGTGATACCCTATGCTCTGCTTTCTACTGCAACAATGGACTGGGCTAGATAGTTCACTGGTTGCCTCTAAGGTACTTTGAATAATGCACAAAAACAGCCAGAATCTAAAGGTAATGAAGGAAGTACTAGTAGAATTATATAGAGCTGGTTCCAGAAAGGAAAACGCTTGAGTTTCCTAACAAACTTTAGGTGAAATAATAGCACAGTGATAATGTAACAACTAATTTTTTGGTCTACTAATCTCCACTAGATGGTAAGTTCTGTGAGGGACAGAGGCAAGAGAGTTAGGGTCAGCTACTTGCTCAAGGGCTAGTGCTGGTCAGTGGCTAAAAACAAGGTGTTCAGTGGAATTCCAAGACATGAACAAAACTGCAAGCAAAGAGATAAATTCCCCTGATTGGAGAAGGAAGCCTGGTGGTAAACAATTCTTGAAAGAGTCTCCTTTCATTAGGGAAGTCAAGACCACTGAGATCTGAAAAAATATACTTAGCAGAACTTTAAGTCCAAGTAAGGATTGCAGTTAGTTACAAAGGCAGAAGACTGCAAATTTAAAATACCAGTAAAGGGCTGGGCATTGTGGCGCAAGCTTGTAATCCCTGCGCTTGGGAGGCAGAAACAGGAGGATCCCACAGGTTTGAAGCCAGCCACACTGGCTTCAGAGAACCTGTTTCCAAATAAAAATATAAAAAATAGGTCTGGGAGTGTGTATCCCGGAGGTAGAAGGGTTTCCAGGAACCTCAGTACCACCAAATACATACATACATACATACATACATAAAACAAACCAGTAAAGAGATAAACAGTAACTCAACCTTCTTTCTCCAAAGGCCATGAATAAAAGGAAAAAAAAAAAAAAAACAGTGAAGAGAGTAGGAGGCAAATTACCTAATCACGCCTTAAGAATCTGTTTTTAAAAATATTTTTAAAAATTGTTCTAAAAAACCATTTGCTTTCATATTGATAAAATTTATAATTTATTATAATGAGATTCATTTTAATCAGATAAAGTGAAATCAATTATTCTAAATCTAAGGGGGCATTTTAAGAAAACTTAAAAGGTAGTATCAACCATGTGCAAATATCACATTACTGCCCACTTGTGGTCACCTGCCTGCAGTGCAGGGGTGGATTTTGGAGATGAATTAACAGTAGGAAACTGAGTTTGTAAAAATAAAGCTAAAAAGCAAAATGTTTGTTATTTAGTTCACCAACAGGCTTTTTGTAGACACATTTAGTGAAAAAATGTTTTATTTGGCTTATTGTTTCTGAAATTATTTGGTGTGCTTGCTATACTCATAAATCAAGCCCTAATAGTTGTAATACGTATTTTAAGATTATTTCATGCCTGTCTTGATTTTAGAATAAAATAATAAAGTTTCAATAGCAATTGGAATTTTTCCTGAAGCAATATGTATGTACATATATGCACTTGACAAACGTTTAGTCAAGGTTAAAATTGGTTTGAATGATCACTTCATAGCATTATGAAAATATAGAAAGTATTCTAAACGTGACTGAGGTAGCAATGCTTCCACCTGTATTAATACATTTTACTGGAACTCCTTTGAAAATTAAGTTGGCTTCATATTCCTGAGGTGAGTTAGCTGCTAGTCATTCACACTTTAGCTCAAATTAGTCTGAGAAGCCTAATTAGACCCATCTAAATAGGGAGGTGTGATGAGAAGAATATAATTTTCTTATCATGTTTAGGTATTACTAGGCAGAATAACATATATTGGGGGGTCTTCAGTAACTAAATTGCAATACCAGATTAATTGAAAATTTGATGCCAGGGTATAAGCAAATAAATAAGAAAAAAGTGTATCTATCAAAGATAAAGCTCACTTCTATTTTCAACAGTAAGAATTGTCCCTTATGTCTACCAAGACTTATCTCTCATATTATCTCCTCTCTTTTAGCTGTCTCAAGAAATAACTGTCTAAGGCTTGATATTTAAAGAGTATTATGTTTCTCTTCAAAACTTGAGGCCCCCAAATCAACTTTGTTTTAAGTAATGAAAAAGACCAGTTCCATCCAGAGTTTTATTGGGTTCTTAGTGCTAGTGTCAGTTTTGATGAGGTAGATCTTGGTATGTTAAGATACACTATTATTGAGTACATATAATAAACAATAGAGTCTATTGTGTATATAACAAAGCTACAGGAAGAAGGTAGATGTTTCACATAAAACAAGTAAAAACTCAAGAAGTACTAGCTTTCATGTATGAGCGATAACATAATAGCCCTTGGGGTTGGTAAAGACTCAAGAAATAATAAAACAAAAAAACATATTCTATATTTCAAAGGTATATTAAATAATAATTTAATTTGATTATTTTTTGGTTCAAAGTAAGTAAGTCAGAGATCTATTTACTTATATCTGACAGAAATACGTAGGTATTTAACTCTGTTGAAAGATCAGTCATGTTTCTGGTAAGATTTCCACTCAATTGGCTGAATTCATGGTGAGAGACCTCAGAAGCATGCTCTTAAGAGAAGCAGATCTCATTTAATATTTCAAAATTATGTAAGGAACAATTATACTAGTAAAGAAAAGTTCAATGTTTGAGTTTCATTATTTTAAAACATCTTTTAATGTTATTTGTCCATTTCATTAACTTGTATTTCTTTATTTCTTCACATAAATTTGCAACACAATATTAGTAAAGCAGAGAAAACATTAGTAAATATTAGTAAAACAGAACATAATATTAGTAAACCAATCAAAGACTGGTCATTCAATATTGATGGTTCAGGAAAAAATATGGACATAATACTAGTAATTTAAAATAAACTTGTTATGAAACACATGAAACAAAAGAATAAACTTACCACATTCTTCAATCCACAAAAATAAGAAAATTCATGATATATAATATCTTACAGTATTAGTATCAGTTTAAGTAGGAAGAACATGTCTTTCTGATTACCTCAGAAGTCACTTTAATGCAAAAACACACAAGCAGAAATTAAAGATAATTTGGATATTCACTGCATTAACTATAAGACAGTTACATTTCCATTTACTGTCTGAAATTAACCAAAAAACTTAGTTTTTTCAAATCCTAGATTAAAAAAAGGAAGTCCTGTGTTTATGGCCATCAATTCTTAGAAAAAAATTATCCAAGAGGGAAGAGGTTGGCATTATTTTTAAATAATTTTCACAAACTGCATTTGAGGACAAAGTCAAGAACAGATACTTTATTGAGGAAATAAGTCAAAATTAAATTATCTTGGAAAAAACCCTTAGTTCTCTTTAAATAACATAAGTAAAAGAACCATATTCTACAAGAACTTGCATAAACTCTTAAAATATTCTAACTTCAGAGTTGACTATTATCGACAATAACTGAATGAGCAAACTAAAAGATACTGATCTTGCTAACTAGTTTAAAGAAAGCATTTATGGGGTATAAAATAAAAGGAACCCTCTGTTAGCACTGACCTTTTTTGAGAGAGTACATCAGCCTCTCCAAAGCCTTGTCAGTTTCTAAAGACCATACCAAGCAAAGCTTTGAGAAATTCTAATCAGCTTGAATCTGAGGAGAAAAGACCAAGACCTCCTGGAAAGTGGAAGGTACCTGGGTTTAGATGCGATTGTATTCTTGAGATGAGATGGAGATAGTAAAGTCCTTTCAAAATAGTGCCTAAAGTACACGAAGGCTAAAGTAAACAAAGCAGGATATGTCTGTGAGCCTATTAGGACGTTCGACAGGTAAGAACACTGAAGTTATACATCATTATTCCTTACATTAAGATAACATTGACTTCATATTCTTAAACAAACCGAACCTCACTCACACCCCCAGCATGGTCATGGCTGTCATTAAAAGCACCCCAGGATATTTGAACTTTGTCTTGTTCCGAATTTTCAACTTTCTATTGTTGATAAGGGTGCCCCCTCCTCACCTCCGTGTAGACATTAGACATTGAAAACTGAAACCGAGAAGAAAGTAAAACTGAAAACAATTATTCAGCCCGGCGATGCAAGGTCTTCGGAGTTTTTAATTTGATACGTCTCGATCTACTTTGGTTCCCAGAGGGAACCAAATTCTCATATCCTAGCCCTTTAGCGGCGACCTTCAACTCAGCAGAAGGTGGGTGGCCAGAGGGACAATCTCGAAGGAGAAAGGAATCGTTCCCGGTGTCCTCAAGTACTTGGCGGTGCTCACCCGGATCTGCCTGCAGTCGGGGCAAGTGCTACACCTCCGCCCTCCGGCCGAGTCCCCAAAGCTGCCAAGTTTGAAGAGAAACCGGAATGGAAACGTGTTCTCATCAGGTGCCTCGGAGAGTCCGGGGCTTCGTCTAGCTGCACTTTCCACCGTGGATTTCTTGGAAATCTCAGTTATCCACTTCTGGGAACAAAGAGCGACAGGGCTAGCGCCGACCGCTTTAGTGGGGCGTCTTGGAGATTTCGGTGGTGTTGGCTGATGCGTTTGCTCGCGGAGTCCCCTCGGTTCATTTGGGTGGGATCTTAACTGCGCAGCTCCTGGAGTTTGACTTTCCAGCTTTCGAATTCGGATCTCCGGCCGCACCCACTCCCTCCGAGATCCCTGGAGCCCCGAACCTCCAGCAGTTCGCCGCCCTGGATGGAGCCTGGGTGGCTGGAACAGCAGTCCCAGACCTGCTCCTTCGAAACAAAGCTGTCAGAAGGGCTGCGCGGATTCCTAAACCCAAGATTGGACCTGAATCCCAGGGGGTGGGGGGTAGGGGGTGGAGAAAGGAGACGCCAGCAGTCTCCATCTAAAGTGCTCCACTTCGGGGGCTCTTCTCCCGGGGAGGCGGCCGTGTGGGTCCTGACCGCCCATGGGTGCCGGTGAGCGTGCTGGGGTGAGCCCGTGGGTGTGCTGGAGTCTGTGCGCGCCTCTGCACCCGCGGGGCAACCGCAAAGCCTGGCAGCGCTTTTCGGTTGCACAATTCTAGAGAGTGCCCAATCCTAGGTGGTTACCAGCTTGTGCCTTTATCAAGTAGGCCAGGAAGAGAGACTTACTAGCCAGCTTCCCTTGGCAACCCCTCATCCTCCCGTTCCCTGTGGATTCAGACTGGTGCCTGGCCAACAGTGAGTGATGGGAGAGCTCAGAGGGGAGGTGCGCTCAAAGGTTGAAGTTCAGGTGCCTGTGAACCCCTAAAGGCAAGATAAAGGGGCTCCAGCTAAAAGGATTCCTAGGAGAAAAACTAGTCCTCACAGTCTTTTGGGGGATGGAGTGAGCCTGGATGAGGGTTGGGGAGGTAAAAGGTAGGAATCCTGGTGGAGTCCTGAGCAAAGCCGGGCAGGGGCCAGGCTGGCACCTCCCTGGGAGGCCCTATCAAGCTCCTCTGCTGCCACACCTTGCTGCTTTGCAGGTGACCTTAGTGTCCAGGCCTGGCTTTTGGACAACTATTGGGCTCGCGTACAGCCTGGCATACTAAAATGTGGTCAACTGCAGCACCCCTCAATATCTGGTACATACTGGTCCCCAAATCAAAAGGTGCTTTTCAGAATCCGCTCCCACCTGATGAGTAAGCAAACCACCCACCTACAACCTGGGGAACCTTGGAATCACCACTCGGGTGACAGAGACCACAGTCAGTAGCTCTCCTCCTCCGGCTGTAGGACTTCCCCCACTGCCCTTAGCATCAAGCCGCAAGGTCTGACCCTGGTGACAGTCCCATAACAGAGGGGCGGTGGGAGAGCAAGCAATTTCCCTTTGTGCCAGTGTCGGGGGGACGCCCCTGGAAGTTCGCTTTCGTTCTTTGGGGTTCGCACCGTTTCCCCTCCCCCTGCCTGCAACGCCCCCGCGCCTCCGCTGCCAGGGTATTTGCCTCCGCCTCGCCGGCCCTCTGTGCGCGCCGGAGTGACTCGGTCCCAAAGGCGCGGGGCCCGGAGGCGCCGGGACTGGAGCGACTCGGCGGCCTGGGCTGGGGTGTCGCCTGACTCTCGGGGTCTGGGCGGTGCGGCCGCTCCCGTCACTGCAGCGAGGGCCGGGCTCACGGCCGCGCGCCCGCAGCCGCCTCCTCCGTGCTGCAGCGCGGGGCGCAGCTGCTCCTCCCGGCCCCGCCGCCTGGTTCCCCGCACGCGTCCTGGCGGGGAGCAGGTCCCCGGGCCTGCCCGGGCTGCGGCTGCCACCCCGGGACGCAGCTGCCAGCCCCGCGCCTGAACTGCAGACGGAGCCCCAGCTCCTCGGCCGCCGGCGCGCCCCGCCCGTGCCGCCTGTGCAGCGGCGCGCAGGGAGGCGGGAGAGTGCAGGGAGCTGCCTGAACCGACAGTGTGTGTGCGAGCGCGCGTGTGTGCTTGTGTCTGCGCGTGGTTTTTTTTTTTTTTTTTTTTTTTCCTTCTTCCCCTGAGGATGTGAATGGCTTCTCATCTGGCTGCTCTCTTAGGATTCCTGACTAGGGAGCTCTGGGCTGTGAGCACAACCCACCCATATAATTTTTTTTTTTTTTTGTATGGTCGGTTATATCGGGGGTGAGGGGAGTGCAACTGGACGGGGGTGGGGCAGACCAAGAAAACCTTCTGGAAACACACACACACACACACACACACACACACACGAAAGACGGAGGAAGAACTGAAACACCTGAGAAGACTTTCATAATCTTCCTGGCGGCCCTTCTGTTTTTTCATCAAGATCCTGGATATTTTCAAGCTTTTCAAGTCATCTTGGCATCTCTCTAGTGTTTTGTAAGCCGCTTTCCAGCTAGCTGTGTGTGCGCGTGTGTTTGTGCGCGCGTGTGTATGTGCGCGCGCCTATCTGATGCATTTGACTGTCTTTTATCCAACTGCCCAGAAGCAGATGTGTTAAGTCGGCGATGCCTCTCCAAGCCCGGGTTCTCGCAGAGCGCGGAGGACGCCCAGACCCATTTTCCTGGCTGGATTCGGAGCGACTGCTGGGCCGTGGACCTAGGTGTGTGGATCACTTTACCCAGAGGCGTGGAAAGCGGCAGTATTAACCAGCTTCCAGGTACATCACAAGGTCAAGAGAGGTTCTGGCTGCCGTCGTGGTTCTGCGCATCTAGACTTTCCTGTCTTAGCCAGAAGGATATGTACGTTTTGGTCCACAGCATTTGAAGCCAAAAGTTCAGCCCTTGGAACTGGCTTACTGTACAAACAAGGTAACGAGGATTGCTTATCAAACTGCTTAACAAAATCCCGGCTCTTCCACCACCTTTCCCGGGCTCCCTTCTCCCCACCAAAATGTCACCAGACTCAGAATTACAAGGACCGGGGTTGGAAGAGAACTTGAAGGAAACGTGATCAAAGGGGCTTTGCGAAAAGCTCAGCAAGCCCTCTCCGCTGCCGGCGTTCTGGTGGACTGTCAGAGCTCATCTTGAGAAGGGCCAGTTCCTTCCTCGCTTTCCCTTCCCGTGCGGTTTTGGGTGTGCATGTGCAAGTGTGAGTGCGCGCGCGCCCGGATGCGAGTGTGCGAGTGTGTGTGAGTGTGTCTGTGTGTGCGTGCACGGCCGCCCTGCCTCTGCCCGCTCCCCGGGCGCGGAGCCGCGGAGCCGCCGGTTTCATGGGGCGATCGGCGCGGATCCCCCACCCATCGCGACCTGCGGGCAGCGGCGGCAGTGGCAGGAGCCACCTCTCGGACTCCCTAGGATGCTGGTGCTGAGCTATGGCAAAGGGCAGCCAAGTGACGAGCAGGACCCGCGTAGGACTGTGAAAGCCACCTGGAGCCACCTTGCCGGGATTGTACCTGCGGGCAGAAAGTCCTCCTACGACCGTCTTTTCCCCTAGAGGCACCAGGTAAAGAGCAAACCACACTCGCCTCACCCAGTTTCCTCCCGGTCTTGTTTCTGATGTGTCTTATCTGCATTGCAGGCTACTTTACTTATTAATGTTTTGAAAATCATTAGGAAAGGCTGGGTCTCCAAGGGCGCCTGCTCTGTGAGGTGATAATACAATTTCTAGTAGATAGAATATAAATCTATACCCGGGCACCTAATCTAGTAATGAAAGCTAAGAGAATATGGATAGCTCCACCCTAAGGATATGGAGATATATATATGAGGGCCAGGCGTGTTGAACCTGTCTGAAGATGCCAGAGATGAAAATTTCCTGTTTCCTTCAGGCTCTGGTTGCAATGGACCATTTGGTATTCAACCCTCCCTAGACTGTGGTGGGGAGTGGGAGAGAGTGCTTGCTTTTTGCCCATCGCCAGAGATAGGGTTTTGACCCTTTGCTACCCCTGGTGCTAGGTTGTTTTTCTTTCCTTGTGGGGGGCAAGCTTGCCAGATCCTTTTAGTAGTTGAAAATTATGCACCTGGGGACTTTGATCCGAAATGGAGTTTTCTTGGAACTTGCATAGCTTGAAAGGGAATGAGAGAGAGAGAGAGAGAGAGAGAGAGAGAGAGAGAGAGAGAGAGATTTTACTGCCGGGTTTTGCTTTTATGTAGCAGACTACATCCAGGAAAGAAGTCAGTGTGTGTGTGTGTGTGTGTGTGTGTGTGTGTGTGTGTGTGTGTAATTAGGAGAAGAAGACTAACACCATTACCATTACCCAGCCCCATCCTCAGCTGTCCTCTTTCAGTTGTGGAGAGGGGCTTGTGCCAGCGTGTGTGTTTGTTTCTGTATAATAGGTGTTGCAAAAAAAAAAAAAATTCTTTCCAGTGCCTTCATTTACAAGGAGCAGGTTGGATTTGCGACTGCCTAATTAGCATATTGGGTCTGATATGTTAAAAAATGGAGATTCCGAGGGCGGACTCTGGCAGAACAAATTTAGTTAACTTCCAACGCCCCTTACCCTTGGACCTTATTTCTCGCATATTCTTTTTCCAATCACCTCTGAGTCCATCCCCTACAGAAAATTTCACTCTCTTCTCTCGGGCATTAGAATTACCAAGATAAAGCACTTCCAAAGTAGTCTCATCAATGTTTTATTCGATTGCGAAGACGGTCTGAATAATTCAGCTTGGGAGTGCTCGTTTGTCTCCCGCCTTCGGGAGCTGCCTGCTGACTGCACTCAGCGGAGCTGTGGCCCAGAGGATCTGGCGGTGCTGGGCTCCAGGAGGCAGCGACTTGGTCTGCTCCAGAGGCTTCTCTTTGCTCCAGCCGCTTAGGGAGTGTAGGGGCGCTGCCTGGTTTTGCCCCAATCGCTGCGTTTCTGTAGCTAGCCATATGCTGGCATTTGCAGTCTAGGAGCCGGCCGAGGGCTGCGGTAGTTAGTTGTCTCTAAGCATCGATATCTGGAGTCTGGGCTCGGCTGCTTCTGCAGGCCTCACAGGCTGGTGGTGCTACAAGGCCGCGTTTGCAGCGGGCTTGGGGCTGAGCTCTGCAGCTGCCGCCGGCAGGTTGGCTTTGACACTTTCTTGGGGCGGGGCGGGAGAGCTCAGAGGGCCCCCTGGCGACTGCAGGCCCAGCTAGGCGGAGGTGGCCGTGTGATTGGAGAAAAGGGAGGTGGGGAGGAGCGCGTGGAGGGCGGTGGTGTCCGACTGCCTATGCCTGCAAAAATCTCCCTCTCTCTCCCTCTCCTCTATCTCTCTCTCTCTCTCTCTCTCTCTCTCTCTCTCTCTCTCTCTCTATATATATATATATATATATATATATATATATATATATATATATATATCTGAGTATTCAAGAACATGGAACGAAAGCTGGCTACAAAAATTCCTTGATAACTCATATTGCATGATTTATTAAAAACCTGAAGCTGGATTTCCTTTTTTTTTTCTTCTCTCCTCATATCCTCCTGGGTTTGGTCAGGTCATTTACAGCTTTTCTTTCTTTCTTTTTTCATTTCCTTCCTTCCTTCCTTCCTTCCTTCCTTCCTTCCTTCCTTCCTTCCTTCCTTCCTTTTTGTCTTTAGTTGGAACATTACTGTAAAATCAACTAAGCTACCCCCTCACCCACAAACACCACACACTCAATAAGCATAAAGGAGATGAGTATACAACCCGGAACTCTACGGAAGGATACAGAGGGTAACTCCACTTAGATAGAAAAGCAGGTCCACACTCCACCCTCTGAGAACTCAGTGGGGGAAATGGTATTGCACTACATTACAAAACTGTAGATAACCAGGGTTTGGGAAGAATTCAGAGAGGATATTACCCTTCTGTTCTCTCTTCTTTTTGTTTTTCTCATTTAGTGAATTTAATGTGCAATACCCTCCCCCCCCCCCCGCCCCATCACTCAGAAAATCCTAGGCAGAAAGATGACTTGTGTGGGCTAAACACCTGACAAGGACATGTCTTTGTCCCTTATATTTACTTAATATTTTACTGCAAGAAAAATGATACTATGCTCATAATATATACATATATATGTGTATATACTAGCATGCCTATCTAGAGAGTGATCATGGGAAAAGGAACGCTGGTGGAGAATGCAGGTTTTGGGGAAATAAGATAGGTTTTTCTCATTTTATTTCCTTTCAGCCTTTTCACAGTCAGGATTCAGTCCTTTGTAAGTTAATTCTTGTCTCTGTACACTTGTCCTCATAGATAACAAACAAATACATATATGTATTTGAATACATGTATTTATCTGATATTGAATGCTCAGAAGCCTAAACGTAGATTATGATGTGATTCATGGTTAAAATGCCATCCATTGGTGCAGATCACAGTTAGGTTAAATGCCATAGCCACGGAGCTCTTTACACAGAATTTCATGTATAGAAATTTTAACTATAAAGATGCCTCAAAAATAAGTGAAGATTTCTGCCACTTTTTCCCCCTCTTTTCTGGATAAATGGAGAGAGTGCAAGCAACTTTGGAGGTTTGAGTACTCTTTCCTTGTTAAGCATTGTCTGCAGACAGAGCTGGCCTGGCTCAGTGATGGGTCAAGACTGTCATGTATTGATAGGAAATTTCCCAGCCAAAGCCTCCTCCCTTGTAAGCCTCTTCGTGGGCCACTATTAATATGCAATGAACAATAGGAAGGCAGGGCACTCAAGAAAACAGATACGAACAGATAGGTGCAAAGAAGTATTTTTTAACTTGGACCCATCCCCTGGAAAATTTTTTAAAAATCATTTTCCTTTCTCTTTTTAAGAGAATGACCTTGAGCAATACCACTGCTCTGTGCTTCAGCCTCCTACAAATATATCATGCATATATGAACATATGCACACACATTTCAGTTCTGAATAATGAGATTCCTCTGCTCTTTTGTTTGGGGAGGAGTTCATCAAGGTGTTATCTCTGACTGATGCCAGCCAAAGGTCTTTTCTATTTCCCAAGAAGGATAGCAAGAGCTAAAGGGAAAAGCAGAGTTGCCCCACCCATGCTTCCTCTTCAGTTATTTTTGTCTCTTCTATCATTAAGTGGAGTCTTGGCATTAAAGCAGTGTCAGGTTATGACAGTGGTGTTTAAATGACCATCACATGTTATAGCCACTGTTCACCTCTTCATGAATGAGCATCATTTCCCTTTGTCCATTTAAAGCAGCGCTGTTTCCTCTTGCTGCTTGAAGCACTTTTGGCCTGGTGGTTTTGCTGAGTGTCCCTGCTGATGAAACTAAGACCTTGTTTTCTGCTGATAGTATGGTTGTGTCACTATGTGATTGGGATGAGATACTTGCAGCTAACTAACAATGTTCTTGCTTCTGTGTAAAACAACTATATGCTAACTACTCAGTAGTTTAGTTAAAGGGAAATAGTTGTAATTTATAATAAATACATATTTCTAGTATTTTTGCAATGAGATCAGAACAAGAAAGATACTTGAAACTTTATAAAGGCTTAACTAGCTGACCTATTATTACCTTATTCTAGCGATTTTTTAATTCTCTCTTTACTTAGAAATGGGAACGGTTGGCATTACATTCAGAGTTGTTTGCACAATATAATCTATATAATATAAGCTTTAAGTTTCATTGAAAAGTGAAGAAACAAATTTAGGCTCGTAGTTGGGAGTGTGATCCTATATAACTGGGTAATTCTGCTAAATCATTCCAGTGATACACACGTGCATACCTCTGCCTTGTTCAATGAACCTTGAGAATGAGTCTATTGGTCTATTTCTTAAGTTTACACTTTTATTCCTGTGGCACCCTTCAATCACTGAGAACTATTTAGAAGCTAAGGTACTATAATATATCCATTAAATGGTGTGTGCATGGTGAAATTAAGAAGTATTATGTTTATAATTATTGAAGCTATTCTGGTTAGAGGTGAACCATTTTCATTATGCTCTATCATTATAAATGGTATGGTACTATGAAAACCCCAGTAAGTCTACCAGGAAATGGAAGAATTTAACTCAGAGTTAGCTTATGATACTTTTAAGCTTTTATAGCATTATGTTCTGATAGACACTATTCTGACATAACACTTTTCATTGAATTATATCACAATTTAACAGTGATTATGAAGATGGTTAACAAATGATATAAAATTACAATGGAATTACATGGTATATAAATGCACTATCATTTTACTGATATTAAGGGAAAGCACATGAAAGGACTTTATTGTTTAAACTAAAAAACACATTTATAATGTTTCTCAGAAATTGACTTTGATAGCTGATATTTGTTAAGCTACATGGCTATATTGGGAGAAAAATACCAATTGGCAAATATGGACCTTTCTAGAAAACACATCTTTGTACTAAAGAAATCTGTTACATCTTATAGTTCATGCTATCATTTTTGCATTTTCTTTGTGAAACTGTTTATTTTGTGTGATTAGCATATATGAGTATACAGTGTTTTATGTATTTCATATACATATAGTAAGCTGCTTTAAGGATACTTTCAATATAATATTTTGGAATTGGTGCTTTAATCCTTGGGAAGAAAGATTGAAGAATTTTGATAAAAAATTTGAATCTGTTTTAGAATTTATAACAAAAAAGGTCCTGAAAAGGACATAATAAGATAAATAATTAAACTTTACTTTTACCAAACTCTTGAGGAAAGTTTCTGAATTCTTGGGAAGGATTTAAAGAAAACTAATGAGTTCACTAAGCATTCAATCAGAACTAGTATATTTAATCAGGGATAGAAGCCAGAACAATGCTGTTTACCTTAATCGATTTCACTTTATCTAGAGCAGCTCTTTTGAGAAAGTGATGAGGACCCCTAATGGACACACTTCCTTCTGAATTCCAATCTCTTTTGACTTTTCAAAATAAAAAAAGGGCCTCATGCATGCTAAGAGCATTGAGCTATCATTGAGCTATACCCGCAGCTTCATTTGATATTTTGAAATAGGGTTTTCATGGATCTTAGAAATATCACTTCCAAAGTTACACAATATTTGCACTAAAGTGATTTACTATTGAAAGCATATCAACTATGTAATCATGAGAGATAACTTTCTTTTATCTGGTTTGGAGATATAGGCTTTGATATTTTTCTCATTGATTAGGTCTCTTTTTGTTCCTTATTCACATGGTGTGAAGATTAGCCAAGTTGTTAAATGTTTTAGGTACATTTGTTTTCTTTAGTACTGTGGCATTAGGAAAACAATATTAAAATGTGTATACTTTATATGGCAACATTGAACACTACATTGGTTCATATGTTTTATTCTACATGGATAGATATACTATTAATAGTATTCACAAGTATTTTAATTTGCAATACCACAGTCAATGGAAACATACCTAACCTTAAATTTTAAAAAATATGTGACTATTTATTGTATTTATGTAGGATATTGGCCATATATTGACTGTTCAAATGTCAGTTTAATAAAAAATGACTGGATATTATATCCTGATCTCAGAGAACTTATCTTAGTAATATGAAAAACATAAAAATTTCAGAGGCCTAAAATAAATTTATGAACTAATATTTTATCCTCTTTGATGCTTTGCTCTTTGCAGTAGAGAAGAGATGGAGATAAATCATGAATATGTGATTTAGGTTTGGTATTATGCAGTGACTAGAAATATAATGTTTGGGTCTCCACACACTCATATCTCAATAGCTCTATGTCAACTTGAACAAGACTTTTAACTTCTCTGAACCTTCCTGGCCTTACTTGTTAAATTAGAATAATGCTACTATGTCACAGGGGTCTCTGGAGGTTTAAGTGATATGATGCATTAGGTGCTTGGCTGTTATCAAGATCACCATTCTCATCTCCTTATTAGCTGGAAAGAGAAAGAAGGAACTAGAAATAAGATGTTAAGTATGTGACTTTAAAGCCTTTGCCTGGTATCATGGAATCTCAGGGTTACAAAGAATAATAAGGCTCACCTAGATGAGAGTCATAAAGTTCAGTACCTTCAGAATCCAGGAAGATATATCATAATTTTATCTTTGTGGTTCAGCCCAAATTCTAGCATACTGTAACATCTAATTAAATGTAGTATGGGGAGAAAGTAATGTACAATAAATCTAATTCCTAAATATAGTATGTGGAATATTTGAATTGAATGACTCTCTTTACCATTAAACATATCCTGGACACAAGCTGGTTAGGTACAGTTTTCTATGTGTTATAATTTCAAGTTCCTTATCTTTTATGCTCAGGAAATGGTAGTTATCATTAATTTTCAACATCACCCTGGTTCTGGACAGGTTCTGGCTTGTTTGTTTCACTTTTCTTTAAAACATGACACCAGTGCCAATAGCCCACATGGGTTGATTGGTTTAGAGTTGAGGGGGGACCAGGCCAGTATTTCCTTGTTTTTGGAACAGAGAGAGGAAAAGACATACAGTCTATAACCATACATGGTGTGTTTATGGCAAATGTTACAATGTGACCCATGCCTTTTTCCATCTGAGCCTTGACAAGTCATTGGGGTACTTAAAATTTGGGTTGTGCGACAACTGCACAACCCAAATTTTCTCACAAGATTAAAAGTATTTGTCATCTTGAATCTAGACAATAGTGAAGTTATCAGAGACTATACTCTCTCAACGTTTAAATCAGAAGGTTTACTTATAATGACCAAATTAATTAAATCTTTTCTACTAAGCAATGAGAGACTAGGAAATATATGTTGTAATGATGTTGTTCATAATAAATTTGAAAAATAAGGAAATAAAGCAAGACATGAAGACTAAATTTTCACCTCATTCCTAGGGTGATTGGGTGACTGTATCATGGCTTTCTGATCTAGACAGGAATGACTCAAGGCTCATTCTTTAATTCCTTTTACAAATATTTATTTTTTATTTAATGCATGCTTAAATACTCTGCTATCTATCTCTCCTTGGAAATGCAAAAGCCAAAATGGCATAGATGCCACTCTGGGAAAAAAAAATCACTTTAGAGTTAGAAAAAATATTTTTTAAGAAGGCAGCCCTAGTACTGTATCAATCTTAATGACAAAACATCTGTGCCTCTTAATTTACCCTTAAAACTAGATGGTTGCTAGATATTGATTAATTTGTATATTTTCTTTTCAAAATGAAATCAACAATCGGGCTTTTTGCAGATTCTTCATTTTCCATATGAGGTTATCTTAAATCTATCAAGGGGAAGAAATAATCCAATGCAGGAGGAAATGACTGTAAACTTCTCTTTATCTGCCGTCTTTGAAGAGCAAGTCTTTAGATAATCCACATTATCCATAATTTTGAATGGTATGTTTTCAGGCATCATGCTTAAAAATGATTATTAAAGATTTTAGATTTAATATGAATGAAAATAGTTATCAAATTTTACACTAAGTCTAAACATAATTAACCTTCTCTCTTAATGACTCCTTGTCTTAATTATATATGTCTTAATTATATATGTTAGTGATTGTAGGAAGCTCTCAGGGACTGATCCATGACATGTTCAAGGCAGTTTATATTTGTACTAAATTTTCTCCTTTTTTTTCTTCTTTACTGTGTGATTTTTCTTTGATTTCCTTGGCTTTTATATAAATCAATTTTGGCAGTATACCTATTGTCATTTTTAACTCCCTGATAGGAACTTAATGAAAAAATCAAGTTTTTTTGGGGGGGTAGGGTTACTGGGGATTTCACCAAGAGGCATTCTACTTCTGAGCCACACCCCCAGCCTTATTTATTTATTTATTTATTTATTTATTTATTTATTATTTTTGTAGTAACTGGGGATGGAACCCTGGGGCATTCTACCTCTGAGCTATATTCAGACCTATTTTTTTATTTTTATTTTTTGAAACAGGGTTTCACTGAGTTCTAAAGAAATCACTAAGTAGCTGAGGCTGGAAGTGAATCTGGAACCTCCTGTCTCAGTCTTCTAATTGCTGGTATTACAAACATGCGCCACCACACCCAGCTTCTATTTATTATTATTGTTTGAAACAAGGTCTCCCTAGGTTGCTGAGAGTCTTGCTAAATTGCCCAGGCTGACTTTGAACCTGTGATCCTTCTGTTTCTGCTTCCCAAGTACTGGGATTACAGGGATAACAAAAAACATGATTTTTAGATATTTTTCTAAATGAGAGCTTGGAGCTGAGTGGATGTTTAAGGACTCCACTAAAGAAAACCCAGAAGCTTTCCCTCCATGAGTTTTCCAAGGAAAACAATGAAAGATGCCGATATATCTTGGGTGATATGTAATAGATGATGATCAGCAACATTAGCATATTTATGTTGTCACCTCTATCACTTTCTGAGAAGATGCTCTATGTCAGGGTCATCATTGGCTTTCACTTTTACCTATGCAGTAAACCTACAGCTTAGTTGTCATCTCCCTTTTAAAGGGGAGCCAACTGAGACTTAGGGCTATCAATTTTACTTGGCCATAATTATACAACTAATAGAGCTTAGAGCTCAAATTCAAATCCAAACATTTCTGATTCTAAAGAAGATGCTCTAGTTACTATGCCCAGGGCATTTTCCTTTTCTCCTGTTTCTTATGACCGGTTTTCTGTTGGTTATTTCATATATGTGTTTCTAAGCTCCTTCACTGAGGTTAAAATATGCATCCTCTAAATGTGCATCCTATTCTTAACTTCTTTTTTGCTTTATGGTACTCCATAAACTGACGTATTTTATATTTGAAAGATGATGGAAAAGCTTTATAAATACTCACTAGAGGATTGTAATGTTGTTTATATTGAGTAGGTGTTTTCATTCTGAGTCTAGTATATACATATACACTAAAATTAATTTATTATTTAATTAATAAATAACTGTTCTCTTTAATGTTTTTCTAGTGTAGGGAAAATCAGAGAAAACTGCATTGTCAGTATGGCATGTAACTTAGAGACCTCTGCGTCCCTCATTAAAATAGTCACCTCCGTCTAACCACATACTTGTTTCACTTACCTCTTATTTCTTTGCTATGTGATACATGTAGGCTTGTGCTTTAGCATTTAGTGAGTACCTCAGGTTTTTACAAACTACCCCCAGAAAGAAATCAAATAATAACCTAATCTCCTTAGCCTGACTCAATGCTATTATTTCAACTACAATCTGTGAGAATTTGTTCTCATGTCTATATACCTGTTGTCAGGACAGATCTTTTGCAGTGTTGTGTTTTCATCTGTGATCTACTTTCCTCCTTTCTGTGGTGGATTCAACATAATCACGAATCCCTTGCAATTTTTCTCCTCCAGAATAGATGTGGTTTCCCCTTGAACATGAACTGACTTTGTTACTCACTTTGAACCATAGATATGGCATGGTCAAATGGTATAACTTCCAAGCCTAATCCCTCAGTACTAGGTAGCTTCCACTCTTGTCCTCCTGAAAAATACTGTTATCATGCGAAGAAGTCCAGGTTCTTCTGCTGAGGTCCACTGGTCCAAATGATGAAGTCACCTCAGACTATCCTGATACAATTGAACTTCAAAATATTATGAGTGACTCCAGCTAAGACCAGCAGAACAACCACCAAGCAGAGTACAACCCAAATAGCTGATTATCAAGGCATGCACAAATACAATGGTTATTTTAAGCCACTGCATTATGGATTAGAAAGTGATAACTGAGTCATCCACCCTGGGTAATGAACACAGCCAGTTATCATGCCTCTTTTGGAAGAGAGTCATATATGTTTGTGTTTATACATATATATTATATAATTTATATAATTAGAATTTATATTTATATACATATATGCCTATATATGTATATAAATATTTATATGGATATAATATTTATATAATTATATTTATATTATATATATAATTGCTAAAATTTTGTAATATCTATAATTCTACCCCTTGATCTAAGTGTTCAGATTTTTTAAGCAAAATACTTTTTCCCTAAACTTTTAGAAGTGTTTCTTGACTTTTAGCAGTTTCTTTGTCTAAGTTGTTCTCTAATGTGTACATGATGTTAATTTCCATTTGTTTTCTAATATAGCCACTTATCACTACATTGAAGAAGCTTCCCTGAAAGGATTGTCCTCTGAGGCTAGGATCATGCCATTAACCTAACACCCATGCGAAAAATTGGCTTTGCCTTTTCAAATTGGTTTTGGGCTTGGTTTGTTTCAGCAATATTCTGTCATTTCTCCAGGATTTCATTTTACCTTCTAATTATGTTTTAGTGATTCATATTTACTATTCATTCCATTGTAAATTAAATCTAGATTGCACAATTACTTTATTCAGGGACTTCACACACTTCATTTTATTTAATAATGTCCTAATTTATGTAGCAAATTACTCTATGGGAAATTGACACACTATTATAGGTATAATAAAGTACAGGGTATAGGCCATAGGGCAGTGCAATTTTAATGATTGTATAACATTCTGATTATAATTTATTTGCAAGAATACACTATTAAAATGGATGTAGTCACTTTAGTATTTTTACTTTATATATATATATATATATATTTCTGAGTTTTTAAAATTTGATATCATATTTATTTATTCTTTGTTTTATTTCTGGTGCTTTAGGGATCTTATGGAAGAATTTTTTTAGTGTCTATATGTTGGAGAGTTGGGCCTATCTTTACTTGAGTAATTGCAAAGTTTTTGATTTGGTGTTTAGGTCTTTGATCCATTTTTATTTGTCTTTTTTGCAAGGTGACAGAGAGGGTTCGTTTCACTTGTCTACATACAGATATCCAGTTTTTCCAAACCAATTTGTTTAAAATACTGTCCTTTACCCAACTTACATGCTTGTAGGAGAATACTTTTGTCAAAAAACAGCTGGCTATAACGTCATTAGATTTGTATCTGTCTTCTATTACATTGGTATATCAATGTTTTTGTGATAATGAAAATATAAGATGGAAGACAATCTTTGCCAGGTACTTCTCTAATAAAGGATTAATATTTAGAATATATAAAGAACTCAAAAAAGTTAATGACAAAAAATAAACAACCCAATTTTAAAAAATGAAAAATTGAACTGAAAAGATACTTCTCCAAAGAAGAAATACAAATGGCCAGAAAATATATAATAAAAGTTCAACAGCATTATCAGTCAAAAAATGCAAATCAAAACTACACTAAGATTCCATCTAACGTCAGTTCTAATTGTAATCATCAAGAATACAGACAATAGGTGAATGTGGTGGTATATGCCTGCAATCCCAGTACTTGAGAGGCTGAGACAGGAAGATCACGTTTGAGGCCTGCCTCAGCAACATATTGAGACAGTTTCAAAATAGAAAATAAAATAGGGCTGGGAGTGTAGCTCAGAGGTAAAATGTCATTGGGTTCAATCCCTAGTGCCACCAAAATAAATAAATAAATAAATAAATAAATAAATATTAAAATAGTCTATGATGGCGAGGATGTGGGGAAAATGGAACATATACAATTTGCTGGAATTGTAAATTAGTACAACCACTGTGGAGATTAGTATGGAGATTCTTCAGAAGAAAAGGAATGGGATAACCATATGACCCAGCTGTACCACTCCTCAGTATTTCTTCAAAAATTAGAATACTATAGTGATATACTTATATACTCGTGTGTATAGGAGCATAATTCATAGTAACCAAGTTATAGAACCAACTTACATGTCCATCAGTAATGAATGAATAAGAGAAATGTGGTATATACACACAACGGAGTTTTACTCAGTCATAAAGAAGAACATAATTATGTCATTTGCAAGAAAAAAATGGAATTGAAAAACATTATGGTAAGTGAGTCAGAAAATCAAGAGCTGCAGGTTTTCTCTCATATTATATGTAAAAGCTAGATAAAAATATAGGAAGGGAAAGAGACTTCATGAAAATGAGTAGAGAAACTAGTAGACTAGTAGAAGCAGAAAGGAGGGGTAAAAGGTGAAGGGGAATGGGGCTTAACTAAAGAAATAGACCAAATAAAACCAAATAATGGTATGTTTACATATGAATGTATCAGTATGGATCCTATTAGCATGCACAGGGAGGGGCTGAGGGAATGGGATATTTATGGAAACAAAGGAGATGTCCTGTGCATATATGAAGGTACCACTTTGAATCTGACTAGGATAACTACAGTGCACCAATAAAAAACTTTTAAAAGTTATATTTGTGAGGAGGTATGTGGAAATACATTTCCCATTTACTTATATACTTTCTTCAAAGGTATTTTATAATTATGAGTTTGAAGGTCTTTCAGTATTATATTGAATATAAATCATTGTATATGTTTTCTTTTTTGTTATTCTTGTTATGACTTTAGAGTTTATTATTAGATAAGTAATGTATTTTGTGTTAACTAAATTTTTACTAGTAAATTCTAATTAAGCAAATATGTATTCCTATATATATGTTATATATACATACATAATATATATATTTTTGACAGGATAATATTGATCAGTTTTCTTATCTGTATGATAGGGCTAATGTTGATATCCATCTAAAAGGCTTCTGAGGAATCTGTAAAATAATGAATTCTCATCACTTCTCATAGTTACTGGCCAATAGGTATGCAAATAGCACTAACAATTAATATATGTTGAAAATATAAAAATTAAATTTTTATGTAAAGAGTAGTAGCAAATAGTTTTATATGTGTATCACAATTAGTCTACTTAAAATATGAATCCTTAAATTTTACATTCCACATTCCAGATGGTTATATTTGGCTTGAATAGACTGACTGCTTGCAAATGTCTTTCTGCTTTACACTGTTGAGACTCACAACTTGAATCTTTTTCTGTGTGGGTTCATGGTACTGAGAATTGAACCAGGGGCCTTCTACCTCACAGTTACAACTCTTGCCTTTTTTATTTTTTATTTTTAAACAGAGTCTCACAAAGTTAAACCTGTGGTTCTCTTGTCTCAGCCTCACAAGTACTGGAATTACAGGTGTGAGCCACTGTGTTTGGCTTGAAATGAATTTTTTTTTACTATTATTGGCATATTGTAATTATACATCATAGTGAGATTCAAAGTGAAACAAATATACATTCACACAGCAGTTTCCAGGAAATATCAAGTCAATGATTTTCTTTCCAGATGAATCTATAAGTTCATTTTTCAAAATAAAGTAAAATACAGGCAACATTTGGTACAGATCTAGTATGCTTAAATATTGTTAAAGAGAGGATGGTATAATCCTTTAAAAGCAACATCTCAAAATACTGTATGGTGTTCAGGGCATGGTTAGGAAAATTAAATATAACAGTTATTGTGTCAGTTGTTTGAAGGACAGAATCGATCCACAGTGTGTATTGTGTTAAGTTTATTCAGTTAGATTCTTTGAAGAAAAACAAAACAATTTAAAATTAAAAATGTTAAAACAAAGTAGAGTACTTTTGAAGGGGGTAGTTTATACACTACTAGTTTTATGGCAAACATGCCTTTTTTAATAAGTTCATGTCCAAAGCCGTGTCTTTCCCTATATGTCTTCTATGAAATATAATCCATTTTGAGAGTAGGATGTACCAGCTCTCTCAAACTCATTTCAAGCATATGACATAGAACTTTGTTGGATGGGGTAATAGGTACAAGGACCATCAGTGGTTTTTTTTGGATAAAGCAAATGGATGTGAGCAAAATGTTAGTGAAATTAGTACTCATTTTGATGAACTGGTGCTCTTTTTGATAAAGACTGTGTCTTTATCAAATATATAATATAAAGACACAGTCAACCTACATCTCCAGCCTTATTTTTTATTATTTATTTTGAAACAAGGTCTCACTGAATTGCAAAGGGCCTAAGTCTCAGCCTCCTAAATGCTTGTATTACAAGTGTGTGCCACCACAACCGGCTGAATTCACCATTCTTAAGCAAAAATGATGAATTAACCATATAGTAACCCAAGGACTTCAGACCAGGAGATGAATATCATGAGGGTGACACAGATGGAGTGGTATCCCCATTCTACGGCCTAAGAGGTTTTGCTGTGAGCACCTAGAGTTGAGGTGAGAAAACACAGCTGTGTATTTGGTACTCACTTAGCAGCAAGTGGAAAATGAGACCTAAATTAGCTCAAGTATGAAAGGAATTTCTTGTTTCACACAGCCTATGAGAGGGTTATCTCAAGGCATAGTTTGGTTCAGCAGTAAGAGTGAAGAACCAGGATGATGCTCCTTGCTGTTCATCCTCAGTGATTCCCCTCTGAGACTTGAAAGGGTGGGTCATCAGAGCTTCACACTGATGAAAGGAAGTTCATGAACAGAGACACAGCAACAAACAGACTCTAGACATTTCACCCAGGGCTGAGAGAAAAAGGAAGAGGAAGGAAGGGGAGGAAGGAAGAAAGTTCAAGAAAGAAACTGCTTCCAGAAAGCCCTGACAAAAAGACTTTAACTTTAACTGCTTTTCTCTTGTCCTTGCAGTCATGTTTCCATCTCAAAACTTGGAATAGAAATGAAGGAACAGCTTCTCATTTACCCCTATCTCATTTCTTATTTTTATTTTTCTCCTTCTATCTCTCTCACCCTTCTCTCAAAAATTTTTTCTATGAAAAGACAATTCTCTGTTCTTCATGTGAAAGTAAAAAACCAATATGGCTTTAGTAAATTGTAATATTTTTGCTTTGATAATAAATGTTTTCTGCTTTAAGATTTCTTAGTGAGTTCTGTTATTGTAGGAAAACAAATTGAAAAGTGTCAACCCAGTCTGTTGTAAAACCTTTGTACTGAGTGGGTCTCAAAGAATTTTATTGCAAATAAAATTATATTCATCTGTTTTTCATTGAGAAGGTAATTAACATCCTTAATATTTGTAAAACCCATGTTTCTCTTATTTTTAGAATACTAAGAATATATATTCATGTGCATATATATGAGATCATACTTGCTAGAAGGCAAATGTGAACTCATATATATGTCTGTTTTTTTTTATCAAATACTGAATATCCAGTAATAGCAAGTCATATATTATTCATAATTATCACATTACACTTTAAAAGAATATAATAAATTTTAAGCTAAAAGATCATGGAAATATAATAGTTTTTTATTTTTATAAAATAAAATTTAATGAAATTATGGAAAATGATAATGGCTGAATTTAAACAAAAATTTAAAAAGCCTTAATGTGCTTTTCTCTTTGTAAAACAAATTAAATGTCAAATAAATATAAGCAGATGTCAAATAAATATTATAACTTTTGCTTAGTTATCATAATTTATATTTTTGCTTTCTGAAGTATAGAATTATTTATTATGATTTACCTATTTCAGAGAGTCATATTTCTTTTTGATAGGGATAAATCTGTATTTTCTTATCAAATTTCTTTTTAGTGTTCCACTGTGATTTTATTTTAATATTACAGATGATAATAATGAGCTTAGTTTGAACAAGAACAAGCTCTCAGTTTATATTAACTTTCTGGTATGACTTCAGTTAAAGAAAGGAGGGGAACTGCCATCAGGGGGTGAGCGGGGTCAGTTCACATTCATCCCTGACTTCCGCATGGGGTGAACTGTGCTGTAAGAGCTCATCCTTCCATCCCCTTAAAGTCCCTTAAAGGCTCATTGCTATCCTCTTAGGACCATAGCATCCCTGCAGTTTTTAAGTTAAAGGATATTCTACTTTACAAATAAAGCAGGTAAAATTAACACCTGTGGGGATTTTGAAAAATTTCTGTGTGTTTGAGTTCCTTGTAAGTGGCCTAGCAGAAAAGTAATCAAACACACTTCTGTGTGGAGCACAGACATAATGCACTGACTGGTGTGTGTATCCCATATTAATTGGCTTCAAGATCAACTTCTATAACAAATTTCAGTATTTTTGCTATAATGCCTCACAGAAAGTAAGTGTCCTGACCCCCACCCCCTCTTAACTGACAACTGTAAGAAATATGGCTTGTTTTCATGTTAAACTTAAATGTACTGGGCAGGCTTCTCAAGGTCTCAACATCCTTAATAGCTGGATATTTATCTTTGCTTTAGCTTATGTTAATATAGTGGAGATAGAGAAATGGAAGTCTCCTTTTTTGGTCAGAGAATTCTAAAATCTATCAAATAATTATAGTGAAAGTACAACTTTGCATTCTGCATTAAAAAAAGTTGGTGGTAGCCAGTAAAGAAAATAATACTGCCAAAATAATGCTGCCAACCAGTGGTGGCGCACGCTTGTAATCCCCGTGCTTGGGAGGCGGAGACAGGAGGATCACGCAGGTTGGAAGCCAGCCGTGCTGGCCTAAGAGACCCTGTTTCCAAATAAAAATATAAAATAGGTCTGGGAGTATAGCCCGAGGTAGAAGGGTTTCAAGGAACCCCAGTACCACCAAAAAAAAAAAAAGAAAGAAAGAAAAAGAAAGAAAGAAAGGAAGGAAGGAAGGAAGGAAGGAAGGAAGAGAAAGAAAGAGAAAGAAAGAAAGAAAGAAAGAAAGAAAGAAAGAAAGAAAAGAAGGAAAGAAGGAAAGAAAGAAAATAATGCACTGGGTACCTGATTCCTGTAGGGCAATGAAAATAGTTTAGAATCCCATATTCAACATTAAGCTTCTGAATAAGGTAGACAAGAATGACTTCTGATCACTACATAATGTGTTTCAATGTCAAATACCTTGAGCTTCAGATAGCTAGATTATAAAATAACCTCTGTCACTTCTGGGCATAGAATTTATTGATCTTCACAGACAAACATACTTTAGAATAGTTAATCTTTTAAATATATCTAAGTCAATGTTTCATCATTTTAATCAGTGTGGATTGAGTTTGGTTTAACTGGGAAAGTCTTCTGCAGTTAATCATTTTGTGGAGGTATCACTACTATTTTGTAACTAAACTCAGCCATAGTGTTCTTGATCTTGAACAAGGAGGATATGCTGTAATGTAATATCATCACTTGTAACCTATTCAAATGATTCTTCAGAGGAGAGAAACACTGAGCTGGAAGGTTGTCACAAAAATAGAATACAGCAAGAGATATAAAAATAGTACCTTCTTCCCTGTCTTTTTCAATGTGGGTGAAACTTTCATTGTGTGATTCTGCACGAGATCTGCAAAGTACTCTAAGGACTCACTTTTAATTGAGGTAACCATGACCTTTTGCAGTATAGTCAGGTACAGACTAAAGTGACATTTTGATTAAGCAATGGTTGAATTATGAAGTACTGTTACTCTACATCAATACTCGGATCTTTAATTGGAGTACCAGTCTCACTAAACCAATAGCAACAAAACAAAAACAAATAAAATTCTAAATTGTACTATCTATCCTTCTATATCAGATCCTCACAGTACATACACATACCCCATGCACAAACACACACACATGATTTTTACTTTATCTCATTCACTTCTTTTGCTCATTTAAAAAAAAAAACTGATTTTTATTTTTTAACTTAGTTATATAACAATTATTTCCAAAGATCTCAATGACAACTAATTTGCCAGGTTTTTAATAAAAAAAATCAAGGATACAGTTTTTGTCAGTATTTCCATTCATAGTTTTCTACAATGTAACTTGGTTTATTATTTTCATCATGATTAAGATATTTTGAGATGCATCAATGAACTAGAAAGGCTAGAATTACAGACTTTTTTCATTATAATATATAGTATTTTGTATTAAAATACTATATAAAATATAGTATACTATATTTTATCAAAATATAGTATTTTGTATCATATAGTATATTGTATCCAATATTATTAATATTAATACAAAATTATTTATTAATAATATCTAATGATATTAATAATTATTAATAATATTATTTAATTGTTTAATAATATTAATAATTATTAATATTATACAAAATATAGTATTTTGTAGCATATAGTATATTGTATCCAAATTATTAAAATTAAAGTTCAAGCTGCTGGCTGTGGTGGCACATGCCTGTAAACCCAGAGCATGCCAGGCTAAGACAGGTGGATTATTGGTTTGATGCCAGTTTCAGCAACTGAGCAAGACTCTCAACAACCTATTGAGACTATCTTTCAAAACAACAGCAGTAAAAAAAAGGCCTGAGGTGTGTCTCAAAGGTAGAATTCCCCTGGGTTCAATTCCCAGTACCACTGTGATGATCATCATCAAGGTATGACTTTAGAATTTATCCAAGATATATTATTGCACAAGTTAAGTGTAATCATAAATAAATTTTTTATAATAGGCCTGGTAATAGCAACACATTATATAAAACTATGTAATTTAATTATTCATCAACAAATTTTGCAATGAAATTTTGTGCTGCTCTTTAAATATATTACATAGATATGTATGTTGATAAAGTTGTCCAAAATATATGCTCTCACAAAAATAAAAGTGATGGTGGATATAATTTTAACTTAATGTAAAATATGTGCATATATATCCACATATGCAGCTATTTATAAATACATATTTATGAATTGATATTTTTCTGGGGAGATACACATGCTCACAAAAGTAGATGGGGTGATTCTCTCTATGGCAAAGATCAAATGATATCTTATTTTATCTTCTGTCGAGTTTGAAACTTTTTACCTTGTATATATACTAATTCATAATAAGTATTTTAATGGAGAGTTTTATTAAATATCAAAATTAAATGTGAATATTCCTAAAAAATGATAAAAGATCCATACAATGCTAAAAGAAAAAATAGTACAGTGCTGCTCATTGTACTATTAAATGTTTGCATGCCAACCAAAACATCAATATTTATTAATTTCTTTTTTATGAATGAATTGCAGAAATTGAGTGAAGTACACTGATCTTAGCAAAATTTTACTAAAAGCATAAAATGCAAAATATTACTGGGCGATGTATGCATGTATGTCTACACAAGTTTTTTATTCCATTATGATGTATGAATACAGTGCACCAATAAAAAATTAAAAAATTACTTAATTTCTTGCAGGTTTTTTTCTCAGCCTTACATTGTAATTTTGAGGGGAAGAGGAGGAGGGAAGATAAATATCTATAAAGCTTGAATATTTACTTTATTCTGAAAATATTATCAAATATTTGACTTTCATGATAAAGGACATTTCATTCTGGGCTCTGTTTATCTTCATAGCTTCATGTTCCTGGAGGCAAAAATTTCAAATGTTTTGTACTATTCACATTTGGTCTAACCAACGTGTTTGTCATGCAAATGAATGATGACATCATTAAATTTAAAAATCTTAATATGATTTGAAAATACAACTATGTACTCAAACATACTTCAATTTATTAAACAATGAAAAATACAAGAAGTCTTGCTAGAAGGTCAGTCTCAAAAGCTGACAATAGAAAAAAATGTAACCACTGAATTAGACATTAACATCAATAAAAGTATTATTTGGATTTTGTCCAGAAGAATGAAGCTAAACTTTTGAAATGACTTCTAAATTACCCAAAATATTGCGCCTCTGCATAAACCTAGAACAAAAGAAATATTCAATTCCATTTTTCCTTTTCACATAGGCAGATACGATTCATCACTTGCATGAAAGGATAGTTTACACTTGACACTTGTTTCACAGAAGTACTTGAAAGAAGTTATTCTTTATTATTTTTTATTTTATTGGTGCATTGTAATAAAACACCTTAATGGAGTATAAAATGGTGGAGGCATACATACACACATCACTCAATTAGCCCTGACCCAATTCCCACCCCATTCCCTCCCACCTCCCTCCTTCTGTTTGGCTTAGTGATTGACTTTGATATGTTTGTGAATGTACATCATGTACATTAGGAATTTCCCCTCTTCCCTCTCCCATTCTGTCAGGTTACCTTATTTGCTCATATATAGTTTCTCCTTCTTCATCTAAGTTCTTTTATGACCCATTTCCTCCCTAGGGAGAGAAGCTATTCTTAAAATCTATTTCTCATTTTTAAAATTGAGTTCATGACCAAAATCAGCAACTTTCTAAGTCCCTCCACTACGTGGTGAGACTCTCTTTCAAAATAAAACATAAAATAGGCCTAGGGGTGTATCTCAGAGGTATAATGCTCCTGAGTTCAATTCTCAGTATTACACACACACACACACACACACACACACACACACACACACACACACAGTTCAATATCATTAGCATTTGGAGAGATGCTAATCAAAACTACCCTGAGATTTCACCTAACTCCAATTAGAATGGCAATCATTAAAGACATGAACAATAATAAGTGCTTATGAAGATGTGGAGAAGTAGGAGCTCTGATGCACTGTTGGTGGGATTGCAAATCAATATATCACCTTTTTTGTGGTAGTAAGTATGGAACCCAGGGGCTTTCTATCTTTAGGTTACACTCCCAGACCTATATTATATTTTATTTGGAAACAGGGTGTCATGAAGTTTCTGAGAGCCTCATTTAAGTAACTGAGGCTGGCTGCTTCAAACTTGCACAATCCTCCTGTCTCAGCCTCCAAAGTACTGGGATTAAAAGCATGTGCCACCACTCCCGGCTTAAACTATCACTTTGAAAAACAGTGCTGAGGGTCCTCAGAAAGTGGGAACAAACCTATTGTATGAACCAGCTATACCACTTCTGGGTATCTACACAAAAGAATGGAAACAAAACTACCAGAGTAATGTATGCATACCTATGTTTATAGCTGCACAATTCCCAATTGCCAAACTATGGAACCAGCCAAGATGCCAACCAACAGCTGAATAAATTAGAAAATTATGGGATATATGCACAATGGAATTCTACTCAGCCAAAAGGAAGGAAAAAATTACATCATTTGCAGGAAAATAGATGAAACGGGAGAATACTATGCTAAGTGAGATTAGTCAGTCACAAAAACTGAAAGGTCAGGTGTTCTTCCTCATATTCAGAAGCTAGGGAGAAATTGGGACACAGGAGGGATTCCAGACAAAGAAGGAGAAACTGTATTGGAGCGAAAGAGGGGGATCTATCTGAGAGAGATGGGAGAGGGTAAACTTAGGGAAAAACCTCAATAATAGACATGATGTACATACACAGACTTATCAAAGGCAATCATGATGCTGAGCACTGTAAAATGAGAAGGGAGAGGGAGTTGGGAGGGAACTGAGGGAGGGCTTAAAGAGTACTGTGTGCATATATGCTATGTATGATTGCAGTGCACTAATAAAAAATACACTTGTGCATTTACATATAAATATAAATATAGTTGCAAGCCAGGTGTGGTGGTACATACCTGTAGTCCCAGTACTTGGGAGGCTCAAACAGGAGGATTGCAGATTCCAGGCCAGTGTTCAGCAACTTACCGAGCCTCTGTTTCAACACAAAAAAATTAAAAAGGGCTGGAGATGTAGCTCGGAGGTAGAACACCTTTGAGTTCTGTCAGTATCACAAAAACAAAATATGTTTCTTTAAAATAAATAATCATGAGTAGAACATATTTCAAATACTTCCTTCAGAAGTCTTCCATGTTCTAGTTACAAGATAGGTTAGAGTAAATAAATAAAATTAAAAAATTCTCAAGACTTTCTTTTTCTTATTCTTTTTGATAATTAAACCAATTTCGTTGATATATCTGACAGATAATTTTTATTTGTCAAATGTTTTTGCTTTGCCAAATTCTTATTTGTCAGCAGCATTTGATTCTCAGTTATATAACATTTTCACTGAATTGAAAAAGCTTTTAGAAATGAAATTTCAGTTTCATTTTGTTATAGGTATACATATATTTGTAATGCAAAACAATAACAAAAGAGTTCATATCATGTAAATACAGCTATTTCTATACTGTTTTTAAGTAGAAAGAGTTGAATGGGGCAAATTATATATTTGATTAGCTCAATAGTAAATAATGTTTTGTGTTGGCAAAATAATTTCTGATATTCAACACATGAGAACAATGTAGTTCAAGAAATTTGACTAAATATTTAAATACTATATTTTGTGGTGAGTCTTTTGCTACTTTAACAAATTTTCCCATTTTAAAGAGTTGGGTAAAAAACACCGAGTTAAGAGCCCCTCTGTACACAGCTTGAAACTGTATACATATTTCCTCTCTTAAAAAGTATCTAAAGTTTTCATTTATAAAATTGATACTTGAGGATATGTAATATAAATTAAGAATATTGTATAATATAAATTAAGTGCATTTCTCATTCTTGGTTTCAGTGACATTTAACAAAAAAAAAACTAAGTTAAAGTTACTCTGTTAATTTTATTTTCTTTTTCACAGCTGCTTCTGGAACATATGGCATAAACTCTTAAGACTGTACTGTAAGGGTGAAGCTTATGTGACAAGTTAACTTTGAACAAGTTCCTGAATCTCTAATGCAATTTTAAGTTACTTTGTTCTCTTTAATAATAATACTCTCTCTCTCTCTCTCTCTCTCTCTCTCTCTCTCTCTCTCTCTCATTAAACCCTCAGTGAGACCATTTATCTATCAAATTAGTAGATATGGGATAAGGATTCATTAAGTCTAAGCTGGTCTTATTATTCGAACCAACTGAGGGGGATGGGTGGGGGAAAAATGAGAAATAGAAATTCCCTAATGCACATGACCTACATCACAAACATCAATCACTAAGCCAAATGTGAGAAGGAGGTGTGGGGAGGGAATGGGGTGGCAATTGAGGAAGGGCTGAGTGATGTGTGCATGTATGCCTCTACTATCCTATACCCCATTAAGATGTATGAATACAGTACACCAATAAAAAAAGATGTTTTGCACCTTAACTAATTGATATGTTCATTCAATAAATATTGATAAATTCTACATGTGCCAGAAATAGTGGTATAATCTAGAAATTCAGCAGTGCACAAGAGAAATTTAATTGTTTTACTTGTTGAATGTATACATTAGCAGGGAAAAAAAACTACTTAGACATTCATGGATTCAGTGTATTGAACAGCGATTTGTGTCTGGTCTGGTAGCAGCATTAAAGGCAGAGAGTGGCTCTGGACTTGTGAAGTTTGTTATGATCTGGGCAATGGAGTCTCTACCTCAGTTTGAGGCAGAATGCCAGCCTCCAGGCTCATCCTTTTCTGGGTCTCCTGTCAGCCTGAACTCCAAATGGTTCAGTGATGGTCCAGATTGGACTAGCTTTTATATCAGGGTTGTGGTTCTGATTATGAATTCTCACTTAGCATATGAACTATTGAAATTCAATTGTTAGGCTAGATTAATCTTCATTTAAAAAAAAATTATGCCCACTTATAGATCATGGAATTTTTAAAGCTGTTGAAGATGCTATGTATGTCTGTCTATATTCGCAAAACATACTTTCTATAGTTATTCCTTAGTTCTGGAGATTTTTCTGTGTTTTTCTCTTTCTTGGGTCTTTTTGTTTTTTGTGGTATTAGGGATGGAACACAGAGGCTACACCTCCAGCTCTGTTTTTGTATTCTTTATTTTTGAAATAAGGTGTCACTGAGTTGCAGAGGGCCTCACCAAGTAGCTGAGGTTGTTTGTGTGCCGAGATCCTCCTGTCTCAGCCTCCCAAGTACTAGGATTACAAGTGTGCGCTGCCACGCCCGGCTTCCTGTGTTTCTTTCTGTTTTACAAAATATAGACTCCTCTAGTTCAAGTGCTGGGCTGCTAATGTCTTTGAAGAGCATTTCCCATCAATCAAAAACATAGTGCTTTAGAGTTGTTTCCTGTATTCCACTACTGGATAATTCATTCAGCACCAGGAGCCTGCGGTTTTACTACATAACCGTCTTCATGCTCACTCATTTGCAAACTATGGTTCCATGCTGCTTTATGGCCTTGAAAGAGTTTTATATTACTTATTTATATAATAATGCCATTGTTTTACTTCAGCTCACTCTTTCACTTGCACATATTCAAAGGTTTCTGCACTTTATTTAGGCTAGAAAAACACCATTTTATTTCTCTGAATAGAATTCCCTAATTGAATAATCAGTGTAGCTGACACAAAGCTTGTACGAGCATTACTAAACTATTTGTAGTTCTCTAAACACACTAAGCTCTTTCATGTTTCAGTGCCTTTGCTTCTGTTCTTCCTTTTGCTAAAATATCATTTTCTACAAGATCATTTCCTAATTAGTTATACAACAAGATTTCTAAAAAATGTTTTGGGGAAGGTTTTTTGTTACCTCTGAGTTGATGTTAGTGTCACCTTTCTTCCTTACTATACTGCCCTCAAATTGTGTATGTTTCTTTGTGTGTGTGTGTGTGACTGGGGTTCCTGAAAGCCCTTCTACCCCCGGGCTACACTCCCAGACCTATTTTTTTAAAATATATTTTTATTTGGAAACAGGATCTCTTAAGCCAGCGCGACTGGCTTTGAATCTGCGCGATCCTCCTGTCTCTGCCTCCCAAAGGGGGATGGGGTTACAAGCATGGGCCACTACGCCCGGCTTGTATGTTTCTATATTTCTATAAAAAGCAGTTTTATAAGGAGAAGATTTACTCCTATATCCTTTGAGCAACCATCTTTCTGACAACGGCACCTTTTAATGCGGTGGCCATTCTCCATCAGATCGTTCTTTCATTATCACAGATTATATTTAGTGTATTCTTCACATATGTTAGGCAGACACTAATATTTTAAGGTCATGATATATTTAACATCCTTTCAATTTATTTTATTGAGGTACTAGAATACTGTTTGAAATGCTGGTTAAAAATGAAACTATGTCTAAAGACACTAACAGGCAACAGATTTCTCAGAGGTTTTCTTCAAGCTCATTGATATTTATTTAGTTGATATATATTTCCTTCCTTCCTTCCTTCCTTCCTTCCTTCCTTCCTTCCTTCCTTCCTTCCTTCCTTCCTTCCTTCTATCTTTCCTTCCTGCCTGCCTGCCTGCGGGTTTGGGGATGGAACCCAGGGATATTTGACCTCTGAGTTACACCCCCTGTCCTATTTTATTTTTATTCTTTATTTTGAAACAGGGTCTCAATAAGTTACGGAGTGCCTCACTAAGAAGCTGAGGCTGTTCTAGAACTGTGAACCTCTGGTCTCAACCTCCCAAATGGTGGGATTACAAGTGTGCACCACCACATCAAGCTTTTTTTTCTTTAAAGTAATATATGTGGAATTCTTTTCAAGAAATAGTAGGGAGAACTAGAGTAGGACTAAACATCTATTTGAATATAAATAAAGAAAAAAACTTTCTCTGAACTAAATCTGTGAAAAGCAATAACTTCTTTTGTGTATGTAATTATGTTTAGGAATTGTCTGTTAGATCTTTAACCTTCAGCAAATACTGTTCAGATTTATCATTTCAAAATTATGATTTGAGTAATTCATTCTTTTCAGGTATATTTGTAAGCTGCTTTTAAGAAATGCATGACCTTAAATAATAAATAATTTTCTTGGATTACATTATTCTCATGTGTTGAGAATATTGTAATATTCATGTTGCTTACTTAGAACATAGAAATTCTGATTGCATATTGTTTATTATATATTATAATTATAATTTTATTTGTTGCTAATTCAAATGTACAGTAATAAAACATTGAAAAGAATCAGATTTTTAAAAGCTTTGCTATTTTGCCCATGCAGGTTTTTAAAATATTTTTTATTGGTGCCTTGTAATTATACATCACAGTGAGGTTCAAAGTGGTACAAACATTCATACATAGAACTGTTTCATTAATCAATTCCCTTTTCACCTTTATATCTATTGTTTATACCTAGAGGTTCTTACACAGAACCTCTAGAGGTTCCCCATTGTTTACTTAATTCCAACTTGTTCTCTCTGGACCTACAAATCCCAATAAGATCCACCCCCCCCCAAACTCAACATTATGATGATGTTGCCCTATCATTGGCTGGCATAGACTCTTATTCCTCCACTTTCATTCTGTGTATTTATTTAATATTTTTCCTCTGGAATTAGTTAATTTATTTGAGTTCAATTCAACTGAGCCTTGAGAACTTATCTCATAAAGCCATCTGTGTGAGAAGATTTTGGTTTACTTAGCGAGCAAATATTTGTCTGCCAGGCACTAGTAAAAGGTATTCCTGATGAAAAAGACAAAATCCCTATTATTCTGATCTTAGTTTAGAAAGGAAAGACAGGTAATAAAGTAACAGTAACTATATATGAAATGTTAGGTGATGGTAAATATTGAAGGAAGTTATTGAAAGGGAGAGATGAAGTATGGGGCTGGAGATAGAGTGCTGATATTTTATTGAGAATGCTAAGGAATACAACATCTTAGTTGTTGGGACATTTTCAAAAAGACATAACCAAGAAGAAGAATATGTCATGAGGCTATTGAGTAGGTTAGTATAGACTGAGGCAAAAGCAAGTACAAGACCTTGGGCCAGAAGAGAGTTGGGTATGTATATAAAATAGCCAAAGGTCATAGGTAGCTAAAGAGGTATGAACAGGAGACCACTATGGAAGTCAGAGAGGAGAAAGTCCCCGGGGTCAGACTAAGGATTTTGGCTCTCAATGTGAGAGATCTGAAGCCAGGGCAGTTTTAAGCAGAGCCATAATCGGAAATAGATTCTATTACAAAGGGTTGTCCTGGTGCTGCCCTTGAATAGACCATAAAGACAACAAGGAAAACACAGAATTATGAAAGTGTATGCTGATCAAGTTTTGGTGGGGGATTACGCCAGGGTTCCAGTGTACAATGTAACTGCATAAAGGGTCAGTTTTCAAAAAAAGCAAGCTTGTTTAAAAGATAAAGAAGAATAACTAAGTAAACAAAACAAATATAATAGCATTTGGGGGAATCCTTCTTTACTATTAAAATTATTACTAGTTTTTATCATACTAGTACCATGTGTCAGATTCTTTATTATGTTCTTTACTTCCACTGACCCGACTTAAATCTCATATAACCTCACATAGAGGTTGAATTATGAAAAAGTATTATATGTGTCTATTACTCTGTGTTCTTATAAAAGGAAAGAATGGCTGGGCATAAATATATCAGAATGTTAATAGTGGTAGAATACAAAATCATTTTTTGATATTTATATTTTTCTGTATTTGTTTCAAGAATGAATATAATTCAGTTTTATTTATTTTAAAATTCCAATATATAGGTTAATAAGAATATTAACTTTATAATGCAATAAATATTTAGTTTAAAAGTAATGAATTTTAAGTCCATTTATTTGACTTTTTCTTTATTATTTTATAATTGACAAAGCAAACATGTAAATCCTACCTATGTATATGCATGCTTTGGAGTACTTATTTATGTATATATATATATACATAAATTTTATATAGTATATACATACAAATGAATTTTGATCCCTATATATTACAACAAAAATATACTTTAAGCTGAGTACAGTGGCACACACCTGTTATCATAGTACTTAGGAGTACAACAAAGGAAGATTTCAGGTTTGAGGATTACCTCAGCAATTTGGTGAGACTCTTTTTCAAAATAAAAACTAAAAAGGACAGAGGGTGTAACTTGGAGGTAAAATGTCCCTGAGTTCAATCCTTAGTACCAAAGAAGAATAAGAAGAAAGAAAATAAGAAGATATAAAGAGAAGAAAGAAAAGAGACTATTTAATAGCTTTATTAATATAATTTTTCATCTCACAATATTATGACTTGATTTCAAGCTTCTTTGATGCTTTGGGGATGGTATAGATATATCCCTCTGTCTTACATGGTTTCGCTTCCTGTAGTCTTCTGAGTTCAAAAAGATAAACACAAATAGCTTAAAGGAGAAAAAGGACATATGGTGCTTGGCATCTCTCTTTCATTTCTAGTTCTATCTATCTATCTATCTATCTATCTATCTATCTATCTATCATCTATCTGCATATCTCTATATAGAGAGAAATAGAGACAAAGAAAGAAAGTACTTTTCTAAAACTTATATTAAAATATCTGCTGGACATGGTGGTGCACGCTTGTCATCCCAGCGCTTGGGAGGCTGAGACAGGAGGAACACACAGGTTCGAAGCCAGCCTCAGCTACTTAATGAGGCTCTCAACAACTTAGTGAGACCCTGTTTCCAAATAAAGTATAAACTAGGTCTGGGAGTATAGCCTGGTGGCAGAAAGCCCATGGGTTCCACCCCCCAATACCACAAAAACAAAAACAAAAACAGCCTAAGTAGGTACATTTAAATAAATTTGAATAATTATAAATGAACATGGACCAATATTGTTTAGTGAAAAATTCCACGATGCCACTTGCAAACAGAATTGATGTCAGTATCTACATTGTCTAAGTTTTAGGATCAGATCTAATTCTACAAAAATCACTGCAGTTATGATATTATGTGTAGTGACCTCATGAGGGTCAGCTAAGATATTTCATTGCTCAATGACCCTTTTTTTTTTTTTTGGTGGTACTGGGGTTCCTGGAAACACTTCTACCTCTGGGCTACACTCACAGACCTATTTTTACACTTTTTTATTTGGAAACACGGTCTCTTAAGCCAGCGTGGCTGGCTGTGAACCAGCGCGATCCTCCTGTCTCCGCCTCCCAAGCGCGGGGATTACAAGCATGCGCCACCATGCCTGGCATCAATTACACTTTTTAAAAATGTCAGGCCTGGTGGCGCACGCTTGTAGTTCCTGAGCTTGGGAGGTGAGACAGGAGGATCGCGCAGGTTCGAAGCCAGCCGCCCTGGTTTAAGAGACCCTGTTTTCCAAATAAAAACAGTATAAAACAGGTCTGGGAGTGTAGCCCGGAGGTAGAGGGTTTCCAGGAACCCCAGTACCACCAAAAATACATAAATTAATTAAAAAATAATAAAAAAATAAATAAAAACGTTAGGCAAAAATATTCTATGTAAATTTTATAAATGTCTTCTCTAGTTAGACATAAAATATAAAACCATCCAATGAAACTATTTAGGTGAAATAATTATGTACACACTAATATAATGAAATAGATTTCACCTCGGTAATATTCTTACTGTTGTATGCATGCATGTTTTTCCTGTGTCATACACCTGAAAATCCAAATAAAATGAACTCTTAGATGCCAATTACAATGACTCAGTTGTATTTTCCTAGAGATACTTATTCAAGAAACAGAAAATAATGCAGTCTTACACAGTATATTTCAAAATTATCTGTTGAATATATTACGTAGGTTTACTTTAACCTCTAAGATTTGTTATTCTCACTTTTCTCCAGTGCCTCAGAACTCTTCATAGTACATTGAATAATACAAAATAAATTTAGGATTTCTGTGTATTTATTCTCAAAAATGAATTAAAACTGGGTCTGTAGTATGGAAGGACATTTCCCATATTGAGCTCTGCCAAGCTTTACTATAGATCAGTATGAATGAACAAATGATTCTATCTTGCCTTCAATTAGATATTTCAACTTTTTTTTCTAGTTTGGGGACCACACTCATTTTTTTAAAATAATATCCCCAAATATCACTGTTAGGAAATATGGATCTATCTAGAAATAACCCTCTCTCATATGTAGTTTCTCTTCATTTAGACTTCTGAGTTCAAAAAGGCAAAGGCAAATAACTCAAGGCCGAGAAAGGACATATAGAGTTTGCCATGAACTCTTCTATATTTCAAAAGGGGAAATAAAATAGTGGAATCATATAATTTGCCCATCAAAGGAAGATTTTGTAGTTCTCCACATTGTTTCGAAATGTGGAGAACTACAAGCATTGAAATATGAGTTTCTCCTAGAATATGCTTTTCCTATATCTTGTAGACTGATGCTCAGAACTGTATGTTCCAATATATACTATAGACCAACTCTTAAATTGGATCAAAGGGACTTTATTTCTTTTAAGCTTTAAGATTTGAGACCATATTTTTCTTTATAATTTTCAGTTTTGATATTTTTGACATATTAAGAAATGATTAAAATTGAGTTTTTTCTTTCACTTTTCTATGTATGTTGTGTCAAGATTCATCTGAGTTATTTTTAAGTGTAGTGCATAATATGGCAAATGCATTATTATAGACCCTTTTACTTACAAGTTGTTTTCACATGACAAGTATAAAAGGGTGTCACATTAATATTTTTATGCTTTTCAAACTCAAAAGCATTATTTTCATGAGTAATGTAATCAGAACCCATTACTTTTTACAAATTATTTTTAAGATAAAAACCATATTAAATTCTGAACATTTACCCAGAGATATCTTTTGAAATGCTTAAAAGTTAGAATGTGCCATGAATTGTCTGAGTTTTTAATGTTTTTCAAATATACATTTTGTATATTCTTTGTTGGTTAATAAGTATAATTTATCTGACAATTTACAAGCCAAAGGACTCAAGTACTCAGATTTGAAGATTTGAATCTGAATTTAATAGCTAATATATGCAGCTAAATATTACATGGGAATATCTAATCCTTTAAATAAATTAGGTGATTTTTACAGAGACTTACCTCTGTCAAAATCCAAATAGTAAACTATGAATGATTAAAATATAAGAAAAGATAATTTCTTATTCTCTTTTCCATTTTGTTATTGAAGATTGAACAAATCCAAAGGCATTCTACCTCCAAGTTATACCTCCAGCTTTATTTATCTGTTTGTTTATTTATTTACTTTTATTTTGAATCAAGGTCTTTTGCTAAGTTGCTGAAACTGGCCTCAAACTTGTTTTCCTCCTGTCTCAACCACTCAAGTATTAAAATTACAGGTGTGTACCACAATACCTGCCTAATCATTTTGTTTTTGTTTCTTAAGAAAATTGTTATATGCTTTGGAAATAGTACCTCACACATGATTCTCATGAAAGCAGAATGTTAAGGATACAACGAGAGATCATAGAGTTACAGGGTTTCATGAGATAAAAAGATTCAGCTGTCGCAAATCCATAAAAATTTCACAGACAAGGAGCCACTGTAGATGGTCCTTGAAGAACTGGTAGGATTTCAGTGGTTTGAAATTAGGGGGTAGGCATTGTAGAACAACTGAATAGTATGAATAAAACAACACAAATGAGGAGGCTGTGGATCATATTTAGTCATAAGGAATAGTCTGAACATGGCTGAGTTTTAGGATTTAAATAATGGGAGAAAATACTTGAAAATATTTTAGATGTAAGGAGTTAATATTCAGTTTGTTGGAATTTGAAAGCCACTGAAGTTTACTGAGAAATGATATAGTGTGTATGTGTGTGGGGGTTGATACTAAGGATTTAGCTCAAGGTCATTCCACCTGAGCTACATTCCCAGACCTACTTTATATTTGTTTTGAAGCAGGATCTTACAAGATTGATGAGAGTCTCACTACTTTTTGAGGCTGTCCTTGAACCTATGATCCTCCTATCTCATCCTCTCAAGTACTAGATTATAGGAATGTACTACCATGCCCCACTTGGAACTTACTTTTTGAGTGTAATCATATTTTGGGTAATGTGACAGTAAGAATAGTTTATGACTATGGATAAAGCTCAAAAATGGAAGAGTTGCTGGGTTTTTTTTTTTTTTAACTAAGAACCCAGGAATATAGTATCCATAGTTTTTGTTTGTTTGTTTCGGGTCTGGGGATGGAACCCAGAGGCATTTGACCTCCGAGCTACACCCCCTGCCATATTTTTTTATTATTTATTTTGGTGGTACTGGGTTTCCTGGAAGCCCTTACACCTCCGGGCTACACCCCCAGACCTATTTTGACATTTTTATTTGGAAACAGGGTCTCCTAAGCCAGCGCGTGCGGCTGATTTCGAACCTGTGCGATCCTCGGGTCTCTGTCTCCCAAGCGCGGGGTTTACAAGCGTGCGCCACCACCCCCGGCTTATTATTTATTTTGTAACAGGGTCTCAATAAATTGCAGAGAGCCTCACTCAGTAGCTGAGACTGTTGGCGTACCACAATCCTCTAGTCTCAGCATCCCAAATGCTGGTATTACAAGCATACGCCACCATGCCTGGCTTATCCTTAGTTTTGAGAAAGAGTTTAAGGTCTTTTTGGCAAGATCAGATTTTCTTTTTAGCTTAGTATCTTAAACAGTTAACCTGTTCCTGAGCCCTACTGTTCATACACAGAAGGTTTATTTCTGTGTAAATTTTCCTGAGGAACTCGCCATATTTTGCTTCAAATTCAGGTTCCATTCTCTGGTTACTCCTTTGGATTTAAGATAAAAATATTTTCTTATTCTGAGACACATCTTGCCTGTAACACCAACAATAAATCCCCTATGCTATGGCCTTTTATATTTGGATCAACTCTATACACAAGAAAGTGCTGATAGCCTACCATCTTTTTAAAAAAACATTTTTTGGTACATCATGATTATACATCGTAGTAATGTTCAAAGTCATACAAACAAACATGAACAGAGGTCTGGTGTCTTTTCCTTCAGGTCCCATCTCTCTCCTCACCTCTCCAGATACATCATACTAAATGGGCATAGCATAATTTTCATTGTTTCATTTTTCCCTCTCTACCTTTTCCCCACATACACTTTCACTACCCTACTTGTCATTCTTCTCATTTACTTAAAGTTCCTTTTGTTTCTTATTTTCAGAAGCCTCCATGTAGGAGAGAAAACATTCAACTCTTGACTTTTGAAGATTAGCTGAGCTCACTTAGCATAATCTTCTCTCATCCCGCTCATTTCTTTATGAGCTCTATAAAGCTTCTGGCTGAGTAGATAATTTGAGTATAGAATCATATCATCTACAAGCAGATAATTTCAGTTCTTCTCTAAACACATTCTATAACACGAGGATTACCTACCTATGTAGATAAGATGACTCCTCTTGCTTAAAGAAATACTTGGCTTAAAGAAATAAGGCTTTGGCATCTTTATGGATTTTTCTTTTCTTAACAAAGGCTTTGTAGAGGTCAATATATTTTTTAATGTTACACTAGACAACTTGTTACTCCTAATTAAAATGGCAGATGTTTTGGAATGAAGGTTAGCCTTACCAAGAGCTATAAAGTTCTCAGAATTCAATGGAAGTGTCTCTGTAGTGTCAATATTCTACATGGCCAGAGGAGAAGCTTTTGCTCCTAGGAATTACTTAGGACAGCCATCTATAGTTTTCCTTAAATAATTTTTTTTGAAAAATAAGTGATGAGAGAAATCTAGGGAAGAAAATATTGGCTATGAGCATGTCTCAACAATATTCAAATTGTTTTGTCGTCCTAAATAAGAAAGTACATTAAAAATATCTGACTTACCAATTTCGAGTTTGTTTCCCTAATATTATTTCCACCAAAATGAATGTTCTTTGAGAAAATATCTTATATCTTAAAAAATAATCTTTATCCAACTTCAGTTAAAAGAAACAGTTTTAAAATAAAAAATTAAAATGTCTTAAATTATATAAGATCATATATAGCTTTTAAAAGAACATAAGCCAAATTACATTTACATAAGCAATTATAAATTCAAATTTTGTGAAGCTTAAAAATGAGAAATATGTTAATATATTAAATATTTTGGTAGGGACTTTAATATATACATCTAGAAACAAAGTATCAGAAGAAAATATATACAGTGTGTCTAGTACAGACAAAAATAGTTTATATTTTTGTATCACTTTGGTGTCTCTTAGAAAGCATTTCTTCTATATTATTTAACATTTACAGAGTTCTGTGAGGTAGAAAAGGTTAGAATAATTATTATTGGAGCACACACAAATAATTTATTCAAAACTATGCCTGAAAAGTGACAGAAATGGAACCTGAGTCTCTGAACTTGTAGTATTATTTTATTTTTGTTGAAATGCTGCAATAATAAATTTTTTCCACTGAGAATAGAGCTAATGAACCATTTTTTCAATGCAAGAATCCATTATGTCCCTATATTTGTCTAGTTATCTTGGTAGACACTAGTAACACAAAGTTGTATCAAAGAATGGACAGTCTGGTAAATTCTTTTTATAGTCTATGTCATAGTCTAATTTGGAAATCACAGATACAGGGAATTATTTGTCTCTTGTTCCTTTAACAATCAATATGATGCAACTTTAGCTTTTCTTCTACTGTATTGTCAGCTGAACAAAGAAAAGCTCACAAATCTAGACCCATTTGTTTTGTTTTCAGGATTAAGTGGGTGACATCACAGAAGGCATACTCTTCCAGAAACTGGACACTTAAATTTTCTTTTGGCCGTAATACAAAGTTCACATCTATTTTTGAGAATATCATTTTATATCCTACTACATCCTTAGCTTTGTCATCTATAGAATAATAATGATAAAATTTGGCCTACCTACATAACATTATTGGCATAAGAAAGAAATAAAATGCCATTTCACAGGTAAAATTTAGATTGAAAAATATAGGAGAATTGAACAGATCCAGAGTAATGAAGTCTTATTCTGTACTGTATGAAGAAGCTACCATCAAATAACTACAGTTATAATAAAAAGCAACACACTCACACTAGCCAGATCATTCATTAATTTGGTGTTATATCCCTGGACTCACAGGTAAAAATTAAACCGAGTTTATGGAAATGTCAGGGGTGAAAAATATATTTCTTTGCTTCTCTCAAGTCCCTGACATTCCAAATAAGCCTTTTCAATATAAGACTGAGATAGGGTGTAGTACCACCTCTGCCCTGCCGTATCTGTTAAAGTAAATCCTATATTTTTAAGCAAATCCAAGTAGAAATAAATTATTGTTAGAAACCTATAATAACCTTTAAAATTTAGGACAGTCATTGATATCAAAGAATTGTATTTCTTATGCATTTGTACACTAAAGGCAAGCCTCTGTTTTGGGATAAGCAAACTGAGGCCATGTGTCTACCCTCAAATTGTTTACATCATGACATTTATTATATTGCATTATGCTTACATTACTACCTTTGAAAAAGCTACACATAGAAAAGATTAGGACATAGTGGAGAGGGGATCATGCAGTGATCTTCTGAAAAATTAAATGCTCTCCGCATTTACAAAAGTAGGTCATTTCATTCTTAATTAAATTTATATATCACAGTCACTGATTAACCTATATTTGGATATTAGATAATTCTGAAGATTCCTTATAGTCAAAGTTGTTGTACAAACACCTACCATTTATGAGAAAAATATTATCAAGTTTAAAGAATATCTAAGATACGTCTTTCTCAAATTTCATTACCTTTTTCATCTATTTCGATTTTTTTTACAGCTTTGTCTTGCATACTTTTAGAATTTTCTATCTAAATGACCTAATTTTACCCCTGGTTGCTTTTATTAGTAAAGGACAAAAAAAAAAAAATAGCAGTTCTAAATAGAATACAGGAGACATTACCTTAGGAATCTCCTGATTTTAGAACTTCAAGTGTTAGAAAAATTGAACAGACAGCTATAAGTTTTTCAAAGATTTAGGATGGCTGAGCAGGCAATGAAAAAAATTTCATGCTCTCTTAAGTGCAAATTACAAGAACTATGGGTAGATATCCCCCTTATAATGTAAAACCACAACACAGTAACTCCAGACATATTTTATTGTTCCCAGAGACAAGAAATCCTCCATGGAGGGTATTTGTAAACATTATTCTGAAGGTCTGAAAAGGACATTGGGCAGGTCATATGAGATACTGACTGCATATTCAGTAATTATACAAGAACACTGCACAAAAATACTAATGCATTTGGCTAAGGAATACATAAAATGAATAAAATGATTTATATTTATCACCATCCTTGAGAAAATATTGTTTGTACCACTTTCAACTTGTCAGGAAAACTATTATCTTGCTCAATTTAATTTGAAAGTAATAGCTACTTTATAATAATAATGTATTTTCAAAGTTCCAAAACACCATACTTGTTATAAAATTAATATTTTCATATTTTACAAAAACAACAGTACTTTCAGCATAGAATGACTTTTTTTTATAAATGTCTATACAGATATTTTCAGTTTGAGAAGGTAATCAGTATGAAATTCAACACCAAATTGCCCTTTAAATTTCACAAATATGTAACAGAGTGATAATTATTAGATCCATGGTGTCCCAAATCACGTATTGACATAGTTTTGATAATAGCTTTATGATTTAGATTTAAAAGATTTTGAAAGGTGAATGATAGTTAATACTGCTCTAAAACATCAGAATTGAAGATTTGAAGCATTACTATAGTCACATAAATCACCCAATTTCCCTTGTTTTCATAGTAAACATATTTCCCCTTGTTGTTGAAAATAAGTGCATCAGCATAAAAGCCTCTTGAGAGAGAAAAATGTATATTGATTACTATAAGTGCATTTCTGTATTACCTTGAAGTTATTGAAATTGACCCCAAACCATGCTCTATCTCCAACAAAGATTTCTTTCATGTGTTGTTTATTGATTTACAGCTTAATTGAGATGCAAAAATAATTTTCATTGTGAAAAACACATGTCAGACCTTGTCTTATTATTTGAATGTGTTTGTAGCATTTGGAAAACATCACAAACATCATCCTCAATAAGAGGTAAAAGATTACCCAAGGTAACTGTTATGAAGCTTTTAACCTCCAACAATGTGCTAAAATCGCTATCTATGCTGAATATCTGTGTGACCACAAAGTACAACCTGGCTAAGTGAACATGTGGAGAAAATAGATTTCATAGTGCAAGGTTGTTTGCGTTATAATCTGAGTTGTACTTTTTTTCTCAGATTTATTCTACCATCCCTTTGCATTTCACAATTTCCATTTGGGAAATAGTGATAACATTAGTCCTCATTGAGCTCAATGGATGTTCTACAAATACATGAATAACTCACAGAGCTTAGAGAGAGAGAGAGAGAGAGAGAGAGAGAGAGAGAGAGAGAGAGAGAGAGAGAGAGAGCTGTTCTATAGACTGAGGTAATGTATAGGTCAAATCCAGGAGTAGAGGAGAAGCAGGTGCTTCCTCATTGTTATTTAGTTTCTCCTATTATAAGGGCAGAGCTGGCAGTCAGCCAAGAGACATATCAGGAAGAGCTGGCATAGATTCCAGGACTTGAGCCTCGTCTCCAACTTCTTCATTTCTAATGAAAGGAAGACTGCCAGTACAGATTGATAGACATTTTGCTTCATGATTCATAGATCCCCCCTTGCTACTTCTAGACTGTATGTTTGTTTCTGTTTTCCTTACTACCTTGAACTCTAGAATAAAAGCTTAAGGAAAATGGCCTGTGGTTTTATGCAAAAGAGTGTGAAATATGTCATAAATGTTTCGAGCGCTAAAGTTTAGAGACACAGTTTGGTGAATTAAAGTACTAATCATCTAAACTTAGTTTGCTGTGGTTGTTTACTGTTAGTTCATACTTCATTGCCACAATTCATACAGTATATCTTTTTTTTTTTTTGGTGGTACTGGGGTTCCTGGAAGCCCTTCTACCTCCCGGCTACACTCCCAGACCTATTTTTCTTTTTTTTTTTTTTTTTTTTGGAAACAGGGTCTCTTAAGCCAGCAAGGCTGGCTCCGAACCAGCGCGATCCTCCTGTCTCAGCCTCCCAAGCGCAGGGATTACAAGCGTGCGCCACCACGCCCGGCTCATACAATATATCTTAAAGGTAATAAAAATGATTTAGAGAGCTACTAATCAGTGTGAGATAGTTTTACTAAATATAATATTAAAATATTTGCATCAATAAAATTCTAAATATATATATAGTATGTAAGTATATGTATACATGTGTGTGTGTATATATATATATATATATATATATATATATATATATATATATATGAGTGTATGTGTGTGGGAATGAATATATGTATATAAAGTAATTTATAATTCAGAAACAAAATTTAGTATTTAGGAAATCATCTGTATTTTTGGCTCCCCAGATATATTACTGGTAAGATAATTTAGGATTACACAGATATAAATTTTGTGATTCTTTCATAAAAGTAATCAAGGATAAGATATTGATAATAATTTAAAGTATTCTCAATTTCATTACATTTTCCAAAATGATTCAACTAAATCAAGGCAACTATATCAAATCAGTATAAATAAATAAACAAAACCACAGAAATGTTGAACACTTATCAAGTGAAACTATGTAATTTGACTAGTAAAATATCCGGTAAGAATTTTGAAGGAGAAAATATTTTGAAATATATTTCCTTTGCAATAGATATTTTTGAAACTAAAATACTCCCCCCACCCACGCACTGGTCCCACATACAAACTGTGCAAGTTTCTAAATGTTCTTGTGTATTTGAAATCAATTTTCTTTGCGTCATTGAGTCAATTCAAGATCTTCTATCATCAGTATCTCCTCATTATGCACTAAAAAAAGATAGATTCAATAACATAATTTTTTATTATCTGTAATCTATCTTTTCAGGGCACTTTCCTTCTTCATTGGTACATATGCTCGCATAATGCACACACACACACACACACACACACACACACACACACACACACTCCTGTTTAGGGATTTTTCTTTTTCTTTTATATGCTCTCCACTCCTTGCTTCCGTGTTCATACTGCCTCATCCTTATCTACATAAGAAACGATACTTCCCTCTCCTTGTTTATGCTCCAGGTTTTATTCCGTGTAGATTTCCTCCTCTCCTAATCCTTGCCACAGTCTCAAACTGAATCTTCTTTTACTGAAGATGCAGCCAATACAAAGATTAGTAAATTGTCATATCTAAGAATTGCTGGCACTAAAATATATTGCTGTCAAAAGTTGAAAAGTAATTAGAACACTTTTCCTGTATGAAGTCACTGTTGCAAATGAAAGAATGAAAGTGTTTTTTTATAATATTTTATGATTATTTTATTTTGCAAACATCTGAGCATTTTAGAATAGATACCCTGAGATCCTAAAAGTTCTTAAACATAATATAATCAGATTTGGTAATTCAAATGCTGCATGTGTGAATTTGAATCACTCAAGAGATTTAAAATCATCCCATATTTATAACACATGTGCAAGCAGACTCCAAGTGTTGTAAATTGGACCTTAATCTCTTAAATGGCAGCTCACATCTCTTAGCGCACGGAGAAAGGATAAAGACAGTTTGTGTTTTCCTTAACTATTTAAATCTATTGTGTTGTTACCGACTAGCTCAGTTCTGTGGGGGGCAAGTCCACTAGCGGTCGGGGGCCTCAGAAAGATGGGACAAAAGGCAGGCGAAGTCCTGCAGATCCTTATCTGCAGCGGTCCTTTCCCCTCTATGAATTCTTTAAGTTTTTAGTCACGACGCTTTGGAAAAAGGACCTGAGGTGGACAAAGGCTTCTTGAGCCAATGACACTTTATTATGAAAAACCCAAGAAATTTATACACTTCACCAATAAAGTTAAGAGAAAGGGGGGCGGGGGTCCTTCAGCTGGCTGTTGGCCTTTGAAGAATTAACTTCTGTTTCTCTCCAAGGTCTTGCAGATAAGCAGCTCCAGGTGGCAGCCTCCCAGGATAGTCGAGGCTTGGGAGCTTCTCAGGGTAATCTTCTTTTAACCCTTCCTGGAACTTTCCATCTTTTGGGCTCAGTTCATATAACAAGTGTGAGGAGATTTGGTAATTCAGGTATTGGCATCTTATCTTCTGAATCTGAAAGCTTAAGCATACTCACAACACAGTTTGGCAGACAAAATACCACAAACAACACCACAAGGTTTTTAGTTCTAATTGTCAGATGTATTTTCTTAACTGCTGAGCACTCTTTTTTAAACAACAAGCCTATTAAAAGTCTACTTATCTTTAATAATTCACTTCCCTGTCACAAACTCTTTGCAACCTGCTTTTAACCTTCTAATTTCTTTCTTTTCCAGTTGGGACTTTCTTATGATAAGCTCTTTTTCATGCAAAAATGCTTTTCTTACTCTTACGGTATTTCCTTTTCTTCATACATATATATATATTTAGAATGTCTGTCCTTTATTTTGTCATATTCATTTCTAACTATGCGGCCATTTTTTCTGTCTCCTGGAGTGCTCACACTGAGATAAAAGTTAACAGTCTTTTTCTTTGGGTCTATTATATTTGGGCAGCTAAGTTGTTTCTTTAAGGTCACACACAAAGTTTTTCTCTGTCTCTGGGCAGGATTTCAAGGGTAAACAAAGTTACCTTAAACTGAGCTACTTTATCGAAGTTAACGGTGAAGGTCGGAGGCCATTTGTGGTTGCTGCAGCTGGGGTGCTTATCACAGTACCCGAATTCTGGCCAGTTTCTCATTATTGTTGAGCAGAGCCAAGGACGTTTAAACAAATTATTAGAAAGTTTATCTCCACGGACTCAGTTTCTTTTTATAGTCCTAATTTCACATCACTGGAGCAATTCGTGTAGAAAGTTAAAAGAAATAATAGTGAAGGGTATCTAAGAGTGGGGGTACTTTAGCCAGAGACGATACCTCCTTCTCGGGGCGTCCTTGCCGATTAACTATGTGGAGTGGGGGTTCTCAACACATAGATGCCGAGGCAGCAGGATGTCTTGGCATTGTGTATTGAGAAATATAATTTCTTTCAAGTTGCTTTATAATGTGTCTACTGTACATAATCTGAAGGATAACACATGTCCAATCACAGCCAGGATGCTATCAGCTTCTCTAGAGATCCTATCATTTTACACACTGGGAAAGGTGGGTAAAGGAGACAATGTCTATGCATGTGGGTATGTGCATGTGTGTGCACAACAGCGCCTGAATCTCAAACCTGTGATGAAGGAGGACATAAAAAATTGTCCTAAGAAAATAGGATCCGAATGTTTCTTTAGAATATATTTTATGTTTCCCTCCCCCTGTCTCTTCCAGTTTTTAGCACTTCATTGTTTGGATAATTTGTTTAATTCCAAAACACTGAGGACCAGAACAGATCCTGGGAGAGACTTGCCTCAAGACAAGGATTATTTTCCACAAAGTATAGAGTATTAGAACCTCACTGGAGCACATTATCCTTAATGAGATTAGTCAGTCACCAAAAATGAAAAGTCGAGATGTTCTCCCTAATATGTGGAAGCTAGGGAGAAGTTGGGACATAGGAGGGACTCCAGACAAAGGAGAAAAAACCTTGGTTGAGTAAAGAAGGTGAGCCAACCGAGGGAAATGAGAGGAGGGAAGAGGAAACACCTCAATGGATATGATTTATGTACATAATCTTATCAAAGCCAGTCACTGTTCTGAGCATGGTAAGGCAGGGGAGGGAGGGAATAGGGAAGGAACTGGGAGAGGACTCAGTGAGATATGTGTCCATGTTCCCTCTATTATCTTGAACTTCATCAAGATGTATGATAACAATGCACCAATTAAATATAATAATCTCACTAAGATGTATAATTAAAATGCACCAATAAATTTATAGAAATGAAATGAGAAGATTTTTCAAGAATCATCATTGAAACTTTCCAATTTAGAGCATGATTTCTTTCATATGGTCTTTTAATATCAGATGTCTTGTTCCTTGAGAATAGTCACTGCAAGGTGAGTGTAGTATCATGGCTGAGAGAGAACTTAGGTGGAGCATCAGTACAGCTCAGCCTGTCTATTTTACCTATGCCAGCTCAGTTGCTTTGCTTTCCCATGATTCAGTTTCTTGGGCTGTAAAATGAAGCTAGTAATAATACTTATCTCAGAGTGGTTGAGGGATTAAAGGAGATGATGCATATAAATTGTCACACAGTGCCTGAAAGGAAACTCTCAATGACTGTTGCAATATTTTGACATAATTACTTCATTGGAGAGCTTATTTAAAAGCACTTTCCTATATTTTAAATCCCATCTAGACTCTTGCTACATCTGCAGGTTAGAAGTTTTTGTCTTGTTGGAGCTATCCGAATGGACTATGTCTTAAATGAGAATAGTTTCTCTTTTAAGTACAAGAAACATGGTTCTCTAATTTTTCTGAGGCTAAGCTTATCAGTTACTTCATCTCTATGTGGCATAATTCATTATCCTAAGTATTCTTATTTGGGAATCCATCATGTGTTTATATTTCTCAATAAATTAAAGGCAGTATTTCTGCTGAATTAGAGAGGTAGTGTCAAGCAAAATATCCCCTCCCCTTTCTTGTGTATTTTACTTCTGCTGATATAAGTGCTGTTATTTGGGGGCAGTCTGAATAGGGCATGCTTTTCTGTTGTGGAGACAATTACACGTTATATTCTGAGTGGCATCTCTTAAGTCATGTTTGCAGTCAACTTAAATCTGAAGTGATTTTATCCCCTGAGATTGAGAGCTGTTAAGTCACATTTCTTTCATCAAGTAGATGTGTCTTCGTTTTAATTGATACTTTCAAGTATCAGTGTAGAGCTGTCCTTCTATTCCTATAAAAGCAGTCCGAGCCCTTGAGACCTTCTGTATGTTGCTAGACTAGAACAAACACTGCCTCAGTTTCCTGGTGAGAACATTCAAACTGGCAGAGAAATGGTGTACCCCAGAAATCTCAGGGATACAAATTCCCTTATTCTATGTGGTTGCTTAGGAATACTTAACCCCATATCTAACTTCCAAAACGATTGATTTGGCCAAAACAAAATCTTATGAGAGGTATGTCTGTTAGCTGTGTCTTAATAAGCTTGCAACTTATTTTTCTTTTAACTTTGTTTTTTTTTTATTGTGCTAGTATGTCTTCTTATATCTTAGAAATTTTAATCCAATCTAGTGAATCAAGAAAATGCTCATTGTTATTAGGGGACCTTCTTTCCCCATAAAACTCCTTTAATACTGGCCATAGGTTCCTAGGCAAGAGTAATCTTTTGTTGTGCAGATACCAAGGAAAGAAGCCTACTTAACAGCCCCTAGATTAACTTGTTGTATCTAGAAAACTAGTTGTATCTGGAAAAAAATTAACTAGTTGTATTTAGAAAAAGCCTGCACTGTATCCATCATTAGTCTTTGTGAATTGAGGGAAGGACTGAGAGTATTCAGAGAACACCAGGTAGTCCTGTGGTTTTCCAGAGGTCGATGAGAAAGTAGAACAAAAAACACCAAGTGTGAATTATTTATTTATTTATTTATTTATTTATTATTTTTTGAATTTTATTTATATGTGAAATGTATTGAAAATGGCATACATTTAGACTGTGCTTGGTGCCCTATCACCCACCCCCAGTTCCCCTCCCTCCCCTCCCAACAATGAGTGTCCAGGTTAACCATGCTATATTCATACTTTTACACATATTTGGATATAGCTCCTCCATTAATTAACCTCAGCCTTCTTCCTCTCCTGTTCTTTCATTCTAGCTTTGCTGAGATTCCCCTCCATTATCTGGAGTCCCTCTGGTATCCCCAATGTTCCCTAATTTAGACATATTAGAGAAAACATATGTCTCTTCTCTTTCTGTGCTTGACTGATCTCATTTAACATAATGTTCTCTAGATCTTTCCATCTTCTTGCGAATGGCATATGATTCTAGTAATCCCACCATTCTAGTAATACCCAGTTCTACCACTCCTGGGGTATTTTCTCAAAGGGGTTGAAATCAGAGAACTACAGTAACATATGCATACCCATGTTCACAGCAGCACAATTCATCATAGCCAAAATATGGAACCAACCTAGGTCTCCATCAACAGATGAATGGATTGCAAAATTATGGGAAATACACACAATGGAATTCTATTGAGCTATACAAAAGAAAAAGTGTGAATTTGATGAACAACTTTAATGCATGTACAATTTTTTTTTCTGGTACTGGGGATAGAAACCTTCTACGTCTGGGCTACACTCCCAGACCTATTTTATTTTTTTATTTGGAAACAGGGTTTCTTAAAGCCAGCGAGGCTGGCTTTGAACCTGCGTGATCCTCCTGTCTCCGCCTCCCAAGTGCGGGGATTGCAAGCGTGTGCCACCACGCCCATCTTAATGCATGCAAATTTTAGCTCAAAATCTCACCAAGTCTCTCTAATATTCATATTTATTTTATAACCAGTAGCCTCTCTCACCCATTTCTTTAGAATAATATATTTGAGTAGTATACATAGATCCTGATTCTAAATATTCTAAAACATTTTCAATTAACACTAATCACCATGTCACAAAAAGGAAAGATGGCCCATGTTTATGCCTAGTCTTGGTCTCACACATTGAGGCTGTAGCCACAGTTTAACTGGGAAAGAAAATCAGTCATTAAATATATCCAAATTTTATTTTTTAGTACTGGGAATGGAACCCAAGGGCATTTTACCTCTGAGCTACAACCCCAGCCTTATTTTTTTCCCTTTATTTTGAAACTGGTTCTCACTGAGCTGCAAAGGACCTTACTAAGTAGCTAAGGATGGTCTTGAACTGCAATTCTCCAGTCTCAGCCTACAAAATGGTGGGATTACAAGTGTGCGCCACCACGCCTGGCTATTCAAAGGGTTTTGAACATTATTCATGTAAGGAAGGAATTTGGGCAAGAAGTTACATGACTGGTGATATCATATGGGTGGCAATTTATGAGATGGGATGCGGGTATAATCAGGGAAATTTTGCAGACGGCATGAGTCAGAAGAAGATGCATAATCCACAAACATTGGTAACCGAAAGAGGCAGAGGAAAAGAGGGAGGAATTAATTGGAAGTGATGCCATGGGTTTTATTTTGACTTTAATAAGAAAAGAAAGGCTGGAGATTTGGCTTCTCAGGAAAAGAATGAATTCGGATTTGGGCATATTTAGTTTAACCTGCAAGTGGGATAATAACAGGGATTAAAATTTTTTTCTATTGTTATTTTTATTTTATTTTTTTATTTTTATTTTTTATAGGTGTAACATATTGAGAGTGGTGTACATTTACATTGTGCTTTATGTCCTTCCCTCTCCCTTTCCCTCTCCCCCCAATAGAGAGTGTCCAGGTTAATCATGTTGTATTTATGCTATTACACATATTCCTATGTAGCACCTCCATTGAACAACTTCAGCTTTCTTCCTCTCCTATCCTTCTGTTCAAGCTTTGCTGAGATTTCCCCTCCATCATCTGGAGTCCCTCTGGTATTACCACTACTCCCTAGCTTGGACATATTATAGAAAACATATGTCCCTTCTCTTTTTGTGCTTGACTAGTCTCACTTAACATAATGTTCTATAGTTCCTTCCATCTTCTTGCAAATGCTATTATTTTATTTTTCTTTATAGCTGAATAGAATTCCATTGTGTGTATTTCCCATAATTTTGCAATCCATTCATCTGTTGATGGAGATTTAGGTTGGTTCCATATTTTGGCTATTACAAACTGTGCTTCTATGAACATGGGTATGCATATGTTAATGTAGTTCTCTGATTTCAACCCCTTTGGAAATATACCCAGGAGTGGTATGGTCGGATCAAATGGTGGGATTATAATTTTAACAAAAGAAGAGAGGACAAATCTTTACCAAACTATGTGGAAGTCATTCAGATTTTGGTGGTACCGGGGTTCCTGGAAGCCTTTTTTTTTTTTTTTTTTTTTTTTTTACCTCCGGGCTACACTCCCAGACCTATTTTCTTTTTTACTTTTTTAAAATTTGGAAACAGGGTCTCTTAAGCCAGCGCAGCTGGCTTTGAACCTGAGGGATCCTCCTGTCTCCGCCTCCCAAGCACGGGGATTACAAGTGTGCGCCACCATGCCTAGCTGCCATTCAGTTTTTGAAAGGACAGTATGGATATGTTTATCAATTGGGAATAAACTGAGAGAAGCAAACAAGGTAATGGTAAAAATAAAGACAACTCTTAAATAACACAAGGGGCAGTATAAGGTCTCAGGTAATTTTTTTTTTTTTTTTTTTTTTTTTTTTTTTTTGTGGTACTGGGGTTCCTGGAAGCCCGTCTATCTCCGGGCTACACTCCTAGACCTATTTTATTTTTGGAAACAGGGTCTCCTAAACCAGCGCGGCTGGCTTCGAACCTGCGCGATCCTCCTGTCTCTGCCTCCCAAACGCGGGGATTACAAGCGTGCGCCACCACGCCCGGCTAAGGTAATTTTAAGAAAGGTAAAGACTACTCTAGGCAAATAAAAGTGAACATAATGGGAACTAAGAAGACTATATTTAGTTCAACAATTTGAGGAAACTTTTTTTATGTGGACCTATATTAAAATATTTGCATATTATAGCCTGGCGTGGTGGCTCACACTTGCAATCCCAGCATTTGAAAGGAGGAGACTGGAGGATAGTGGTTCAAGGACAGCCTCAGCTACTTAGCGAGGCCCTTCGCAACTCAGTGAGACCCTGTTTCAAAAATATAAGACTAAAAAATAGGGCTGGGAGTGTAGCTCAGAGGTAGAATGCTCCTGGGTTCCATCACCAGTAACCCTCCCCCCAACAGCATATCTGTATCTCTCTATATCTTTTCTATATATATATTCAACTTTTTTTAGTAGTATGTTTTGAAGATAATGTATAAATTTCATCAGCATTACACTCAGTGGAGAATAACTAAATCCAATATCAATAGAATGAAGCAATATAATAATTATTGCAACACAATAATAGTTAGCATTGTTAATTACTTTTAGTAAGGCTCTGGAATAGAAATTACCACTATTGTTTAAAATTGTTTTTGAAATGTTCAGGAAAAAATATCACACATAAATAGTCATGTTTATTATTATGTTTGTAGACTATTAATCAACTCAGAAAACTCTCACATCAAAAAATAAATCAAAAATGATAAGTCACTAATGTTTCTGGTCAGAATATAAATAGGTACAATTCAGTAGCTTGCTTTTAAAATCAGCAATAACTAATTAATATGACTTCCTCTTGTTCAAGGTAGTAACAAAAGAATAAAATGCTCAGGAAAAAGCTTAAAAATATATAACCTTTACAAATAAAACTATAAGATTTTCTAAGATATATTTAACAAAAGTTAAATTTATGTGCTTGTTTTGTGCCAATTCCATGTTGTTTGGTTACTATACCTTTGTAGTATTATTTGAAATCAGGTGGCTTTGATACCTGTTCCCCTCCATGTAATAATATCCTTCTTTGGAACATGATGAAACAATTCTCAATTTTATTTGAAAAATAAGCCTTTATATATCAAATGAATCAATCAGAAAAATTATGGCTAAAAGGAATAGTAATACAGAACTTGCCCTGTTAAGATCTAGCATGTAACTGAAGATATGAGTTAATAAATATTGGTGAAAAATTGAAAAGGAACATACTAACACTAAAAATTTATAAAATATATAAGCACAACTGTGTTAGTATAGTTTTTTACAATATCAAGAATAACATTGGTTATTTAATAAATAATTATTTAACTTTTGAAAATCACTTAGGGAAAAATATTTACTTATTACGGTGGATCAAAATAAACCCCTAAGCATCAAATGTTTATCTGTTAAAACACTAAAAGGAAATTAGATAAATATATTTTATATTTGGTAGTGTTCATAGGCAATAATGAATGTTCAATATTATAGAATATTGAACCAAAAAAGTAATCATCAATAACCAATCCAGAAAACATTTGAATATTTCACTTTGTCAACCTTTTACATTTTTATTTGGTTAAAAGATACAAGACCAAAATTAAAGAAGTAATGGTATTTTCTGAGGTTGAGGGTGTGTGTGTGACTCAGTGGTAGAGCTCCTACTTGGCATGCGAAAGTTACTGGGTTTCATTCGTAGCACCATACAGACACCCTCAAAAGATATTTGCAACATAGAGGAGACCTGGAGGTTTAGTAAAACAATTTCAACAGAAATATGCCAATATTGGTGATGGTTAAGTTAAATTAGAATATGGCATATTTATGGCCATCAAATTTGTAAATAAACATGTTTACCAACATACTCCTAAGTAAAATTGATAAAGGAGAGAGAGAGAGAGAGAGAGAGAGAGAGAGAGAGAGAGAGAGAGAGAGAGAGAGAAATAGAGAAGAAATCATTCCATATGTAGTGGTTATACTGATATTAAACGAATTTTGTAAAAATACTAGACTTACCAATTGTATTACTTTCGTTTGTGCCTCTTTATATTTAGTCTGTTAAATAAGCATATATTAAAGTTGGAATATATTGAAGTTGGAAGACAATGAAGCTATTTAGAAGTGTTCTTTTATTTAGACATGAAGACAACAAATATATTTGGTGCTATTAATGGGAAGGGAACAAATTGTGCAAATTATTTGCAATCACAGCACTCTTTTGATTTCACAATAACCACAGAGCTTCCTTGTGGAAACTTTTAATGAATGTTCAATATTGTAGAATATTGAACAAGGAAAGTAACTACCAATAACCACAACTAATTTGAGCTTTCTTATGGAAAATTTTAATGAATCTTCACATTATTGTACAATAACACTGAGTCACACTGGAGACCTGAGATGACAGTTCTCTAAATGGATTTTTCTGTGGCAAATACTGAACTTCATAGGTAGGATACCCACAAATTGTTATCGGATGTTCCTGAGAAAATCTGTTATTTGAGCTAAAATTAATACACTATAACCCAAAAGTTAAGTAGAAGAAAAACAATAATTGCTCACACAAAATACCTGAAATGAGAAAACAGGTGCCCCAAAATCTGTTAGGAGAAAATTTGTCTGGTGGTCAAGAGCCTGCAGGGGGTGGGGAACAGGAGGAGGTAGGTTTTAAAGGTGAGATTCCCCAGTTAAAGATCCTGCACATGCAGGTGCCATCTGGAGAACAAACAGCAACTTTATATCCAGACCATTCCTTATCTAGGATTCCCAGCAAAATGGCTCAAATACACACCAGTATGAGGCATGCATGTGTTCCACTTAATCATCCTGCATAACTATATACAGTGGGCATGTCTGAGATGCTGCACCTGCAGTGTGCATGCGTGAGATAGGCGTGCATCTCCAGCTGCGAGAGAGCAGAGGTCATGCCAGTCACCACCAGCCGGTACTCCCTCTGGGTCTCCACATACTTGTATCATAGTCAATAAAGTTCATGATTCTTTAACTTCCTCTCTCCCTCCCTCCCTTCTTTCATTCCTTCTCTTCCCTCCTTCCCTTCCTTCCTTCCTCCCTCTCTTTCTCCTCTGAGCTCGATCCCCAGTCCTCTTTTATTTTATTATTTTGAACAGGGCCTGATTCTTTAATTTCTCCACATAAGTAGTTATCTGAGAAGCCTGTGAAGTACTAGAACATATCATTCTTTAGCAAGAATGAAAATAGAAATTCAAGTACTAAGGTGTACAAAACTTAACATCCTTGTTATAAATCAGTTAATTTCAAATGGTGTAATCAAGCCACATATCTTACTAAGCGAAGCATAATGTATTTACTGTAGCTGCATTCATTTACTAGAGCTCTCACAAGAAAGAATGGATGATTTAAACAATTTTTCTCATAGTTCTGGAGATGAGAAGTCTGAGGTCACGGATTAGCAGCGTCCATTTCTCTGAGGCCTTTCCTCTTGACTTATGGATGGTCTTCCTCTGTGTATCCTAATCTCTTTTTGGAAGGATAATAGTCACTTTGGATTAAGCTCATGATAATGACCTCATTTTTAACTTTAATTCTCTAGAGATCCCTTCTCCAAATATTTCACATTCTGAGGTACTAAGAGTTAAATTTTACCTCAACATAGGAGTTTTAGGGGGACACAACTAATTTGAAATGATTAATTATGATATATACAGGTGAATGAATTATTCTTTATCACTCTTGGAATTATTGTGTTTACATATTTATTTAACAAATATGCCTAAAGATATTAAAATATCAGTCTAAAACTGGGTGATCACAACTTTTTGAACATCATATTTTAAGGTAGCCCATTTGCAGCATTATGTCATTCCTATAATATTTATAGAAGTATAGAAATGTAAAATGTAAATAAAGATTATGGAGAAAGACATAGGATACAAGCCTTGTTCTGAGTGAAGGATTCTAGACAAGAAGTTTAAGTTTGAAAATCAGTGTATAGTAGTATTGGAAGTCATATAGAACTAGGCGAAATGGCACAGGTTGAATGCACAAAGAGAAAAGAAGAATTCTATGACAGTTAAAAGGACTTTAACTTATTTCAGTTTGGAAAAGAGGGAGGCCCTCGTTAAAAAAAAATCACTACTCTCTTGAGTAGAAGAATCCCAAACGTTTAGGGTCTGGGAAACTGAAATAAGTTTTCCAAGAATAGGGGAAAATGAGTTGTGTCAAATTTGTGGAATTTGAAGGCTGTCATTAAGAGTCATCTCATTGAAGCAGTGGTAATTAGAGCACTCTGTGAGTGCCGTTAATGAAGAATGAGAAGTAAGAAAAAGGATATTTGGAAAAAAGCGTTTTGCTATTATAAAGTTTTGCTACTCAAGGGAAATCAACAGTGGCTGGAGCCAAAAATGAATTTCCAGGAATTTATGCTCAGGGGTATATGTCTGTGGATGTTGCTTAAATCCGGTGATGTTAGTTGGCTTGTCAAAATGAATTATCCAGTAAAATAACAAAATGATATGTGGTGGCACATGCTTGTAATCCCCGTGCTTGGGAGGTGGAGACAGGAGGATCGCGCAGGTTCAGAGCCAGCCTCGCTAGCTTAAGAGACCCTGTTTTAAAAAAAAAAAAAATAGGTCTGGGAGTCTAGCCCGGCCACAGCTGGAGAGGTGGCCTTAGATAGAAGAGTGACTTGCTTCTACAGATGCCAGCTTCTGAACCACCTTGTCCTTTCCAACACCTGTACCGGCAGAATTAGGAGGGCCTTACTCCATGGTTCTCCCTCCCTTTAACTGGTGGTGGAGTGCATTTGTTAATTTGATTGTTCCTATATCATCGTTCCTCTCTATGCTCCTCCTGTATCTCATTTTTATGTCTCATACTCCCTATTAACTCATTTTTTATCACTCTTCTTTTCTTCCCTTCTTTCCTTCCTTCTCTCTCTCCATCTCTCTCATGCATCATCCTCTCTCTCTCTCTCTCTCTCTCTCTCTCTCTCTCTCTCTCTCTCCTTTTTTATGATTGTTACTGTGGACTCAAACATTTGATGTGTTATATTCACTATGAATTCAGTTTTCTTCTCTGTAAATACCATTAGGGTAAAGGCTGTATACTGTATAAAGGTGTGTATCACATATGATATATATTGAGGAATGCTTGGCTAATATACCTACTTAGCAGAATTGATTTAAAAGGAGCATATAGGATGGTGTCCTGCTCATGATAGTTACAAGTATACAATGTTATATAGTCCTTATCTCTTGAGGGCTGTTTAATAATTTTTTGTGGTACTGGGGTTCCTGGAAGCCCTTCTATCTCCAGCTACACTCCGAGATCTATTTTATACTTTTAATTTGGAGACAGAGTCTCTTAAGCCAGTGCGGCTGGCTTTGAGAACCTGCATGATCCTCCTGTCTCCGTCTCATAAGTGCGGGGATTATAAGCGTGCACCACCACGCTCAGCTGCTGCTTAATATTATGTTGAAGATTTTTTTTGTTTGATTTTGTTGTACTTGGATTGAACCCAGGAGCATTCTATCTAGGAGCCGTGCTCCCAGCCCCTTTCATTTTTTTTTTTAAACAAAGCCTTTATACATTGCTGAGAGAGTCTTACTAAGTTTCTGAGGTTGGTATTAAAACTGCAATTCTGCTGTTTCAGCTTCCCAAGTACTGAGAGTTACATTGTGCACCACCATGCTCAGCTAAAGATATTTTTATTGAACCTCTGATGTTGGCATATGACAAGTACTCTTGAAGCTTATAGACAAGACACACATTTTCTGTCTATTGAAGATGATACACCCTTCTCCCCTCTGAAGCAAATAGAAAATTTAAATAAATATGCAGCTGCTAATAGGTTCTAGGAAAGGAGGGGAACAAAACAAAAACCAAAACATATAAACACAGCTAGCACAGGGTGGGTAGCTGTGGCAAGGGTTACTCTTCTATGTTAACCAGGGGAGGAAGTCTGTACTGATTACATTTGCAAGGAAACCTGGAGAATAGGGACTAAATCATACAAACACCTAGCAGAATATTCGGCACAAAGAAACAGCAAGTGTGTAATCCCCTGAAAGGAGAAGGATGTTTAGATGATGAAGGACAATCAGGTAGGTTAGGGACAGGCAGAGCCAAGAAGAGCCCTGGTGGAGAGTTAGGGATGAGGCCACAGCATGGAGGCCCATTTGGCACTCTGTGAGGGCTCGTCTTCTGCATGGGGTGGGAAACCTTTGCAAGGTTTTGACAATAGTAGTGATGCCATCTGACTTATGGTTTGAAGGAAGTTTTCTGACTTTGGGAAATAGATGGAAGGGGGCATGATTAGGGAAAGATGGAGCAGTTAGGTGGCTAACTGCAGTGATCCTGGTGAGAGATGATAGGTGGCACTGACTGGTGAGGCAAGAAGTGAGAGGTAAGTTTAGATCCTACACGGGTTTTGAAGCCAAATTTCACAGGTTACGTTGAGGATTTGGATATAGGATGCAAGAGAATGCAAAACAAATCAAGAATGGCCACATAATTTGACTACTGTTTTGTGTACTGTCTGAAGCCTTTAGAACAGTACTTAGTAACACATAAAAATGCACAGCAAATATTAATATTTTATTTATTTAATGTCTATCCATTATCTTCCATTCTTTCCCTTATATCTTTATGTTTCTTACCATGTTTTTGACTTCTGGGTTTCTGTTGACTCTTATCGTAAAGCTGTACCTCTCCAGTGCTAAGCATCTAACTGCATAAATTTTAGCTAGGCAGTAATCTTAGTGCCAATATCTTGGACTGAAATCAGCATATAGTTCACTTACTGTGTAGCTATGGGCAAATCGCTAATCTCTCAATTTCATCTCCTATGAAATGAGGATAATGATATTTACCTCCCAAGGCTATGATGAAAATTAAAGAACATCCAGATTCAAAAGTGAAAGCCACTACAAAGTATGAGTTATTGCAGTTTTTATTGTTGCCTGCCCTCTCCAAAGACTCTTTATGTTAATCCTAGTCACTCCAAGGTATGAAAGAAATGAATTTGAACACATTAGTCATTCATACTAGGTTTTATTCTTGTTTTATAATATTTGAATGTTTTTATTGGTGCGACTTGTTTTCTGTATTTCACAGTTTGTGATATATTGAGACCTGAGCTGCTCTAGTGAATCATTTTTAGAGGATGTAATAAACTCAGATTTTCTACTCAGGATGAATATTGGGCTCAAGTAGTGAGTGGAGTGGAGATAGGTTTAGATTATATGTCCAAGATATTCTGCTTAAGAGTATTCCATATCTTAGTGGTATTAGATGCTACCAATACCAGAGGCTGGAAAAGCACTGTGGGCAGCATGGGAAGGGCCAATCAATGGGTAGCAAGTTATAGTTAGACAGGAAAAATAAATACTGCCATTCTATTGCATGGTAGGGTGACCACAAGTATAGTATAATATATATTACAACAAAGCTAGGCAAAATGATTTTGAATAATTTTTACCACAAAGAAATGATAAATGTTTGTGGAGAGGAGACAAATATGCTTACCATGATTTGAACATTAGACAATGTATACATGTATCAAAACATTATGATAGCCGCGCGTGGTGGCGCACGCTTGTAATCCCTGCTCTTGGGAGGCAGAGACAGGAGGATCGTGCAGTTTCAAAGCCAGCCGCGCTGGCTTAAGAGACCCGGTTTCCAAAAATAAAATATAGGTCTGGGAGTGTAGCCCGGAGGTAGAAGGGCTTCCAGGAACCCCAGTACCACCAAAAACAAAAACAAACAAACAAACAAACAAAAAACCATTATGATAGACAGGCGTGGTAGCACACACTTGTAATCCCAGTACTTAGGAGGCTGAGACAGGAGGACCACAAGTTCATAGCCAGCCTCAGCCTTTTAGTGAGGCCCTCTGCAACTTAGGGAGACCCTGTGGCAAAATAAAAATAAAATAAATAGGGCTGGGATTGAAGCTTGGAGGTAGAATGTCCCTGAGTTTCATCTCCAGTGATGCAAAACATTATGATATTCCATATACATATAACTTTATGTTTTGATTAAAATAAATCAAAAAGATATACTTAAAGGGTATAGTTGTTTAACACATTGTTAGGATTGGTAGTCAAAAAACCCAGTGTCTAAAATTATTGAAACTTAAAAAAATTTTTCATTTTTTGAGAAAAATCTAAAACCTTGATCACTTATGGAAAATTGCAGAAAGTGAAGGGATCAAAATGTGACTTTTTATCATTTTATTTCGTTACATTGAAGATTGAAGGTGGGGAAATCTTTATACAGAATTATAATTTTATATTATTTGACTACTAAGAAAATGTATTCAATACAAACTAATCTTAAACTCAAAACATATATCTTCACCCACTGAGTTATACTTGTTATGCAGATGTTATTGTTATTTTTAATTTATATAAAAGGGAATTCAGGGCAAGAGAGAAAAAAATCACAGAATCACTTGTTTAATAAGTGTAAGACATAGGAGTTATTATCTTCCAGTCTCTTTTGTATATGTATCACCTACATTTCTGATATACCTGTTTTATGTTATGAAATCTTGGTCATTTCCATACTACAATATTTTTAATTAGGAAAAAAAGTTATATTTCAGCTCTGACATTTCTTTCTCTCTCTTTTTTTCTTTTATGGTACTGGGAATGAAATCCAGGGACATTCTACCTCCAAGCTGCACCTCCAGCCCTATTTTTTTATTCTTTATTTTGAAACAGGGTCTCACAGAGTTGCAAAGGGTCTCACTAAGTAGCTGAGGCTGTCCACAACTGTAATTCTCCTGTCTCAGCCTCCCAAATACTGGGATTACAAGCATGCACCACCATGCCCAGATCTTGACATTTATTTCTTTACTAGTGTTTTATGGAGAAGAAATGAGGTTATTTTTTGTTGAAATTTGGACAGAAGGTAGATTCAAAATAATTTTAAAATAATGGGTTTGGAGAATGAATAATCTTTTTAGATAGTATATATAATTCAGTTTTACCTCAAATGATGTAAAAACAAGTGACAGAGTCCCATATTTATCACTGATATTAGTATTGTGGTCTGTCATCTCAGATGAATATCAGAAAAATAGGATTTTAGAATTAGGTTCTACAAAAATAGTTATCGCATTTGTTAGGAAGTTTATAAGGCCATTTGAAAAATTCCTTTGTAACTAAGATGCAAATGACCTTTAAAACCTCCTAATATTAATGGGCACCTTCACAATATTCAAGAAGCTTTTAAAGTCATTTAAAACATGTAAGTGCCTATAATTTGTTAGGCAATTTTGTAATTCTGTGATACAACCAGCTTTGCATATATGTCCAGGGCCATTTTAAAGGCTTTGTTCTAAAGCCTTGAAATAATTATGAAATTGCCTTCTTCCCAATTTATTCCCTTTGTCAAAAGTACCCTGTGGAATTATTAATGAATCTTAAATATAATTAGCATGGGGAATATTTTTTGCTTTCTCTCACATACAGACTAGTAATAAGACATGCTTTGATAAGGTGAGAAAGGCTATTGAAAACTGTTTGTGAAAAACAAAAACTTGATCTATACATACATTTCTCAAGCCTTTGTTGCTAAAATTCATGCATGGTGTTTGTTTAAAAGGCTGTAAATAATAAAATATTATAACTACTTTTTGGTTAACAAAAGGACCAAAAATTTTCTTTCTTAAACTTATAGCTAAAAACCCATCATTCTTTGCAAATCAGATGCTGAAAGAATAAGTCATGTCATAGGGATCAATAATCATTTTGAACACAATGCAGCTGTTTGTGTTTGTATTTGAACAAGATATTGGAAATACATTTGTCAGGGAAGTTTGACCTTGAGAAAATATCAGACTAATTTTTCAGTGAACAGATCCTGGCATTTTTATTCATAGGAATATAAAGGGAAAATTAAACTGTAATTTTACTTGATATACTGCTGATAAGTGTGTGATTGGCACTCATACTATCTTCCTTTAATCATATCTTAATTAATACATGCAAGTTTGCCTACCCGGGGAAAGTGGTGAATAATAATTCATTGACGCTTCAGGCTTCACATCTCATTTTCTTAAAAGTAACCTTTATGAACTTGTACTCTGTTTTTTCAAATTATTTTTCTTTCTATTTAGCACAGGGCTAATTTCTTATTAAATTATAAATATTATTATTGTAAATTTCTATTTATAATAAATTATTATACTAAATTTATTATTAGTATATAACACAATTTTATATTATATAATGTTATATAATATGTAAATTATTATATTATACAAATATCTTATATAAAATATTTAAAAGCTTTTAAGTACATCTATATTGCAATTTATACTGTATTTTTACAGCCACCTGAAATTTTCCCACCGCTTATTTTTTTTTTTTAAATAGGAACAAATATTTATTTCCCTTTGTTTTTATATCAGCTAGATACTTGAATATAATATATCGGTAGTCATTACATTTTAATATATATATAATTTTGTCTATTAACTAATCACATATTTTAGAATCAAAAATAACTTATCTAAGTCTGAATGACTTGTTTCCCTTATTTAGCTAATCTCATTTTTATTAATTAAATTAATTGTTCTTTGTAAGTTATTAAGACTTAAAATATTTTAAAGCTTATAAGAAGCATGGTGGAAAATTCGTTCTAATTTCCTGTTTCTTAATGAAGTCTAAATGACATCTTCTTAAGAGATTTGGCAGTGAAACATAAGCTATTTGTTGGTATTATCCTTAGTAGGAAACAAGTCTCTTCAGTATCAGTAAGCTCTTCGTATTCAAGCAATGTATTTCAAATTGTGCTATTTATGAAAATCACCTAGAGTAATTGTCATAATGAATATTTCCAGGCTCAACCTCAGTAATACTGAGGTAATAAGCAAAGAGCACTAAAATCTGTGTTTCTAAAAGTCTTCAAGGATGATTTGAACACACATAGTCCAAGGACCCCATTTTGTGATGTAGTATATAATATTCTGTTAGAAGGGCTAAAAAACTTAAGTAAATAAATAATGATAAGTAGCCTTAAGTAAGAAAAAAGCATCAGGCAAGCTCAAGGACAGGACCTAGGGGCTGATAGACAGAGGCTTCACAGCCTAGTGGTTAGAGGTGGTGTCACATAATCAGGTCAGCCTCTTGCCATGTGCGGTCATATGGGCACAGAGCAAGGAGCTTCCAGTAGCAGAAAAAGCATTCCACAGAAGGTGGCAGGCACAGACTATGCAGATGGCATGCCAGGCAATGAGAGTAGCTGGTGGAGGAAAAATAAAACAAAATTAAACAGTCACCAACTTAAACAACCAAAAAATTGTTATAAGAAAAAGTGTGCCACGTTAGATTTCTGTAGGAGGAATATATGTGCTTACCACTGATCAGAAGCTTTCATAAAATACTCATCAATAGCTGTGTTACTTATTTCAACAGTGGTCTGGGAATGGAAGACAATTCTGTAAAAGATACTGTCAGGAGAAGGGCCAGGAATTGGTGATGCTTCAGAACAAGCAGAGAACGAAATCATAGAGCAGCTACAGAGAAAATAGGAAACAAAAAGGACTTGAGATCATTGAAGGAGACCAGTAGAATACTGGAACGGGAAGGGGGACGAAGGGGGGAGGAAAATGAGAACCGGTGAAGGAAATAGTTCAAATAATGCTATGCCTTTATATGAAGGCATCACTACCAATCTCACTAATATGTATGGGGAGTGGTGGGTAGCAGGGTGGGGCCTGAAGAGAAACACAGGAAATCCTGTGGGCGTGTATGTCCATATGCCTTTGAATCTCCCTATGATGTATAATTGCAATGTGCCAATAAAGTGTTTAAAAAACTTAAGCAGATGATATTATCTATAGGTCACTTTTATAAACTCACTGATTAATGTCTTGTTTGGGGCACCTTTGTCAAGGGACTGGGCCTTGAGCATCTTGAAAGGTGAAATTTCAAGGCACAATCATCCAAACTATCAAATATTATAGAAAGTTCAAATGTGGATAAGAACTGAGACGTCGCCATCACAATTTGATAGTTATTCATGACATTATTCCTAGCCACCTACATCAGAATAATTTAGGAATGCTTATAAATATTCAAATCCCTGCCTTCTAATTTAGGACTATTAAATTAGAATCTCCAGGGTATGTTACTTTTAAATCCCCATTAAAAAAATTCAGCAGATTATTTTGCACACTGGATCTAAAAATGCAGTGAATTAGAGACGTATATTTCAGTGTGTGGTAGGCCACAGCCAGTGCCAAGCTATAAGTAGCATGAGGGAGGAGGGGAAGAGGAGATGCAGCAAGAAAGGAAGGAGCTTTGTTTTTGTTTGAATTAACAGATAGTGTCTGAGAGAGCTTAATCATGTTATATTTTGACTAACATCAGAAAATAATTGGACCATATTCATTACAGTTGTGTTCTGAAGCTGAAGGTTTGCAATAATTTTTAACAGAATGCTTTTATTTAAGAGTTAGATATTTAGGAATCTGGAATGATGGTGCACTCTTGTAATCCCAGGCTTTAAGAGGCTGAGACAAGAGGATCACAGGTTTGCAGCCAGCCTCACCTACTTAGTGAGGCCCTCTGCAACTTAGTAAGACCCTGTTTTAAAATAAAGAATAAAAATAGTGCTATCTTGGAAATAGAATGCTCCTGGGTTAGATCCCTAGTATTGCCAAAAATAAAAATAATTAGATATTTAGGAATCTCCAATATTTACAATATATCTCAATTTTTTTTGAAAAGGACTTCTGGACTGCTTCTTTAGAGTCTATACTTAACTCAGTCACATCTAGCTTATTACTGATACAACTAACATTAACTGAGTATTTTCTGAAACTACCTAGTTTCGGAACTTTTACAAACATTATTACTCCTAATAATGACTATTATTCCTCAGTAAGAAATGAGTAAAAATGATGTCAAAGTGGGTAAGTACATTTTTAGAAATCATGTAGCAATATGGATAGAACTTTATATTCATCTGTATCATGTAGCTCATCTTAGTTTTTAAGAAGACTTTGGGTTCTCACTTGAAGGTGGTGCAACCAACAATTATTAAGCATTTATCACAAGCTCTGTATTTATATCCACTATCATAATTTTCACATCAGATAATTTTAAGCTTTTACTTGCTCTTCTGTTACTGAATACCACATACTGACTGTTGCAGCAACTATAGACCTGCTGGACAAAGTAGCTGGAGCAGTGAATTGTTCTGACCTCTCAAATTGCACTTAATTCTTAAGTGTTTTACGGTAAGGAATTTACTGAGATTATATGTTACGCAGTTATGGAAGGAACTGGGGGAGTGTTCTGGCCAGCATTCTCACAGCCATAATCTTAAGATTTGACCATGTAACTTAGAGGAAAGAAGATGTATTTTCTTACAGTTTCTGGTCCAGTCCATGTGAAACCGGAGACCTAGGATCTCAGAGCATGGTGACAGGAAGTGAGGAGAGGGAGAGCACCTGGGCTGTGCTCACATCATGGAGGCCAGAAGCAAAAGAATGAGCAAGAGGAGGAAGAACCAAATATAATCCCCAAGGCTGCACTCACAGGGACCCACATCCAGCCATTCCCTATCACTTAACCACGGGGCCATCCAGGCAAATCCATTGCAATAGGTTTATCCACTGTTGGAATTACAACTTTCAACACTCAATTATATCAATTCCAAACACCAATTTTTGAGTTTCTCAAGGAGTCTTTCTATATTTTACCAAAATGGGAGTACAGTTCTGAAAGAGAAATTGGAGAAGAAAGGAGTCAGTAATCAGAATATCTGAGAAGACAACCATATTCAGCTGCCTAAGTGTGACTATAAAGGCAAATCCTTGGGTAATTTCTGTGTAGCTTTCATACACTTGGTCCATAGCCAAGCATCTGATGTGGATCTGAAGTTGGTCAGAAAGGCAGTGGTAAGGAGAAAGAACTGTGCATGGAGTAAATGAGACAGTAAACCACATCTGTCTGCAAAATGACTATCAGGGAGTTGCTACAGCTGCTTCTCTTTGATTTGTATACTTTGTGGAAATTCTTCCTTTCACAAACTCTAAACTGGACAGTATAAGGGAGGAAATTCAAATTTTGAGAAGATATCTGCCATTTTAACCAAACTGGTAGAACTCAATGTACTCATCAGTTATATTGCCAGTTGCTCTCTTTATGTTAAGTTTAATAGAGTGATTCTGCAGATGATATAAATTTATACTTTAATAAGAACATAGGGATATTATGTGAATCAAAATGGTAAGTTACTACTATTACAAAGGTTAAGTGGAATTTATTGACTACTTATGATCCTCCAATAACTGGAAACTATTTGCATAAGGCTTAATCTAATTTTATTTTCATAGAAAGAGGATAGATGGCTAATATTGGTTGCTTTTTTAACTTTATATATTTATATTTTATTTTTTTAATTAATTTATTTATTTTTTAAATTGGTGTATTGTAGTCATATATCAATCACATTGGAGTACAAGACTTGAGAGGATATACAAGCACACATCATCCAATTAGCCCTCCTCCAGCCCCCATCCCATTCCCTCCCCCTCCTTCCATCCCACGCTTCTTTTTTATTGATATGTAGTAGTTGTACAGACTTAAAAAGTACCTTGTGAAATTTTGGGGGATAGTTTTTTTTTTAATTTTTGTACTGGAGATTGAACCCAGGGACATTTTATCTCTGAACTATATTCCAGCCTGATTTTATATTTAAGTTTAAAATAAAGTCTCCCTAGATTGCTGAGGTTCCTCACAAAGTTGCCAAGGCTGGCCACAAACCTCCAATTCTCTTGTCTCAGCCTCTCAAGTACTGTAATTACAAGCATGGGCCATCACATAGGTTCAAGTCCTTGTGAAGATATGATATATGCATATATTGGGTAGTAATTAGTATGTCTATCACTTCAAGCATTTATCAATTTTTATAATATATACATTCAAATTTATCTGTTCTATTTTGAGATATAGTTATTTTTAACATCTATATCCTTTCAAATAACACAATTAGTGTTAGGCTAAGTGTAGTCAAACCACTGTTTTGTTAATGATAAAACCAGGATTTTATGATTGATCTGAATAATTTAAGAAGAATGATCAATGCCTGCCCAGACTGGTGTTTCCAGTCCTATCTGGTTAGTATTTGTTTGCATCCTGTGATTTGACTAGGTCAAAGGTTAACAGGAAGGCCAAAGTGTCGTACCCCAACAATGGGGACTGGGACAAGTACTCAGAGTTTCAGAGGACTGTAACATCTGTTAGGAGGTGAATAATTAGCATGAGCATTTACAGAGGGGATCAAGCCTTCTATTTTCTAGACTATGAACCTTTCTATAAGGATAGAGAAAAGAGTACCTAGCAAGATCAGGTTATTAAAAAACAATAAGAACAAGAGAGGATTACATTGAATTGAGTCTGATTTCCCTTTTTGAAGGCATTTCTTACAGGTAAAACAACTACTTATAAGATTACTTCATTCTTCTTGATTTTCTAGCACACCCTGGCAGCTCATGCTTAGTTGTGTATAGGTAGCCTAGTGAGAACCTGGCAGGTAATTTATTATTATGAACTCTAGAAGCTGGTCTTTACACACAAAGTAGAATTTGGAGTTATGGAATTGGAATTAAAAACATTGGAAGAGTTGCTAATTTTAAGCAAAAAAATTAAAATGAACCAATAGAGAAATAAATTGCTCGTTGTAAATAAAAATAATGTGAGAGGGCTATAATTTGATCAATACACATTAAACACTAAAAATATAATTATTTTGGGTTGAAATCATCAACAAAGTAGGAAGCATGACAAAATGTTTTCCATTTCTTAATCCCAGCCCTCTTCTCAGATAATGATCTTGACAGTTATAAATTATGTGGAAATGTCCTCCATCTCACCTTCCCTCATTTCCAGAAACATAACTACAAATTTAAACTTTTTTACAAGTGTTTGCAAATTATCTGTTTGTGGACTATGGGGGAGTTAAATCACAATAATGTTTGCTTCTTCAGGCAATTATTAAATTTTATGAGTAATATTTTACTTTTAACTTAAAATGTTACCAGAAATAGTTAATGCATAATTATATTTAAAATAAAAATATTCTGCTATTTCCCTAGCTATAAATGGGAAAGAACATACAGAACATATTTTAAAGCAATTTCAAATTAGTTTTACATTATTTTGTGATTTTCCCCCCACTGGAGATTTTTCTTGGTGCTATTTACTGTTAAGATAAATAACTTCTAATCTTAATACTTCCAGAGTTAACTAAAAAGTTATTAAATTACTTGGGGTATGTTGGCACTCAAATACTCTTAAATTTCTACTCAGATACAATGATATAATAAGTAAATCTTCAGGAAAATTTGGGTAATATACTTCAATCGCAAAATAATTGCTTTTTTACTCAGAGATGGTCCTCAAATTTCCTTTTTGGATAGTCTTCTTTTTCCTAATATGTTCAAATTGATTGAATTGAGATATGGCTGGCCCACACAAATCAATACATGAAAGACAAGTTGGGTGTGATGACAGTAATTATATCCATGAGGTAACTGCCAAATGCCTGTGTGCCAATGATTGTATTTTAGCTAATCAGTCAGCACATGAAAATTTGTCTGTAAACCATTATATTTTCTTTGACTTTTAAAATAATTATTTTAAAATATATGTATTGTACTTATTATATCATGTTATATGTGTCCATGAGTAGAACGCTTAAAAATGATAACTTTTAAATTTGACTTCTTTTTTCTATTTCTTTGAAGAATAGATGGTCTCATAATTTTCATGCTGTATGGTTCTAATACTGTTTAAATCAGGATGGTATTTGGGGAGAGTTATAAGATCAATTATACATTTAATGCAATATTTTCTAATGAACAAATTTTTGCATATAAAGGTTAAAGAAAACAAGGAAAGAAGGGCAAAGAGTGTAAAATCCCCTAAGGCGCTAACAAGGGAAAGAAAAAGCATAACAGAATTTATAGAACACAAGATTTAGAAATGCCTAATCTACCTTCCATTGGGTGTTGGATACCCACCTGAGCATTTTATCTTAGCACTTTCTCCTTCTGTTGATTGACAATATTAATTATTTGGCAGTGAAACACATACATTGAATAAAATGATGAATATCATAATTAGAAGAAAAACATCACACAGTGCAGACATACTGGTACTTTTCAAAGAGCAGCTAATTTTCATAGAAAACTACTTAGTTTCTTTTCTCTTTGTATTCTGAAATTAATAAAACATATACAGGTAATTTACTTTTTTAGAAATAAGATAATATGTAATAGCCAAAATATGAAACCAACCTAGGTCTCCATCAACTGATGAATGGATTGCAAAATTATGGGAAATGCACACAATGGAATTCTACTCAGCTATAAAGAAGAAGAAAATCATGTCATTCACAAGAAGGTGGAAAGACCTGGAAAACATTATGTTAAGTTTAATCAACCAGGCACAGAAAGAGAAGGGACATATGTTTTCTCTAATAAGCCCAAACTAGGGAGTATTAGGAATACTAGAGGGACTTCACATAATGGAGTGGAAACCTCAGCAAAGCTAGAATAGAAGGATAGGAGAGGAAGAAGGCTGAGGTTGATTAATGAAGGAGCTACATCTGAATATGTGTAAAAGTATGAATATAACATGGTTAACCTGGACACTCATTGTTGGGAGGGGGAAAGGAAACGGGGGGGTGGGGTGGACGGCACCAAACACAGTCTGAATGTAATTCATTTTTAATATGTTCTACATAAAAATTAAAAAATTAAAAATTAAGATAATGAAACTAAAATCCCATACATGGAGAACTACAGGATATTTTAAGAAATGCCCACTTCAGTTTTAATGTCTACAGCTGGTACTTATTATTAACTTAAATTTCAAAATGTAGTTGTCACTTATATGATGTATTTGGTAGTTTTGAGTTAGAAATGTAAATTCCATCATTTTTCCATGATAAAATTATTTTCACATCTGTTTTGTGTTATAGCGAGGCTGAATATTTCTTAAAATTTAAGTTATGAACTTTATTAACAGTGAATATTTTGGATTAGAATTATATGTTTGGTCATATGTTATTTTATATTAGTTTTATGTTAATATTTCATTTTAAACGAGGATATTTTAGCGCCATTTATTGCTTAAACTTTAAGTAGTATTTTGTTTTATTCACTTAAAATCTCTATTTCTAATGTTAATTGGTAGTGGCTGGGAAGCCACTGAAGTCACCTATTCTAATCAGTGGTCTTAAAATTATTTTATCTGACTAGAATTCCATTGTATGTATTTCCCATAATTTTGCAATCCATTCATCTGTTGATGGAAATACACACAATGGAATTCTATTCAGCTATAAAGAAGAATAAAGTAATAGCATTTGCAAGAAGATGGAAGGAACTGGAGAACATTATGTTAAGTGAGATTAGTCAAACACAGAAAGAGAAGGGACATATGTTTTCTCTAATATGTTCAAGCTAGGGAGTAGTGGTAATACCAGAGGGACTCCAGATGATGGAGGGGAAATCTCAGCAAAGCTTGAACAGAAGGATAGGAGAGGAAGAAAGCTGAAGTTGTTCAATGGAGGTGCTATATACGAATATGTGTAATAGCATAAATACAACATGATTAACCTGGACACACTCTATTTGGAGGGGGGAAGGGAAATGAAGGGGGAAGGTCATGAAGCACAATCTAAATGTACATCATTTTCAATATGTTCCACTTATAAAAAATAAAAATAAAAAACAAGTAATAATAAAAAGTATTTTATCTGGATACATCTAGAATAATTTAAAATAAAACTGATCAGTGTTGTGTTTAATTTGCGCTTCTACTTTTTCTCATTTCATTGCAGCTGTAAATAGTGATTGTGGTTATTGGTCATGAATGACTATTTAGAAGTGTTTTACAATCTAAAAATCCTGTCCATAATGGAAGATACAATATTATTCCATTCCTCAGCACTGAAAACGGATGTTCAGAATCCTATATCAGTACACACTACTTAGCAAAGATGACCTGTATTGATGTTTAGCATCATTGCTGATTATTTCTATTTAATCACCATTATTTATACTAAATGACAAAGTAGGTCATGCTATAATTTTTACAATTGTTTTTCTTACAAGTCTACCAAAGCTATTTTAAACGAGAAACCATATATGCTTGTGAGGGAAAAGTGCAAAGTTGACTTCAGATGAGATGGGTGTTTTTATACTTGGATTCCACTCTTGTGGTTTCAGTTTAGCCAAGTTCAATGTCCAGTGCCTGTAATCTCAGCTATCTGGGAGGCAGAAGCAGGAGAATCTCAAGATTGAAGGCCAGGATGAGCAACTAATGAGATTCTGTCTCAAAATAAAAAATAAAGAAGATCTGGATGTAGCTCAGTGGTAGAATGGCTCTGAGTTCAATTCAGTTTTATGGCTTAGGAATTGTCCAGGTAAGGTAGAGATATAAAATGGTCAGGAAAAATTCTTGAATCTGTTAAAACCTTCCCATGGAATAGGACGTTTGCTGAATGTGCTTTTTAGTTATTACAGTGCTAGAATTAGAGAATACAGGTAAGAAGCATCTGGTAGGATCAAAGGCATTGGTGGGCAGTAGCAATTATTCACCTAACTGTACAAATAAGTGAGTGCTTCAATTTAACTCATAAATGTTCACAATTAATTCATGATATTTTTACATGCATATGAAGATAATAACTACTCATAATTATATAAGATGTTCATAGAATTTTTGTTGTTGATGAGTGTAGTCCTATTAGTCTAATTTTTAAACCACTTCTACATTATAATATAAAATATTATTTTAATGAAATAAGGTTGTTCTTCAAGCTTGAGAAATTTATACTCCTGTATTTTTTATAGAATATTGAGTTTGTTTGTATTCAGAATCAAGTCAAAGAAATCCAGGCATGGTGGTGCACATTTGTAATCCCAGCATTTGGGAGGCTGAGACAGAAGAATAGCAATTTGAGAACAGCCTCAGCTACTTAGTGAGGACCTCTGCAACTCAGTGAGACCTTGTTTCCAAATAAAGAATAAAAAATAAGGCTGAGAGTGTTGTTTGGAGGTAGAATGCCCCTGGGTTCCATTACCAGTACTTAAAAAAATAAAATCAGGGCATAGAAAACATGATGGATTGTTAGAGAGGAATAATCTGTCTTCCTTTTGCAATACAGGCTCCCACTCACTCTCTGCTTTTTTTTTCTGATTCTATTTTCCTAAAATTTTCATGATATTTGCGTATTAGAATCAATTCTTGATGAAACCTGATGAAAACCTTCAGCCTTCATTCTACAAGAGAGATGTTTGTTATAAAGTTGTTATATTTTAGCAATGCTGTCTAATACTGTAGCTAAAGCTATACATGCTATTACACATTTAAAATGTGGCCAGAGTGTATAAGTTTGGCCCCTTTGTAAAAAATCAATTGAATATAAGTGTGTGGGTTTGGTTCTGTATCTTCTATTCTGTTCCACTTATCTATATGCCTGTTGTTGTGCCAATACCATGCTCTTTTTACTACTATTGCTCTGTAGTATAATTTGAAGTCAGGGATGGTGATGCCTCCTGCATGGTTCTTATTGCTGAGAATTGCTTTGGCTATTCTGGATCTTTTCTTTCTTCATATAAAATGTATGACTGATTTTTCTAGGTCTATGAAGAATGTCATTGATATTTTGATAGGAACTGCATTGAATCTGTAGATCACTTTTGGAAGAATGGCCATTTTGATGATATTTATTCTGCCTATCCATGAAATCCTTACCTCTCACTATACACAGGAATCAACTCAAGATGAATCAAAGACTTGGAAATTAGACCAGAGACTGTGAAGCTATTAGAGGAGGGCATAGTTTAAACACTCCAACATATAGGCACAGGCAGTGATTTTCTCAACAAAACCTCCAAAGTGCAGGAAATTAAAGCAAGAATTAACAAGTGGGACAGCATCAAACTTAACAGTTTCTGTTCATCAAAGGAAACCATCCAACTAAAAAGTTTTTTCTCATCAAAGGAAACCATCAATAACCTAAAGAGGAATCCTACAGAATGGGAGAAGTTCTTTACCAGCCACCACTCTGATAGGAGGCTAATATCCAGAATATACAAAGAGCTCAAAAGACTCTACATGAACAAAACAAACAACCCAGTCAAAAAATGGGCAATTGAACTGAATAGACACTTTACAAAAGAAGAGATACAAATGGCCAATAGATATATGAAAAGATGTTCAACATCATTAGCCATCAGGGAGATGCAAATTAAAACTATGCTGAGATTCCATCTAACCCCAATGAGAGTAGCAAGCACATAAATAAATCAAATAACAACAAATGCAGGCAAAGATGTGGGGAAAGAAGAACTCTTTTACACTGTTGGTGGGAGTGCGAACTAATTCAGCCGCTATGGAGATCACCATGGAGATTACTTAGAAAACTGGGAATGGATCCACTATATGATCCGGTTATTCCACTCCTAGGTATCTTTCCAAAGAGGTTGAAATCAGAGAACTATAGTAACATATGTATACACATGTTAATAGCAGCACAATTTGCAATAACCAAAATATAGAACTAACCTAGGTCTCCATCAACAGATGAATGGATTTCAAACTTATGCAAAATATACATAATGGAATTCTACTCATCAATAAAGAACAAAATCATGTCATTCACAAGAGGGTGGAAAGACCTGGAGAACAGTATGTTAAGTGAGATCAGCCAAGCACAGAAAGAGAAGGGACATATGTTTTCTCTAATATGCTCAAACTGGCGAGTATTAGGGATACCAGAGGGACTTCACATAGTGGAGGGGAAACCTCAGCAGAGCTAAAAAGAAGGGTCAGAGAGAAAGAAGGCTGGGGTTGATTAACTGGAGGAGCTATATTCAAATATGTGTATAATTGTGAATGTAGCATGATCAACCTGTACACTCATTGTTGGGAGGGGAGGAAGTGGAAGCGGAGGTGGGAGTACACCAAGCACTGTGCAAATGTATGCCATTTTCTATACGATCCACACAAAAAATTAAAAAAAATATGGCCAGAGTGTACCGAATGTGTTGGCGCACCCTTGTAATCCCAGTACTCGGGAAGCTGAGACAGGAGGATCCGGATTTGTGGCCAGCTTCAGCTACTTAGTGAGGCCCTTTGCAACTTAGTGAGATCCTGTTTCAAAAGAAGGAATAACAAAATTCTGGCTGGGAGTGTAGCTCATAGGTAGAATGTCCCTGGGTTCCATGCCCAGCACCAAACAGAAAAAAAATATGTGGCCAGTGTGACAGAGTATCTGAATGCTCAATGCTTCATCCATGGGGCTAGTGACCACCACACTAGGCAATGAATGCATGCCTCTGGAGCTCAGAGCGACTCTTGGGTTTTCATTCTCCTGTTCCTTTCTTAAATCTAGGACATGCTGGTTCATGATGAGGCTCATCAATTCCTGTTTTGTTGATGAATTTAATTCATTTCTTAATGTTGGCGCAGCCCAAGTGGGTGGGCCTTCGTCTATGAAACTCTTTGGTCAGTCAATATCTACTAGCTGTCCTCTAACTTTGGATGCCTGGTGTCCAGTCAGCTTTCTCTTTCTTCTTTTCATTAGAAATGGATCCTGTTCTTTCCAGTCCTCACACTGACATCTACTGAGCATGACGTTGAGAGTTATACCTGTTTGTAATTTTGGTTTGTGGTCTGGAACGTGCAAGTTCCTTTCAGTCATGTATAAAGGACAACTTCATAGTAGGTATAGGGCTGTATAGCTAGTTCCAGCTGCCAAACCTAATGACTATGCTATTTTAACTTTTATTTAGTTACTGCAAAAGTACATTACTGACTGAAGCACCTTGGACAAGTAATTTAGTTTTTTTGTGTTCCAACTTCCTCACCTATACAATGTAGGCAATGGTAGTAATGTGCTCATTTGGTTACTTGAAAAATAAATTAATACAAGGGAAGTATTTAGAATAGTGTTAGGAATATTCCAATTTCTGTTGGTTTTTGTTTTCTTTGTAGAAGTTGAGCTGAGGGCCTTTTACCTCTGAGCTACATCCCTAGCCCTAATTTTATTTTTATTTTTATTTTGAAACAGGGTCTTGTTAGATTGATGAGACTCGCTACTTGCTGAGGCTGTCTGCAAACCTGACTCAGCTCTCCAAGTACTGTGATTATAGGCATGCACCACCACACCAGGCTCTGGTTTCTATAAAGATGTAGCTAATATTATAGTATTACTAATGTTTTCATGAGATGATCCTATTAAATCTATTTGATTATTTATATTTACCTCTTGATTGTGTTACATGTCTTGATAGCATAGAATCTATTTTTATGTTTCTTCTTATCTTGATTGAAATTTCTATAGGGAGAGAGGGAAAAGATTAAAATTACACATATGATTTCAAGAACTTGAAATTTGCATTTAACACTGTTTTCATCCCATGCTACCTACTCTTTGACCTTGGGCAATTAAATAGTCCTTTTTCTCTTCTTCTTTCATGCAGTGCTCCCCTATTACCCCCACAATACTACCTATTTTAATAATAATGAAAAAAGCCCTGAATTAACAGGATTTTCTCAGAGGGCAATTTGAAAAAGAAATGCACTATTAATTATCTGTGTTGTTTTGGTTTTAACTATGACTATAAAAACTGTCGAATTTTTTCAGACAAAATAATTTTCCCAAGATGGCTTTTAAATTATCTTGTAAAAAAGATATTTTGACTTCTGTAATTCCCTTTTTGTACTAGACTGAGTGAATTTCAGGTTGGAAATGTTTTCTTTTTCAAAAAATATAATTGAATCTTTACAAGATACCAGGCAGAATTTATGAAAGAATCAGATATACCGAAGAACATAGCAAGCCAAAGATTCCATGTACCATGTGCCAATCTTCATTCAGTACACTGATGTTTTCTTTTTTTTTTTTTTTGAGACTAACTCTGACTTTCATTTTTCTAAAAACTTCACCTATGTAACTATATAAGGATATACGCATATATGCTTTGATACTTGCTTATTTGTGAAGTAATTATACCCTATATATTGAACAGGAAAAAAGGAAGATCAGGATGAATAATCTTGACAGATATGTAATAAAAATATGTAATTTTGTTCCTATGAGCCAAATGATTAATGTGTAAGCAGTGTTGTGTACAATGGGTAGCCAGCTTGTAAAAATGAGGAATAATTTGTATACATCTTAAACTATTTGCCAATATGAATAAATAAAATATTTATATATAAAATATAAAACCTTAGAACTATAAGCCAAAAATTGAGAAAATCTGCAACCTAGAATAGAAAATTCATTAACTATAACTACAAATCTGGAACCCATACACAAAAGAACAATTATCTTTAAGAAGAAAAGTAGGTGTTTTAGAAAGAATATATAAAGTAAAAAAAAAAAAAAAAAAAGAATGTTTAATACCACAATCAAAAGCAAGGACAGAGAAGACTAATTGTAATTATGTAACAGAGAAGTGTTTGTATTACTAAGATTTTCTAGAAATAAATAATAAAACAAAAATTAAACCAGTACTAAAAGAGCATACACTTAATAAAATAAAATGGCTCTTAAAAAGAACTTATTTAATATCTGAATATTAATAGAAACTTAATTTAAAGTGACACTGATCAACTTTCTTATCTGCAGAATTGATAAACATCTGTAAGCTCAAAACCTAGTAACAGTGTGTTCTTTTTATTGGTGCCTTATAGTTTCACATTGTAATGAAGATCATGTTGACAACGGCATACATTCACAGAGTACTTGGTTTCATAATCAGTGAGGTTATTAGAAAAATTATACTCACATTTGTGTTTGTGGTAATATAAACAGTACACCTCGCAAATAGGACAATTTTGAAATAACAACTATTTAAACCGTGCATGCATTTTGACTTTGTTCTTCATTTAGGAATTTATTGCACTTCTACTGTTGCATGTACATGAAGTAATATCTGCACAATTAAATTCACTTCGCATTATTGTAATAGCAGGAAAAGCTTAAATTTCCAAACTGTTTGATGGATAAATGTATTAAAGTATGTTACTAATATTTAAGGTAAGTTATTCAAAATTATGTAATTATAAATATTACACTTAGAATTTTCCCAACTCTGATAACTGAAACAAATTAAAAAGCAGAGATATGGAAAGCAATACTGCTAGGGAAAAATGATTATTTTGTGTTATATGTAAATTACAACATAATACAAAAATGTAGTTCAATAAACTATATTTTACTCTGTGCTTAAATATATAGACATTTATGTGCACACATACATAATTATACACACATATATATGCACACATTTGTACATATTCACTTACACATACAAAAATACCTCTAGAAGAATACATATTATTGCAGATGGTATATGAAGGTTAGATTTATAAAGATAGTTATGAGAAGAAAATTATTTATTATTTTTCTACATTTTTACTTATAAACAACTCTAATGCATTAAGTATTGAAAAACAAATAACTGAATTTTAAATATGTTATTTAGGGAAGTATACATTTGATTAATTCTAAATAAAATTATATTTCTGTAACTTATATTTTAAGCCCTCTATAATAATATTAATTTCATTTCTTATATGAGTAGAGTAGGCCTTTAGCCCTCTGAAATTTATTATTTTGAAGTTCATCTTTGGTTTTACCTAATGGAGTTATAAAAAACATAATTCCTTGCTGGAATAGGCCCAGGATTTATCCATTACTTTTATTTTAATAAATAGCAAGATACGACCCAGGAAGATTACATTTGCATAATGCCAGACAGCAAGGAAGTGAGAGAAAGCGAGCTATATTTTCTCTTTACTTTCAGCCAGTATGCCTTTAATGATGATGAATTCTATTACATTGCACATTCATTTCTTATATGTTCCATTTTACTTTTTAAAGCTTCTATTTTATTATTTTGTAAAAACCTTGAACTGGCTCTTCTTCAAGGACAAAAATGTGAGTAAAACGGAGCATGAGCCTTTCAACAAGGAATATTAATATCTATTTTTTAATTTATTATTAGATCGTAAAGGTCGTCCTTTACTGTAAAGGGAATTCATTTTCTGATATGAGAATTCTTTGAAAATAGAACATCTACAGTATTTGACAATGTCATGAAAAGAAATTAATATTATCAAGAAATTTTATAATTTAAGAAGAAATCAGGTTTTTAATATGATAATTGCCTAAGATGAAAATATGGACTTCCTTTTATAACGTCCAAAGTTTATCTTAATAGAAAACTAATAGTTATTTTAGTCTAAAAGTCAGAAAGGCAATTTTCTTTTTAAAAATATGTGTCTGGTTGTTTTTTCTCCACTCCTTAATAATTCCTTTTTTTGCTAGTCTGACATTTTAGATACCAGTGATTTTAGCTTCTTATCTCTATTTGTTCACAACTGTCTCTCTCCCAGCAATTGATCCTTGTTTCTTCCATTCTAATACCTCTTCAATCAGTCCACCTCTCTTCAAACAAAGTTATTGAAAAATATCTTTCTAAAACATCACTTTTTGCTATTACTTCCAATTCCAAGATCCTTGAAGAGTTCACAGTGTGTTGTAGGGGAAGTCAAATACTTCAGAGTCAAATCATGATTCAAAACTGGTTTACAATTCAGCCATGTTGAAACTCTAACCAGTCTTTTCTCTCATATACTCTCTGTAAACTTAGAAGCATATGCCATATTCAAATTCTGTTTCTACTAAGTGTCCCAGGGCCAGTACTTATTTTCAAGATGCCTCAGTCTCCTTATTTGTAATATTGGAATAATTAACATATTTATCACCGTAGATGCTGTTCAAATGAAATTAAATTAAATAGGCCAAATGAGTTTGGCCTATAGTGATAATTCTACAGTATCAGCTACTTTTATTCCCTTTCCTTACAAGTCTGTGCTTTGATTCCTGCCTCAGGTTCCTCCATGTCTCCTGTGTGAGATTCCACTTTGCCTCCTCCTCATTTGGTCTGACCTTAGTGTTTGCAGATCATAGCACATGTGCCTTCTTTCTGATATGCCATCCTCTGTGCACTTCAATAAGACATCTAATAACATTGGAATGAAACTTCACTTAGCTCTTAATTAAATAGTTATTAGTAAAAATTATGTTTTAATTATTTGATCCCATTGAATGCCTTGTTGCTTGGACTTCTCTCATAAATAGGCAATTAGAATTGATAAGGTGACAAATTTCTTATGTGTCATACAGCTTTCTCATAGACTCAAAAAAAAGAGTTATAATCTTTAATTGCTATTATCTGGCAACTCAAATCTCCTTGTATTTTTTTTTTTTTTTGGTGGTACTGGGGTTCCTGGAAGCCCTTCTACCTCCGGGCTACACTCCCAGACCCATTTTATATTTCTGAAGCAGGGTCTCTTACACCAGCGCGGCTGGCTTCGAACCTGCGCCATCCTCCTGTCTCCGCCTCCCAAGCGCGGGGAATACAAGCGTGCGCCACCACGCCTGGCTATCTCCTTGTATTTTTACATAAACTCATTGGATGTTTCTTGAATACAGAAATCTTTACCTTGAGTTTGTGAGTGAGCTTTAAAAATTCATAAAAGCTTTGAAATTATCTACAGAACTTTGCATATATGAATAAATGTCTTTTATTTACATGAGGTGATAGATCCATGGAGTGTGAGATCCATGGAGTGTGAGCAGTCTTTTTAAGGATATTTGTTTTTATTCATGTCTTTTTAATATGTAAGGACCAAAACAGGCCTATCCTATTGAATCAATAGTGACTATTTCATTGTGTTATGTAAATTATCTTATTTTGTCTTTACTTTTGCTTTCAATGCAAAATATATTCTGTGAGTTAAATGTGTGAGAACATTCAGACTGTGTTATTATATCACATCACATTACAATGTAAAGGAATAACCCTTTAGTACTTTTAATTTTGGCATTTGGTCATATGCATTAGTGTTTTTAAAACATGAATGGTGGTTGACTGACTTCCAAATGGTGACATAAGGAGCTCAGTGGAACACTCCCATAAAAACAACTTAACAGGTGAAAATGATAAAGAAAACCTTAAATCCTATTGAAGTCATTTTAAGGTTACAAAGCAAGCAAAGAAACATCCATTCAAGGATACCTCCTGTTTCTTTGTAAGGACAAGGTGCGGCTGTTCGAGCCAGGACTTGCTTCCTTACTCTTGCCGCCGCCCAGCTCTGTGATATGGAATCTCTACCACAGGCTTGAAAAGAAGCTGCAGTCTCCCACTTTCTCTTACATCTGGCCTGGGCTTGTGTTTCACTTAGGGATGGGCAGGATCCTAGTGCTTCTTCTCACCTCTCAGCTTAGTTTTATAGAAGCTATAGTCTAGCAGGTTCTCTTTAAGGACTGAGTCTCCCTTCCTCTCTTCAGTTTCCTGAATCCTCTTTCCTAGGGTGGATGAGATCCAAGCTGAGAAGACCAGAGCTTACTTCTCCTTCTGACATTCACTCTCAGTGCCTACTCAGTGGACAAAGGGTATGACTTTGAGAAAAACCAGGGTGGCCTATAGAGCTTCTACTGAGACGAAAAGGCAATTCTTAAGGTTAGCAGAAATGCCTGAGGGTTTGGCTTTCTTTGAAACAGAGCAGAGAACTCTATGCCTAAGGTTGTTATCAAAAGCAATGGATACCCCAGTTGGAGAAATGAAGAGAAATCTGAAGGCTCTGATGTATAAAAAATGTCAGAGCAACCAAAAGTTTAATGGAGAGAAGCAAGCGTGCTCCTGGCTTTCAGTCTCCTCTGGGGGTCTGAGGAAGGTTCTGTACTATTACTAGGATATTCCCACTGAAGAGTGTTCAGAACAAAATGTGGAACTGACTTGAACGAATTCACCAAGCTGCACATATACAAGCAGGGTAAAGTAGCCACATGTGGTGGCACATACCTGTGATTCCAGTACTTGGGAGGCTGAGACAGAAGGTTTGCAGCAATTTAGTGAAAACCTCAGTAACTTAGTGAGACTCTATCTCAAAATTAAAAAAAAAATAAAAGACCTGAGAGTGTAGCTTGGAGGTAGAATGCTTCTGAGTTCAATTCATATTACCAGGAAAAAAAAAAAAGAATGGTAAAATGCTTATTCTCAGAGGGACTTAAAAAAACCACTATGAACTATGGAACAATAGGTAACTCTGACACATTGTTGATTCCTAAGAATTGAGGTCTTCAAAATAACAACAGAAACATCCTTTACAATGTGAGAGAGTATCCCAGTACAAGTTTTGCTTCTTGGAAGCAGGGAGGAACCCTACATGACACTGTTCCCTGGCTAAATGTGGGCAAAATATAAAACTTTCCAAAATGTGATAATAGTCTACACAGCACATACACATCCAAGTATAAAAAGTAAAAAATTAGGCTAGAGTTTAGGTATACATTTTGACAAGTAAGTGGCTTATGCAAATCCAAGGACAAATCCAATATAACCAGGCAAGAAGATAAAATACCAGGAATAAAATCTAAAGAAGGATACATTTACACTTTCCATTATCTTGCAAACCTCATAAATTTTCTTGTTGAAAGCTAGGCATCTTTAATTTATAGTAATTCTATTTATTGGTCCTCATTCCTGGTGGTAGATGTTATTTTCTTAGTCAATTTGTTTATGTTTATTGACTTAGCTGTACTAATTTTTCAAAGACAAAAGAAAGTATAACCCACACCCAGAGAAAAAACATCAGACAACTAACAGGCACTGCAGAAGGCGCATCTTGGAGTTAGTAAACAAGTGCACCAAAGCAACTATTACGATTCTCTTCAAAGAACTAGGCCAAGCTATGCCTTAAAGAATTAAAAACATAATGCTAATGTCTCATTAAATAGAAGATACTAATAAAGAGAAAAAATTATTTGAAAGGTTTTAATAGAAATTTTGGAGTTGAGATGTAAAATAACCAAAATGAAAACCTAGCTAGAGAAGCTTAATGGTAGATTTGAGTTAGTATAAGCTAGAATCAGCACATCTGAAGCTAGATCTCTAGATATATAATTCCATTAATAAAAGGGAAGAAGAATGAAGAACATTAAAGACTCAGAGTAATGTGGAACACCATTAAACTAACCAACAGATATGTAATGGCCAGAAAGAGAAGAGAAATAAGAAAAATACAGAAAATTTTCTTTCTTTCTTTCTTTCTTTCTTTCTTTCTTTCTTTCTTTCTTTCTCTCTCTCTCTCTCTCTTTCTTTCTTTCTTTCTTTCTTTCTTTCTTTCTTTCCTTCCTTCTTTCTTCTTTCCTCTTATTTTTAGTAATAGGGATTGAACCCAGGGTCATTCATCTCCAAGTTACACCCTCAGTTCCCCTTCCACCTGTTTTTGAAAGAGGGCCTTGCTAGACTGCTGAGTGTCTCCCTATGTGCTGAGACTGTCCTCTAACCTGTGATTCTCCTGTCTCAGTATCCCAAGTATTGAAATTATAGGTGTGCACCACCACTTTCAGCCCAGAAAACCATTTAAAATAATGGGTGAAGACTTCCCACATTTGCTTTAAAAATCAATCTACAAATCTAGGAAATTCAAGAAACTCTTAAGTAGGAGAAATTCATGGAAAAGAGAATAGAAAATGCAAATGTAGTACAGTTGATAATAACTTTAAATGTTGATGTATTAAATAACTTAAAATTCCAGATACTGTCATAATTATTTTAAAAAAAACCCAAACCACAAAATGCAACAACATACTTCTACAGTAGGCACACATCATATTAAACTATATAAATAGTTGAAAAGGGAAAGGATGGAGAAGCCATACTATGCCATCAACAATCAGACTAGAACACATATAATGATATGTGATAAAAATGCTATTAGTGGGCTGGGTGTGGTGGCACAGGTTTGTAATACCATCATTCAGGAGGCTGAGAACAGAGGATTGCAATTTGCGGACAGCCTCAGCTACTTAGTGAGGCCCTTTGTGACTCAGTGAGACCCTGTTTCAAAAATAAAAAGACTAAAAATTGGGCTAAGGGTGGGTGTAGCTCGGAGGTGCAACACCCCTGGGTTCAATCCCTAGTACCACAAAAAATGCTATTATTGATAATTAAGGGAATTTTATAATGGTAAAAGAGCCATTTTACTTGGACAATAAAATAGTAAATGTATATACACCTAACAATAAAAACCCAAAATGCTTTAAGCAAAAACTAGTAGAATTTGGTGGAAACAGATGATCCAACAAAATGGTTGGTTATGTTAATTTTTCAACTTCAATAATGCACATTGTCATAAAAAGTTAACAAGGAAAGAAGGGTTTGAATGATATAAGATAACTAGATCTATCAGACATTCCTCGAATGCAGAACCAACAATGACAGAATACAAGTTCTACTAAAGTGGGCAGAAGCAACTCCTGAATAAATCATGTCTTAGGTAATACATCTAGCCTTAATAAACTTAATATTACTGAATTTCTACAAATATATTCCCCACAACAATGACATTAAATGAGAAATCCTTAACAGAAAAAACGAACTGTTATATGACTCAGTTATTCCATTCCTGGGTTTTTTTTCCAAAGGAAGTGAAGTTAGAATACTATAGTGAAACATACACTCCCATGTTTATAGCAGCATCATTCACAGTAGACAAATTATGGAACAAGCCTGTATCCCTCAACAGATGAATCAATTAAAAGAAAACCTTGGTATATAGATACAATGTAATTTTATTTAATCACAAAGAAAAACAAAATTATGTAATTTTCAGAAAAATGGAGTGAGAGAATATGATGTTAAGTGAGACTAGATAGTCTCAGAAAGTGAAGGGTTTTATTTTCTTTTTCTTTTATATGTGAAAGCTAGAGAGAAACTGGGCAACATGAGATCATGGATAATTCAGATAAAGGACAATTTCAGTGCAATGGTGGAGAGGGATTGGGAGGGACTGGAGAGGCAGGTTGAGGGATGAGGGGGAAACTTGATGAAGGTAACAATTCAAATAATGCCACATACATGCTATGAAAATATCAGTACCATTGCAATAACATGTACATGGAAAAGAAGGGAGCAGGGTGGGATCCAGGAGGAAACATACCAAGGGCCGTGAACATTTATATTTCTATCACTTTAAATTTCATTATGATCTATAATTGCAATGCACAAATAAAGGTATATTATTTTTTAACAAAGGAAGCTAGGCATGGTGGTACATGCCTTTAAGCCTAGAACTTGGGAAGCTGAGGTAGCAAGATCACAGTTTTGAAGCCAGCCTCAGAAATTTAGCAAGACTCTGTATCCAAATTTAAAAGTAAAATAAAATGGGCTGTGGGTGTAACTGGGAAGTAGATTTCTCCTGGATTCAATCCCTAGAAGAACAACTGTTACCGACTAGCTCAGTTCTGTGGGGGGCAAGTCCACTAGCGGTCGGGGGCCTCAGAAAGATGGGTCAAAAGGCAGGCGGCGTTCTGCAGATCCTTATCTGCAGCGGTTCCTTTTCCTCTATGAATTCCTCAAGTTTTTTAGTTACGACGTTTTGGAAAAGAAACCTGAAGTGGACAAAGGCTTCTTGAGCCAATGACACTTTATTATGAAAAACCCAAGAAATTTATACACTTCACCAGTAAAGTTAAGAGAAAGGGGGGCGGGTGTCTCTCAGCTGGCTGTTGGCCTTTGAAGAATTAACTTCTGTTTCTCTCCAAGGTCTTGCAGATAAGCAGCTCCAGGTGGCAGCCTCCCAGGATAGTCGAGGCTTGGGAGCTTCTCAGGGGAATCTTCTTTTAACCCTTCCTGGAACTTTCCATCTTTTGGGCTCAGTTCATATAACAAGTGTGAGGAGATTTGGTAATTCAGGTATTGGCATCTTATCTTCTGAATCTGAAAGCTTAAGCATACTCACAACACAGTTTGGCAGACAAAATATCACAAACAACACCATAAGGTTTTTAGTTCTAATTGTCAGATGTATTTTCTTAACTGCTGAGCACTCTTTTTTAAACAACAAGCCTATTAAAAGTCTACTTATCTTTAATAATTCACTTCCCTGTCACAAACTCTCTGCAACCTGCTTCTAACTTTCTAATTCCTTTCTTTTCCAGTTGGGACTTTCTTATGATAAGCTCTTTTTCATGCAAAAATGCTTTTCTTACTCTTACGGTATTTCCTTTTCTTCATACATATATATATTTAGAATGTCTGTCCTTTATTCTGTCATATTCATTTCTAACTATGCGGCCATTTTTTCTGTCTCCTGGAGTGCTCACACTGAGGTAAAAGTTAACAGTCTTTTTCTTTGGGTCTATTGTATTTGGGCAGCTAAGTTGTTTCTTTAAGGTCACACACAAGGTTTTTCTCTGTCTCTTGGCAGGATTTGCCAGAGTTAACGATGAAGGTCGGAGGCCATTTGTGGTTGCTGCAGCTGGGGTGCTTATCACAGTACCCGAATTCTGGCCAGTTTCTCATTATTGTTGAGCAGAGCCAAGGACGTTTAAACAAATTATTAGAAAGTTTATCTCCACGGACTCAGTTTCTTTTTATAGTCCTAATTTCACATCACTGGAGCAATTCGTGTAGAAAGTTAAAAGGAATAAGAGTGAAGGGTATCTATAAGTTGGGGGGCTTTGGCCAGAGACGATACCTGCCTCTCGGGGCTTTCTTGCCGATTACTATGTGGAGTGGGGGTTCTCAACACATAGATGCCGAGGCAGCAGGATGTCTTGGCAAACAACAATAACAAACAAATGATACAAAATAGGGACTTTGTTTTTAATTTTTACAAACATTTTAAGAATAATGACTATCCATCTTTCACAAAGTCTTTTGCCAAAATAAAATGGCCAGGATTATTCAGATACCAGAGAAAGATATCATGGGAGAAACAAATTATATAATCTCCTTATGAATACAGATGTAAAAATGTGGAACCCAGAGGCATTCTACCTCCACGCTACACCCCCAAGCTTATATTTTCCTCCTCTTCTTCTTCTTCTTCTTCTTCTTCTTCTTCTTCTTCTTCTTCTTCTTCTTCTTCTTCTTCTTCCTCTTCTTCCTCCTCCTCCTCCTCCTCCTCCTCCTCCTCCTCCTCCTCCTCCTCCTCCTCTTCTTCTTCTTCTTCTTCTTCTTCTTCTTCTTCTTCTTCTTCTTCTTCTTCTTTTTTGGTGGCACTGGGGATGGAATCCAGGGACCTTCTACTTCTGGGCTACACTCCCAGACCTATTTTATATTTTATTTGAAAACAGGATCTCTTAAGCCAGCTGAGGCTGGCTTCGAACTTGCACAATCCTCCTCCTGTCTCAGCCTCCCAAGCGCTGGGATTACAAGCTTGCACCACCACATCACACATTTATTCTTTATTTTTAAACAGGGTGTCACTGAGTTGCAAAGGACCTTTACTAAGCAGCTGAGGCTGTACGTGAACTGTGATCCTACTGTATCAGCTTCTCAAATGCTGGAATTACAAGTGTGGGCCATCATTGCAAGCCAAGTTTAAAAACATTAAAAAATGTACATGATGACCAATTAATATGAGGAATGCATAATTAAAAGACAAAATATATGATCATCTCAATATATGCAAAAGAGAAAAAACATTACTAAACCCTCACACACATTCATGATATTTCATCAAGTGAAGGACAGAAGTAAGGTTATTCAACTCTAGAAAGGACATCTATGAAAAAAATCTACTAGTAATTTTATATAACTGAGTGAGAAATTGAATAATTGCCCTAAGTCAGATAAAATGTTGGAAAAATCTACTCTTGTCTTTTCAACACTTTCCTAGAGAATATAGATAGAACAATTGGGCAAGAAAAATAAAAGACAGCCAGATCATTATTTGCCTCTTATTGGATATAATAAATTTTGTCATTTCAGAATTTATCCAATTCATCTAGTTGGTAATATTTTGTGCAAACTCTCAATTTATTTTATTTTAGATATTTGTGAGTTCATACTCTTGATATTACCTACTTATTTATTTTATTTATTTTCATTAACGAGTCTTACTGACACACTTGTATATCTGCTCATATAGCCAGTTTTTTTGTTAAACAAAATCATGTCATTTGCAGGAAAATGGATGGAAATGCAGGATATTATATTAAATGTGATCAGACAGTATTTGAAAGTAAAGGGTTGGATTTTTTTCATGGTTCTGTTTCAAAATAAAAAGTAGCCGGGCTTGGTGGCACACGCTTGTAATCCCAGCGCTTGTGAGGCTGAGACAGAAGGATCGCACATGTTCAAAAGCCAGCCTCAATTACTTAGTGAGGCTCTCAGCAACTTAGTGAGACCCTGTTTCCAAATAAAATATAAAATAGGTCTTGGTGTGTAGCCCTGAGATAGAAAAGCCCCTGGGTTCCACCCCCAGAAACACACACACACACACACACACACACACACACACACACACACGAAATAAAAATAGGGCTGAGTGTATCTCAGAGCTAGAATGCCTCTGGTTTCAATCTCCAGTACTATACACACACACAAAACAAACAAACAAAAAAGTTTGTAGAAAATGATCAGGAAAGTCAAGGGTGGTATGTTTTCTGTCATATGAGTAAACTAGGCAGGAAACAGGAAGCATAATAGACTTTGGATAAATGTAGAGAGAGAAAGGAGTAGAATAGTGGAATGAGACTGGGGGAGGAAGCTGGGAGGAGGAAAAGAAGAATTTCTAGATTTCATTTTTCTTTTTACTTTGTTTAGTCATCATTTTTTTTTTTTTTAATTTGAGATGGTGTCCAGGCTGAGAGGCTACTGCTTCTCCTCCTGAGTTCTGTGACTGCAGGCTCTAGCCATTGCTCCAGGCTGCCTTGGCTTTTCCTCTAATTTCCGTAATGTAAATTGTCTATTTTTAGGCAACATTATAAAGCTTGTAGATTTAACTTTAAAGTATGCCTTGAAACCAAAAATGGTGTTTTAAATATTTAATATGTAAATATATTTTAAATTTATCTTTTTATATCAATTGCTATCCATGTAAATTAAAAAATCAGCTTGACAATTCTTATAATAAACCTCTTTAAATTTTTGATTGAAAATTCATGTTAATGTTGGAAGAAAAGATACTTAAAATTACTTGGGAAGTGAAGACCAAAAGATCTCAGGTTCAAGAGCAGCTTCAGCAACTTAGAAAGACTCTAAACAACCTAGGGAGATTTTGTTCCTTTTTTAAATTTAAATAAAATTTTGTTAAACCTCTTGCACTGGAGGTTTATTTAACTCAGGGGCATTTTACCTCTGAGATACACAACCGGCCTTATTTTATTTATTTATCTTTATTTAGAAACAGAGTCTCACTAAATTGCTGACAGACTCACTACTTGCTGAGCCAGTCCTCAAACCTGTGATCCTCCTATTTCAGCCTACCAAGTACTGGGATTTCAAACTTGTACCACCACACCTGGCTGAGACCTTGTTTCAAACTAAAAAATAAAATAAGTCTGGGGTTGTAGACAGAAGTAGAATGCCCTGGGGTCCAATATCCAGTATCAAAACAACAACCAAATTTGAACCTTCCACTACTTTATCTTAAAGAGTCTTAAATTTTTATATATTTTACATCAACATATTCTATAAACTCCTAAATATGTACTCTATTTATAGTCTATATTTTAATTTTCTTCAACAATATCTTCAACTTTTATGTATAGTAGTATTACATATACTTTATTAGATGCCTTCTTATGCATTTAATTATTTTGCTTTTTCAGAATACTGTTATTTAAATTTAACCTTCCAATTGTTACTTGAAAGTATATAGAAATTATATTGATTTTTTTTTTTTGGTGGTACTGGGGCTCTTGGAAGCCCTTCTACCTGGGCTACACTCCTAGACCTATTTTATATTTTTATTTTGAAACAGGGTCTCTTAAGCGAGCGCATCTGGTTTCGAACCTGCGTGATCCTTCTGTCTCTGCCTCCCAAGCACGGAGATTACAAGCGTGCACCACCACGCCCGCATGATAATGACTTTTTATTAGCATTTCATGCAATGTCCTTTTCTTCTTTGGCAAATTATCTGTTTTTAATGTCAACATAATGCCTTCTTTCTTATTTTTTAGTTATCTTTTATTTATTTTTTATTGGTGCATTGTAGTCATACTTCTACAGGAAGTAGTCATACATTGTAGTCATACTTCTACAGTACAGGATGGTAGAGGCATAAACGCACACATCACTCATTTAGCCCTTCCCTAATTTCTTCCCCATTTCCCCCCTTCTTCTCATGTTTGGCTTAGTGATTGACTTTGATATGTTTGTGAATGTACATCACGTATTTGTTGGGGAATTTCTCTCTTTCCCCCACCATCACTCCCAGTTAGTTGCCTTATTTGCTCATATATGGTTTCTCCTTCCTTGTCTAGAGTTTCTCTTGTGGCCTTTTTCTCCCTAGCTTCCACATATTAGAGATAGCATCCAATGTCTTACTTTTTGTGATTGACTAATTTCACCTAGCATAACATAATGCCTTCTGAGAATAATAACTTGTTTCTTCTTTTTGATCTTTATAACTTTTCTGTGTCTTGCCTCATTGTTCTCATTTAGACTTCCATTACAGTGTCATTTAGAAGTACAATAAAGAGATAGCCTAGCTTTTTTCACAAACTCTGGAGAAAGGGCTCAGTGTTTTACCACTAACTTTGATGTTACAAGTTGCAGGTCATTTTAATACTTTTTCATCAGACTGAATATTTCATTTAAAATAGTAGTTGCTAAGTTCTATCATGTTTGAGGAACAATTGTATTAAATATTTTTCTATAGCTCCTAATATAATTATGTATTTTTCTTATTCATTAATATAGTGAAGGATATCAGTTTTAGCTATATATTTTAATTGAGAAATTATAATTATGTTACCTTTTTGGAGTCCAGTGCATATATAATACAGTGATTAAATCAAGTAGTTGACATATCCATCACCTCACTTATTTGATGTTTTAGAACAATCATAATGTGATGTCTGTTTTCATTTCAGATGAATATTATTTTTAAAATATTTTATTAACATGTAATTATTGCACATGTTTATAGGATACAGTGTAATATTTTAATACATGTAGACAGCATTTATTGATCAAATCAGGGTAATTAACATTTTAATCTTATAGTTTCATAATTTTTGGAAGCTACCAGCTCTTCTCTTCTAGTTAATAATTATTTGTGCTATCGTATTTGAAATGCAATTTCTTAATTGCCCCAACATATGTAATATATTAATAATGACTGTAGTCCCTTTGTTGTTCAGAACCTTTGTATCCATTCTTGCTGGAAATGTGTATACCTTTTGGCACATTTTTCTCACTCCTCTTTGTCTATCTCCCTCTGTCTTGAGCCTTTGGAAAACATTATTTCCCTCTCTAAATGTATAAATTCAATGTTTTTAATACCACATATAAGTGAGATTATGTGCTACTTGTTCTTCTGTGTCTGGCTTATTTCACTTAGCATACTGTCCTCTGTGATTACCTATGTTACCCCTTATGACACAATTTTATTTTTTTTAAGGCTGAACAGTATTCTATTATGTAGAATATACCACATTTTCTTTCTCCACTGATCTGTTGTTGGGTACTTAGGGAATTTTCATGTATTTGCTATTTTGAATAAAGCTACAGGGAGCATAAAGGTGCAGCTATCATGATGAGATGGTGATTTTGTTTCTTTTGGTTTTATACCCAAAAAGGCCTGCTGCATTATACAGTAATTCTGTTGTTAACTTCTTTTGGAACCTCTGCACTGGTTTTCAATAGTGGCTGTATCAATTTACAGAGTACAATGTTCTCTTATATTTATAATCTCATCATCACTTGCTATCTTCAAAATATTTGAAAAAAAGGCTACTTTAACAAGTGGGAAGTGCTATCTTATTTTTGTTTTAATATGCCTTTTTCTAATGATTAATAGTTTTGAGCATTTTCCCATGAACTTTTTGCTACTTGTATGCCTTTCTTTTATAAGTGTCTGTTCAGATCCTTTGACAGGTTGTAATAAATTATTTTTTTTTCCTAGTAGACACACCTATTGTGTATTCCTGGAACAAATCCCAGTAATATTGCTGAATTCAACAAAATATTTTGTTCAAAGATTTTATATCTTTTAAGTATTAGTCTCAAATATGTATTCAAGTTTTAATGTCAGAGTTATGGTGATCTGTTATCTTTTAATATTTTCTATCATAGCTTTTATAGACATATTGTTTTATAAATATATGATAAGTTCACATGTGAAGTCATTTAGGTACAGAATTTTCTTTGTAAAAAGGCTCTCTTTTTCTAGTGCTCCTAGGTGTGTATATTTGTATTAATATTTTCAAAAACTTTTTACTTTTTAATGTATCTTATTCATTTTTTATTTTGAAAGTAATACATTGTAGTCAGGGGTGATAGCACACACCTGTAATCCCAGTACCTGAGGGATTGAGATAAGAGGATCACAAGTTTGAGACCAGCAGCATATAATAACTTAGCAAGAGCCTGTCTCAAATAAAAAATAAAGTACCTTTGGGATGTAGCTTGCAGGTAGAAAATACTTGGATCAATCTCTAGTACCAAAAAAAGTAATATATTGTAATTTTTCTTTCTTCAGAAGTCAATAATTTTAAAAGATTTTTAGAATCCAATGTGAAAGTCTTTTTATTAATAATGCTAAGTTAGCTTATAATTACTGTGAGAAGTGTGCTAAAATGTCTCATCACATCATAGATTTGGTTTTTTTTTCTTTGAGTTCTGTCATTTTTGCTTGCTTTGAGGCTCTTATTTAAAACAGATATTTTGATAATTTTCACATATTCATTTCATATTGACCCATCATTATTAAAACCTTCTCTTGATTAGGGTTATTTGTTTTAAAGTATAGATTCAAGCCTGGCATGATGGCACATGCTTGTATTTGGAAGGCTGAGACAGGAAGATCGCAGTTCACAGACAGCCCCAGCTACTACTTAATGAGGCCCTTTGCAACTCAGTAAGACCCTGTTTTTGAATAAAGAATAAAAAATAGTTTTAAGGGTGTAGCTCAGAGGTAGAACACCAGTACTGCGATAAATAAATAAGTAAATAAATAAACAAATAAAGTATAGATCCACAAATATAATTATATCCTCACCAGACTTTTTTGGTGGGTATTCTTATTTTCATCTATAATTTCAATTTATCTATGTCCTCTTACTTAAGGAATGACTATTATAAATAGCATTAGCTTTTTAAAAAGTGTCTTAAGTCTCCATGTGTCTTAAAACTAGCAGCATTAACTTCTTCTAGCAGCTTGCTAGCACTGTGGAAATGTGGGTACTAGTCTTCACATGGCATATTAGATTTTGCATTTTAAAAGTTTCAAGTGCTTTTTCTCTCCATTAAATTTGAGCACTGCATGAAGTAGTGGTTTTCAACCTTATCTGCATCTTAGTGTTATCTGGGGCTTTTAGAAATCCCATTTCTTAAGCCATACCCTAGAGAGTACTGGAGTCCATCAGTTTGGGACTCAGCCAAGGGGTGTTTCAGCTCCCTATGCTGTTTTGTGTGCATCCAGGGTTGAAACCTCATGCCACAGGTACATGGAGGGAAAACTGACTGAACTATACAAGAACAAGAACTAGGGAGGTGTTCAGAGGTTGGATTGTAATCTGTTCTACCATCGAGAGATAATCATTTATCCTTTGTGAATCAATTGCTTCTCCGCATCTTTTAAAATTTTATCCAGCAAATACTCATTAAAATCATACCTTCTGCCAAGCACCCCTAGGGAGTTGAATCAATGGTCTCCAAACCATTTCCCATTCTAAAATTACTTGCTTTGGCTTTGACAATTTGGAGATAATTGGCAATGAATAATGGATTATAATCACCTGTGCAGGACTAATGTGTGAAGGGGTGATAAAAAATACTTGCTGACTATAACTGTTTAGAAATCAAGTGGGCAAGATGGAGCAGGAAAATAATTTACATCAGAAAGGAAAAACAGTTGGGTTGTAGAAATTATATTAAAGAAGGCAATAAATTAATAAGAGTGTAAATTAAGGTGAGTTTAAGAAAAGATAGAATAGGGGAAAATGTACAACAGGCTTACAAAATTACTTTTTTTTCATTTTTACTACCACAAAAGTGAGAACTTGATGGGTGTTGCCCAAACATTAATGTGCAGAGGAGTGATCTGGGTTGTTTTGTTTTATGAAGATCTGGGTCTTGTAGGGTCTCTGGAGTAGGACTTGAGTTTTGTTTTGAAAATAAGCTCCTAATTGATGAAGTGCTGCTGCAAGGGGGACCACACTTGGGTCAATTGGGAGCTGAAGCTCAGTTGTGTGATATCAGCAGAGTAAGGGTCTCACTAAAAGCAAATCTGCTCATGCATCTTTCTTAATTGCCATGATAACTGCTCATTATTAAGGCAGGAATACCTCGTCATGAGAAAGGCTCAGGATGATGGTGAAGTATTGCACAGACATGAGGGAAAACTGAAGTCAACACTGCTCTGAGTTTGCACATTTATCAGTGTCTGCTTTTCCCATGAACCCAAGTAGAACCAGAACCCTCATCTCAGATATTCTGACTCAGAGTCAGCACCTTAAACTCTTCCCCATCTCAAATGATGAGAAGTACTTGTAGGTGTTTCCTGACCAAGAAATTCGTGAAGAAGAACACAGTGGAGCAATGGTCAGTCAAGAAGAGCAGTCTTGTCCATGAACAGATACAAGAGGTACTCTGAGGAATCTACATGGACTTAGCATATGGGTGAATGCCCTTTGAAAACAGTTGAAATAACCTTTAAATAAAATTTTGGTAACTATTATAAATGTGATTATATCTATAAACACAAGTTAGTGAAGTCTAGAGAAATGTAAGCTTTGTCCATTTTACAACTGAAGACACTGAGGCTCAAATAAGTTAACTGTCTTGCCAGAAGAGACACATGCACAGAGTTTGTGTTCTTCTAATTTACTGAGAGGAGTTTAATTGAGAATAACTCTTGCAAGAAGTTTGAACTCACTGCCTTTCATGGAGAAATCAGGAGAAAGGAGAGACAATATGAATTTCTTATAACTGGAACACTTGAACAACAACACTGCCTGTGAGATGCCTAGTTTCTGCAGAAAAAAAAAAGTAGAAAAGGAAGGTGAGAAGAACTTGATGTTTAAAGGGATTCATTTGATTGGAAATGATACCATATGAGACAGAGTTGATTCAAAATAAGAGTGTGAAAGTAAAGGTTCCAGCTATAACTGAAAAGAATGTTAGTAGAGCATCAGAGAGGAGACTGGTGGTACCTGAGAGACAAGGTGGCAGAGTGAGAAAGTGATTCACAGAATGCAAGTCGAGTCGGGAGGAAGGAGAGATGGCAGGCTCTTGACCTCTCAACCGGAAGCTAGACATCTCCCATACATGGCACACTTCTAAATATATCAATATGAAACAACTGTCAGAGTATATTGAATGCTTTCTAGAATTATGATTAAATCAAGGGTCTCTCAATTCTGATTAAATTAAGTGTGTGAGCACTAATTTTTATAGTACATTCTGGAGATGTGGATATACAATACTTCTCAAACACACATACGTACACACACATTTCTATCTACTAATTGATAGAGAGAGAAAATTTGGTGAAATAGTACTCATTCTTTTTAGGACCAAGAACTTCAATGTATATTTTTGTGTGTTCTAAGCCAGCCAACCATCTTTTCAAACCATAGTACTTGTGTACCACTTTCAAATTCTGGTGTTTGACTTAATTATTGGAAGATTCTTTTCAAACTTCCTGTAACTCTTAAAGAGGAAATAAATGAAAATCTGTATTTAAAAAATTAGGACTATTTTGAGACTTCATTGTAACCATCAAAGTCTGTTGGTAATGTCAAGGTTTATCTACAAAAATAACATCATCCTTTAGTTAAGTAGCAATTAAACAATTTGATTATCTTAATGACTTTAGATAGTTTCTTTCAATCTGTTAATATAGTGATATTTGATAATGAGTTCTTATTTATGTACCATGTAACCATGTAATAATGACAAATTTAATGTAATGGTTTTCTCACAAAAAGGTCCTTCCTATAAAAACAAAAACAAAACAAAAACACTTCCATAAGCTAGCATTGCACTTTCTTCTTTTCTCCCTCTATGCAATTTAAATTGCCTTGAGGTTGTGAAGTAAAAACATCTTCATTAATTATGACATTCTGACCTCTAAACCAGTATTTTTTTGAGTACATTTTTTCCATTAAACAGAATATCCTTCAGATATGGCAGTGAGACAGTGTTTTTATTGTTGTTGTTGTTTTACCCTCGGCTAAATTGTTTTCTTACTAGAATAGGCCATAGCAGATATCAGTTTTTGTTTTTTCTCTTTTTCTTTGAGGGAATTAGTATTCATAAATATTTGTCTAGAACACTTTGTACATTTCTAGAGTGAATGCCTCAGATTTGATTACCATTACATACTAATAGACTTTGAAAATCACATTTCCTTCTCCAAACTCAATTTTGCCAGGTGGTAAAATAGACATCAAAATACCTGTTATAGTTAGATATAAAATGTTCCCTAAAAAGCTAATTTATTAATATTTAGGATTGATATAGTGGAGTCAGGAGGGTTGCAATCCAGCAGTGTATAAATCCACTCTAATGGATTTACCTGGGTGGTACACAGTAAACCCATGGTGTGTCTGGAGGAGGTGGTCCCTGGGAGTGTGGTCTTGGAGATTATATTTGGTTCCTCCTTTGTCTGCTCTCTCTTTTGTTTTTGGCCTCCATGATGTGAACACAGCCCATGTGCTCTCCCTCTTTCTGTTTTCTTGCCACGCCCTGAGATCCATGGTCCCCGGCCTCATATTGACTGACTCCAAAACCATAAGAAAATAAATATTTTCTCTAAGTTATGTGGTCAGTCTGTTAGATTATACTGTAAGAATGCTGACCAGAGAGTGCCTCATCAGTACCATTCTGGAGGCTGTTTCCTTTGTTTCATACTTACTAGTGTAAACTTTTCTTTTTGGAGGAATTTAACTTTCATGAATTTTCTGTCAATTGGACTTAACATTCATGTTACTATCAAGTGGAGGATGGGGATAAAGAGGTTCTTTACTACCAATCCCACCAACATGTTTAAGAGGTAGGAAGGGAGGTTAGGTATACATGAAGGGAAATACACCAAAGGATGTGGACAAGGATGTTGTATCACTTTGAATCTTACTATGATGTATAATTACATTACACCAATAAAAGTATAATAAAAATGCTGAAAACCAATTAAAACAAAACATAAATGTCTGTCTGACTTGCTTATTATACAAAACCACATAGTTATATATTTATTCCAAAACTTGCTATCTTGAGAATATGACTATCTCTAGTCTAGATTCAAGGAGATTGTGTCTCCACAGGAAGACATGAAGGACAATAAGTTTATTTTAAAAGTCTACACATGAACAATGACCCAAATAGACTTTTACAAATGGCTACTGCATTGTGTTTGTTTGAATTTAAATGAGGAATATTCTGGTTTTCTCTAATATATTATCTAGGTGTGGAGGTCATATTTGGATGTCAGCATTCAAATATGTAGGTTGGGGAATTATTTATAACTTCCATCATGAGTTACCTTTCCTATTGTCTCATCTTCTTGTTTTATTTTTGGCTTCACTTACTTGTACTTTGGTTTTCATGAGAATGTCACCTCCATTTCCTAGACTTGTTGTTCTTGACATCTTTTCATTATCTCTGTTTCCAAAATATATTGTCTCCTCTTGTATCTGTTGTTAGGGGTCCTTCTTTTACTTTGCAGTTTTGTAAAAATGAAAGATCATGCCACTTTGCCTATAATCATCCCTTAGTTATGAATATAACAGGCAGTAAATGTCTTTCTAAAATAATTCGGAGAGAGGATATTAAGAACACATCTATTATATTAGCATGAATATATGATTCATCTCTGGAGAAATAAGCTTATTGTAAGAAATTAGATTTCTGGAGTCTATCTTCTCATGATTTAAATGCTGTTAAAAGAATGAAGGATAAATAGGAAATATAGTTTGCTAAGTCAAGTAGGCCAGTCAGCTGTGTATATCATCCTTTAACTTTAAGGGTAAGTTATTATGTGGATTGACTCATCCACTTTTTTTTTCTAGAAGCATTTACATACTAAAAAGTATCATTTTTCAAAGAAAGAATGTAACAATTTTTCTTATAAATTAACTAATATAATTGCAAATGAGCTTTGAAATATATTTGGTGAAAACACAAAAATTAAAAACAAAACAGCATAACACATTACTCTTATGCAGCAGCTGTGGTGTCTATTACTTTATTGGAAACTGCAAACGCCCTAATGTTAAATAAAGGTCATTATAGGTGCCAGGCCTCAAAAAAAAACAAAAAAAAAAAAAACAAAACTCTTATTCTAGAATGTGAAAATTCTTGAGGTCACTAAAGTAATATTTAATTGTTTAGTATAACTTGAGGTTATGAAATAGGCATGAAATAATACGTTATTTTTCAACATAAAATATCTTCAGTGATCATTCTGAAATAATCATTAATAATTTGGTAATTATTTCTAACAACATTCACAGATGCACACATGTATACACAAACACATGTAAGAATGATAGGATTATATATAGCATTGAATAGGCCCTTTAGGGGTGGGGTACAGTTTTTTTCCTTGTACAGTTCTTCACCTCTTTATACAAATTGTACTGTACCCCTAACAAAGAGAAACCCATGAGAATATGTCTATAAGTTTATATCTTATTATGCAAATATTCCTAAGTTACATGAAATACATTTATAAACATATTAAAGTCAATCACTAAGTCAAAGATGAGGAGGGGGCGGGGGAGGGTGGGAATTGGGGAAGGGCTACATGAGTGATGTGGGCATGTGTGCCTCTACCATCTTGTACTCCATTAAGATGTATGACTACAATGCACCAACCAATAAAAAGTTAAAAACGATCTAAAGTTTGTATACATAAAGTAAATGATCTTTGTAGAGTTTATACATGTATGATGTTTTCTGTATTCCACAGTACAAATGCTTTTCACAATTCCCGGGTGTATCCATACCCCACATTTACACATATTATGTTGTGACTATTTCTTTTACAAACCTGTACTCCTAGTACGCACATTAAATTTAACCACTCATTTTGAAAATTCTGCCAAATAAATTAGTATCCCTTCAAATTATTCCTTTTTATTCTTTCATAATAAATGAGGTAATAATTCATTTGATCATATACTAACTGATGTCACTTACGTTGCTTTTGTTGATCTCTTTTTACTCCATAAACATTCTATAATGAAGATCCTGTACTTCACTCTAAAATGTTTAAATGTTTTTTCTTTTCTTTCAATGACTGATGAGGCCTTTGGGGGGGGGTCAACATTTTTGTTAGCATTCCTTAAATATTTTCTAAAAACTTTCTACAATTCACATTGTTATATCAATATGTGAATGTCTTCTCCTATCCAGGCCTCTGAGTTACTTATATAAATTTTTATTATTCTATCTGATGAAAGTTACTTAACATTTTACTTTTAATGTAGTTTGAATATTTTTCATGTATTTCTTGGCTATTTGTTTTGCTTTTATGTGAATTGTTTTCTTTTAAATATTGATTGATTGATTGACTGATTGTGGTACTAGGGGTGGAACCCAAGGGCTTCTACCTCCGGGCTATACTCTATTTTATACTTTATTTTATACCTATTTTATACTTTATTTTGAAACAGGGTCTCACCAAGTTGCTGAGAGCCTCACTAAGTAGCTGAGGCTGGCTTTGGACCTGTGCCATCCTCCTGTCTCAACCTCCCAAGTGCGGGGATTACAAGTATATGCCACCATGCCCGGCTCTTTTTAAAATTTAGACAACTTCAGCTACATTAAATAAAACTCAATAGCATATTAAACCATAGAGAAGAATATTCTCTCTATTTTAAAAGAGACCTAAAGATAAGCAATGTGAGTATTGGTGACTTTCTGCAATTATCTGGTCCTACGTTTATTTCTGTGTTTTCTCAAAATTAGTATATTCTACTTGATTCAACAATCCACCATCACTGGCTGAAACCTCAGCCATTAAATCTACATTCCAGATATCCAGAAGTAGGAAAAGAAAAAAAAATGCTTGCCTCTTTCTTTAAAATAATGCTTAGGTGCACATATGCCTACCTTGCCTGTGTATAACATATTGGCTAGGAGGAAGGCAGACCACACATAGTTACATGTTTTTATTAAATGTAGCATGCTAAGTCTGGTGTGGTGGTGCACTCTTGTAATCCCAGTATTTGGGAGGCTGGGACCGGAGGATCAAGGTTCGAGGACAGCCTCAGCTACTTAGTGAGGCACTTCGCAACTCAGTGAGACCCAGTTTCAAAATAAAGAATTAAAAAACAGGGCTGGAGGCTGCAGCTTGGAGGTAGAATGCCCTTGGGTTCCATTCCCAGGTCCGCAAAAACAAAAACAAAAACAAACAATAAAAATGTAGCATTCTACATTGCTGGCAGAATGCTTGTCTTAAAAGTAGATTTCTGTCATTAAAGAAGAAGCCAACATGAGTTTAGGAGGTCGGGAGTACTTCCTGTAGCCCTTCTCCCTTTTTTCTGTTGCTGTTGTTTATTTGCCTCTTTTATTAAATTTTGATATTCATTACCACTTACTCGTTGAAAGTATTTCCCAAGTACGGTGCTCATCTATAAATTTTGTTTACCCTATACTTTTGTATAAAAGTTTTAATTTTCATATAACCAAATGTCTTTTTTCTCTAACTTTCTGTGTCAAGAACACTTTCCAAGTCACTAACTGTACATTGTACATGATATTAATTTTATAAGGGGATTACTGCTTTACTATTCATATTTAAATGTTTTATCAGTCCATATATACTCTTGTAAATAATATAATGAAGGGAACTAAATTATGTTTCTTCTTTATGTGTACTAGGTATGTTGGCATCCTTTACAATTGTGATGAAATTAATCATACCGTTCTCACTAAATTAAAATGCCCTTGTTGTTACTCTCATTTTATTTTCACATATCCTGAAATCTACATCTGCCTTTTCTCTTTTCGTCCATTTTTTTTTCTGGTCTTATGTCATCAGTATGATAATTTGAGCTAATAGTTTCTAAGGTTTAGCAAACTGGAACGTGCGAACAAGTCAAGCCATTTTTTGTTGTTTGTAAATAGAATTTTACTGCAACTGCGTAGTCTCTATTCATTTTCCTATAATTTCTCTCTGCTTTTTTGCTACTCTGGTGGGGTTAAATGGTTATGTCAGAGATTTCAAGGCCAGAGAGCCTAAAGTATTAACTGTTTATCCATTTAACACGAAAGTGTCATCAGCAAAAAAGCACATGAAAACATCAGAGAAAATGAACGAAACAAAATGACATCATGAATGCGAAAAATAAGACCAACCACTAGTCACAGAAAACAGAATCAGATTCAATATTTTCAGAACTTGGGCTGATAATTCCAGAATGCAAAATCTGTGCATATATAAAGAAGAATCAAAATATGTTTAAGAATAAGAGACTAAAAATGATTATAAAAATTAGAAAAAGAAGCAAATGACACTTCATGAAATGAAAAATAATATTGAAGCTTAAGTAAAACTTTAAATAAGAGACAAAACACAATAAAATAAATATTTGATGATATTAAAGTGGAAAATAAACATATTACAGAAAAGGAAATGTGGGTAAAAATGGGGAATATGCGAGATTGAGAAGAGTAACGAATAGTAATTTTTTAGGTGATCTAAAATGCCAAATAGTTTTATCTATCAGTCAGATGTATCTCTCTGTTTTCATACATTACGTAATGTCTTTCAATAAAGGATTACAATTTTCCCTAGGGATTATAACTTTCTCTAAGTAAAATGTTTTGAATTTTATATTGGTTTTATTCTTAGCTACATTCTTCTAAAATTGATCTGTAGATCAAATGCCATTCCAAGCATAATCAAAAGAGGTTTTGTTGTAAAACTTGGCAATTATAAATTAGTGAAGAAGAGAAAAGATAAAAAAAAAAACAAGATAAATTTAAAAGATGAAAATATTTATGTCTGTCTGACCAAATGACAACAGTTATCACATAGCTTTAGCAATTAAGAGGATGTGGTTACCATGAGGCTTACACAGGTATTTTTTCAAGTGCTATTTTAAGCTGGATAATAACTTGAATATGATCTCATACACAAATTCTGCACTTCTACATTGCCCATGTTTTATGTTTAAATATTGTCACCCCAAAAATAAAGTGATGAATATGCTAATTAGCTTGGTTTAATGTTTTCACATTGCACACCAATATAAAAACATTACACAGTATCCTGTCAATTGAAAATAAAAATAAAACAAATGGAAAGAATAGATAAAAAAGAGAAAAAAAGAAAATGGTATTAGCAATAAGATAGACAAAAGAAAGTCCCCTTCAAAAGAATAGAGCCTACAAAAGAATCCATACAAATATTAAGGCTATATAGGCTAGAGACATCTTTGTATTTAGTGGAAAAGAATGGTTAACTGCAGGTACAATTGGTTATACATAGGAAAATATTTGAAAGTTTGTGACTGAAATAGTTTCAGATCAATTCAAGTTGGAATAGAGATTTATTATGTCAAAAACACTGTCAAAATTTTCAAAATAGAGTAGAAGAATCCTTATGACACAAGGGGAAACTTTAAGCAACACACTAATAATAAGCAATAAAGAAAATTACGAAAACCAAACTTTTGTCAAAGGGACACGGCTTTTGCAAAATACTACTACTACTACTACTACTACTAATTATTATTATTATTATTACTACTACTACTATTATTGTGCAGTACTGGGGGTGGAACCCAGGAGTAGTCTACATCTGAGCTCTATCCCTGTCCTTTGTTTTTATTCTTTATTTTGAAACAGGGTCTGTTTCAAAAAGTTGCAAAGGGCCCATTAAGTAGCTGAGGCTGGCTATGAACCACGATCCTCCTGTCTCAGTCTTCCAAATGCTGGGATCACATGCGTGTGTAATCACGTCCAGCCCCAAATAAAAAATTTTCATCAAAACATCCTATAAAATCCAAAGGCAAACCATAAACTTGTCTTTATTCACAAAATTTGATGATTGACAACAAATTTCTATAATGGATATGCAAAAATTCTGCATGCAAATTAAAATCTGCAGAATAATTCTACAAAATGGACAAAAAATATGGGAAATGCCATGCCAGGAAATAAGAATTATTATTAAACATGTGAAAAGACATTCAATATTAGTGGTAATCAGAGAAATAGAGATTATAAACAAAGTGAGATACCATTTAAAATCTACCATATTGGTAAGCTCTATAACATCTCTAAGTGAAATTGTTAGTGTATATAGACTACTTACCAGTTTTGCTTGCTGGTGAGAGGTAATGTATGAAAATCTGAACTTTGCAAGGCAGGGTCAATATATTATTAATTTCTTTACCCTTAAGCTAAGAACAAAATATTTGACACATGCTAATTATATAATAATTGTTATTGAACTGATATAAATTTTTTCTATTGCTTTTAAACTATTTTTGGGTAGCCGAATCAGATTAAACTCTTCCTCTGCCATGCTGAAGTATTGGTGTTTTACTATAAAAAGAATTTAACTTAGTCTAGGCCACACTGGTGTAATCTTCTCATATGCAGAGAACATTGTTGTCACAATTCAGAATTTAAATATCCCCCAAAAGTCATGCGCTGAAAATATGTCCGCAGTGTAGCAAGGTTCAGAGGTGGGCATGGTTGGGGGAAGCCAGACATTGGGGGTGTGTTTTCAGAACTGTACATGTCTGAGGGCCCCCTCTTCTCTTTCTTTCTTTGGACCTTATCATGTCCCTCCACATATACTGCCAACATGGCTACCACTTACTCTTTTGAGCTGGTTCTAGGACTGAAACTTCTGCAGCCATGAGCGCCAATAAACCTTTCCTCCCCAATTTGTTTTTTTGGGTATTTTGTCAGAGAAAAAGGAAAGCTGACTAAAGTATTTTTTTTATTATGGATTTTTCTTTTCTTTTGGTAAAAGAGGCTAAGATTTATTATGAATTTCCTGAAGTTTTCACCTCCATCGTATTATCCTAGGCACAGTGATGTGGTTCATGCCTGTAAGCTCAGTACTTATGAGGCTGAGACAGGAGGATTGCAGGCTTGAGATCAGCCTCAGAAACTTAGTGAGACTCTCACCTAGCTAAACCCTGTTTCAAAACAAAAAATAAAAAGGGCTGGGGTTGTTGTTCAGAGGTAGAATGCCCCTAGGTTCAATCCCCAGAAACACACACACACACACACACACACTCCACATGTACTATCATATATCCCTCAAACTTGCACATACATAAACTGTTAGGGATGATAGGTGAAATATTGGAGAAATTCATATAGAAGATTATTAATGAAAATTATATATTAAATAATTTTAATAATAGAGAAAACATAAATGTTCCCCAATTATTTTGCTTCCTCATATATGTATCTCATTAACATCCTGAAATGGTTTATAAAAAAAATAGGAGATAGATTCTTCCAAAACCAGATCTTTGATATCATTTTTCCTTCTTGTATTTTTCACTGTGTTGAGCCATCATTACACTCTATTATCCTTTATTCTTTAATCCAATAATGTGGAATGTTAAATTGTCTTTGTTTTGTGTTTAAATAGGTTTGTTTATTTATTTATTTTGTGGTACTGGAGATTGAACCCAGGAGCATTCTACTTCTAAGCTATAGCCCCTGCCCTATTTCCTTTATTTATTTATTTAATTAATTTTTTTTATAAGTGGAAGATATTGAAAGTTGTGTGCATTTACATTGTGCTTCATGCCCTTCCCTTCCATTTCCCTTCTCCCCTCCCAATAGAGAGTGTCCAGGTTAACCATGTTGTATTTATGCTATTACACATATTCATATGTAGCTCCTCCATTGAACAACCTCAGCTTTCTTCCTCTCCTATACTTCTGTTCAAGCTTTGCTGAGATTTCCCCTCCATCATCTGGAGTTCCTCTGGTATTACCACTACTCCCTAGCTTGGACATATTAGAGAAAACATATGTTCCTTCTCTTTCTGTGCTTGGCTAATCTCACTTAACATAATGTTCTCCAGTTCCTTCCATCTTCTTGCATATGCTATTATTTTATTTTTCTTCATAGCTGAATAGAATTCCATTGTGTGTATTTCCCATAATTTTGCAATCCATTCATTTCCTTTATTTATTTGTGAAACTGGATCTCCCTAAGTTGCGGAGTCCCTCATTATGTTTCTGAGACTGGCTTTGTACCTGCACTCTTTCTTTCTTTTTTTTTTTAAATGTTCATTTTGGTGGTATTGGGGTTCCTGGAAGCCCTTCTACCTCCGGGCTTCACCCAGACCTATTTTATATTTTTATTTGGAAACAGGGTCTCCTCAGCCAGCGCGGCTGGCTTCGAACCTGTGCGATACTTCTGTCTCCGCCTCCCAAGCACGGGGATTACAAGCGTGCGCCACCACGCCTGGCGTGCCTGCACTCTTTCTGTCTCAATATCCAATTACAAGAATTACAAGAGTGTGCCACTAGGACTGACTTAATGCAGGTTTATAATGGAGGACTTTCTCTAACTCCATGTGAAAGTTAAAAATGCTATCCCTGCCTCTAGTCTTTTTTAACCTTCTCCTTTTACCTTACTTGCAGTCTCACATTGGCTTTAATTTGCAGATGGACACTGCTCAGGAGAAAAGCATTTATAGTTCTCTCTTGTTTCTCTTCAGTTTTCTTCTGTCTTTAATATGGCTTCTTTTTATGTCGATGATTTTTCTTGTTATTTTAAGCCCATTTCAATTGTTTTTTCCATTACAGGCAGATCCATCCTAATCGTAACACTAGCCTTCATAATGTGCTTATCCTTTGTCAAATCTAAGGCTGACATTTTGCATATTTTATAACTCTAATGGACATTACTTTAAAGCAGGTTCTCTCAATCTCAATAGTCCCACTACTTCCTGGAAACAAAAAAGTCTCACAACTAGTGACTTAATCCTCAAACTTCTTATTCACTCTCAAAAGAGAGTATTGGACAAAAGTCACTAAACAGATTGTAAACAATTTATATCGATGCATCCAAGTAATGCAGGGTTATTTGTCACTTTTTCCGTTTTGTCCTTGATGCATGTGATTTCTCCCAAATCAGGTGCAGAATGTTTCCACTTTTATCATCTGGTCATGCATAAGGTATAAAGACACCACAATACAAAGAGAGGAAGGATAACTGGACTCATTAACAGATTGGATATGCTTTGGATCTGTCTCTTTATATCAGTAATCATGAGAAAGTGACTTCATACTTTTAAGCCTTAGTTTCTTATCTGTCAAAAGGAAATACCTTATCTCTTTTGTTGAATTTACATATCTAATAGTAGGTTCACAATAAATATTTGTGGAATATAATTCTAGAATATGTACTTTGCTGTCTTGCAATTCAAAGTCTCACTTGTATAAATAACCATTGAGATTACTGAAATTAGCCAATCATATCATTAAATCTCAAATTAAGTACCTGATACTTGATTTGTTTGACATGGATTGGAAAGGGTAGAAATATGTCATCAGCTAGTAACAAACAAAAATGCTACTTACATAACCATTTTAAGCCTATCTTTTGCATGTACTTAACTATATTGCAAATGTTTTAAAAAGTTATAAGCGCCGGGAGTGGTGGTGCACGCTTGTAATCCCCACGCTTGAGAGGCGGAGACAGGAGAATCTTGCAGGTTCAAAGCCAGCTGCACTGGTTTAAGAGACAATGTTTCCAAAAATAAAAAGGCATAAAATAGGTCTGGGAGTGTAGCCTGGAGGTAGAAGGATTTCCAGGAACCCCTGTAACACACACACACACACACACACACACACACACACACACACAAGTTATAAAGTGCTTAATTTTTGAAATTCATGTATTTTGAATCGCTAGTTTATTTTGCCACATGCGCATTGGAAAGATGTACTTGTTACATGAAGTAGACATAATTTATTTCTTTAAATCTCTCTCTCTTTGTCCTGGTTATAGTTATTTTGCTGGATTCTGATTAATATATCTGATTAATATAATTCAGACATAGAGATCTCACCTCTCTTGATGATGATTGATATAGAAACACAATTCTAGCCTGAATTATAAACAGTGGCTCGTGCTTGTAATCTCACTACTTGGCAGCAAAGACAAAGGACCACAGAATCCAGCTAGCCCAGAGAGCAGTAACTTAGCAAGACCCTGTTTCAAAAGAAAAAATAAAAAGGACCAGGAATGTATCTCAGAAATAGGACTTTCTTGGATTCAATCCCCAGTAACACACACACACACACACACACACACACACACACACACACACACACGTAGAAGTGTAGTTGTAAACACTTTAGTCATTGAAAATTCACTGGCTGTAGATAATCCTTTGTGAGTGGGTCTGTGACTTGTGGAGGGACATGAAAACTGACAGAGATCTTTATACATTTGCAGGGGGAAGAAATTTTCCACTTTTCTTGTAGCAAACAGGAACGAGGAAGAAAGTGTTATAGAAAGCCATCTTATTATGGAAAGAGGAAACAGACTTAGGACAGAGCTAAATGTGGGTGGTGGACTACAGAGTATAAAAGTGAAAAAAGGACACCAGGTCTTCAGTGGCTTCTCTGAACTGCTCTTCTCTGGACTTACAGAATTGTAAGACCATAGAATCTGTGTCTTTAATTATGGAAAAAGCAAAAAGGCCTCCATTTGTAGGGATATCTATATATGACAGATGATATCAGATGGAACATAAAGGACCAAAAGAAACAAACCAAACCAAAAGAGAATAATATTTTCACAACAAGAAAACATAATTGTTAATACTAAAATTAAATATAAAAATGACAGGTTCTATGTCTTAAGGAAAATATAAAGACAATTATCTTTGAAAAAATGTTTCTTTAAAAAAATCTCATTTAAATGATTTCCAGATACTGAAAGGCATCGCTAATTTGTCATATTAAAAAGATTGAAATAGCCTTTGATGTTTGGAGCAAATGTTTTCAAGGGTACCAAGTTTATAAACTGTAATCTTTTAAAACATATTAAGGAATTTACATTTTATTACCATTTATCTTTTTTGTCTAGCATATTCTAATATGCTACAACAAAGGGTGAAATAATAAAAATAGTGAAAATGTTAAGTTCATAGGAATAGATTCATATTAATTAAAAGTATAAGAGCATGTTATAATGCATATTTTATCTAGTAAAATAGCTCATATAATTATGCTTTATTAAATTTCTGTAATTTATCTTTGTGTGATGTAATAAATATATACTTCTTATAGAACACTGTAATGTTTGAATAAGAATAGATAAAATCCAAATAAATGTTAATAGTAAATTTAAAATTGTAAACATGTCAGGAAAGTATTATTAATGTATAATATACCATGTAATAAATTAAATTTAGAAATATATTTTGTATTTTAATTATAAAAAGTTTATCTATTAAATTTATGAATTACACGTTCCATGATTTTATATGTCAGTTCTTAATTCATTTGCTCCTCTTAATCAAAATAAAAGCCTCAATTTTTTTAACTATTTGAACTTTTTACTTCACATCTCAGTAATGTTACTGCCTTTCAAAGGTCCTGTAAATTTTGAAGGATACTGTTCCCTACATTCTGTCCATTTTATCATTTTGTTCTTTTTCACAGTATTGAATTATCACTTCTGTGCTCCTTTATTAAATTTGAAAGTCCCTAAGATAATTTACCTTGAAAATATCTTTCCTTTTTTACTTCTTAGTAGGTAGGAGTCAAGTACAGTGCTATATTTTTCAATTTGAATATAATGACTTCTAACAAAGTGCCAGGAATCAGTATCATGTGGCAGTTATATAAGAGATATCTTTCTGTGTCTTCTAATTCATACTCTGTATTACTCTATACTTTTCACTGCTGGACACATGAGAACTTGTTGGGTTCCTCTAACTAAAACCAAGAAGTCATCCTTTATTCCTCAGCTGTTATGTGATATTTTAGGGGAAATAACTTTCTGTAATTTATACCTCTCTTACTCCTCAGCAAAATCTATTTGTGTATTTGGTAAATATTTGTCAGGATTCTTATAAATTGCCATATCTATGTACTTATTTCAGAGTGTTTCTGTTCAAATAATATATCTAAGTATCTGTTGAACCAGTTTTGCTTGAAATTTTTTAAGATCTTCCAGAGAATATGTGTCTACTTCATAGTGAGTATATATTCATAAATGTTACAAAAATACCTTCTCTTTGAAGTAACCAATATTTACCCTTAAGTCCCTAGTTTTATATTTCTTTAACTTCCTTTTACATTAGTCTAAAGAATGTTGGAAAAGGTTATTGTTCAATGTTTTGGCAAAAGAAAAAAAAAGCAAAGTGTTAACTTCTTATCTCTTAAGTAGAAAATTTTAATTCAGTTAGGTAAAACTTTTTAAGTTATTTATTTTTGTAGTATTTTTCCTAGTTACTAAAAATTGCTTGATTTTCAAACATAAGCATGTACTATCGGCTATAATTGATGGACATACATTATTTGGATAAAAAGAAACCATATTACTTAAATATCTTGATTCTATTGACTAGAGGACTGGCTCTACTCAGAACTCAAGAGCAGGTTACATAGTACTTGCTTCTTTCCACCGCTCTTTTTTCAGTATTTTTGATAAACAGGTAAGATACTTCCAATTGAAAATGGAACTCCATTGTTTTTTGACAGTGACAAAACTTACTATTCACTTACTCAAGGTTAATTATTTTACACACATGTGATATAATAAATCTTAATCTTGGAAATCAATTCAAAATCCATTTATGTTAAAAGAGTAAACTGTTTATTGATGTATCTCTTTACCTAAATGACTTTTAATATGGAGATCAATAATCTATAAATACCAAATCAGGAACTGAGGTAAACTACTCCAAATAAATTTGCGTGGGTTTTATCTGTGATCTCTTTTTGAGAGAAAATATTTTTTGTTTCCCCTCATTTTCTTTCTTACAAATTTCCTGCAGTTTTAATGATAAGAAAACTGCTTTGATGTATGCATGTTTGCCTCTACCATTTTATACTCCATTAAAATGTATGACTACAATATATCAATAAAACATTAAAGTTGAAAAATAAATAAATAGAAAAGAAAGATGCATTAGAATGTCCCTAAGTAAATTTTGCTTTTATTGTTTTTTTTTTTTTTTTTCCAGGTACAGGGTATGCCTTGTTTTCATGACACTGTGATAAAAAGCCCATGCTTATTTTCAGGACTGTGCTCATTCAGTGGTAAAATTCTGGTGATGACGTTGGCAATATTACTCCTGTGTGAGGCTTTTACTAAATCTAAAGGGCTGTACTTCACTTTGGGCAATCTGCCATTTGTCAAATTTATTGAATAAACTTGCAGGGTCAGCAATCACTAAAAGCACAAGCAGACAGAATTAGTTGGTGTTGCCTCTCTTCAAAGAAAATGCAAATAAAATGGTCTGTAACTACCTCTTTCAAAGTTCAGAATAACTACTTAAAAAAATCTATAATCCCAAGGAAAACAAAAGACTAAATATAATCACTCAGCAAAAAAAGTTTTAAGGGTCTGATCATATAGATCATCTTAATGAGCCCAAAGACTCTTGAAGAAGAAAAACCCCATCCATGACTCTCCATTTTAAAAAATGATGAAAAACACTCAGCTATGAAAAATAAATCAAACCATTATTTCCATATATTTTTATTTTTATTTATTTTTAATTTTTATTGGTGCATTCTAGTCATACATCTTAAGGAGATAAACTACTTGTGTAAACATACATGCACACATCACCCAATTAGCCCTTACCCAATCTCCACCCCATTCTCTTCCCATCCCTCCTTCCCATGCTTGGCTTAGTGATTGACTTTGATATGTTTCTTTAAGAACATTATGTGCTTTAGAGAGTTTCCCTCTTCCCCCTCCCATCCCCTCAGTTAGGTCCCCTTATTTGCTTCTTTATAGGATCTCCTTCTTCATCTAGAGTTCCTCCTGTTACCCATTTCTCTATCAGTGGAGGAATAATATTTCTATATATGATAATTATGGCTATTTATATAAACCTTTAGTTAACTCTTTGATTTCCTTTATAATTAAGGGCTATTATTTCTTCTATACTTCCAAATTTCTTTTATAATTCTTAATCATTAGGCGAATTCACAAACTCTACTGCATAAAAATTGGAAAATATCCAAATTTTATAGCTGTCTTCTATTTTGAAGCCAAAACATTTTATGACTCTCTTGGTTCTAATGTTCTTAACTCAGTTGAGTGTCTGAGCATTTTAGATGAGAGACATTTTTATCACTTTGACAAAAATGGCATCTTTAATTTTAATGGCTTCATCAAAAATTGATCAACTGTGTTGTTTTTGTGAGGCCTTTTAAAAATGAAGTTACTAACCAACAATTTTAAAGATCCATCTATTTTGACTTAAAAACTCTCTTCAAGTCAATACATGAGTTAACTATTTATTGGCATATAGTATCTTTTAAAAACAAATCTGAGATGCAGTTTAAAACATAGCACTAGAGTTTCAAACAGTAAGCTTGCTTTTTCAATTAATCAGACATTATACCATCAAGACATGTATTATTAATATTTTTATTTTTATAATAATAGTTTCTTATAAAATACAGAAAAAACTGAGTAACACTTTTGTTATTTCCATAATTTTTATTTTTGCTAAATAATGTTTGTAAATATCTTGATACCTTAAATAGCTTCATAGAATATGATTTTTTTAAAATTTTTATGTTCTTTTTTAATTTTATGCACCCTTGCTTTTAACAGAATGGGATCAAGTTAGTACATTTTCTAAGTATAATACTAATTTTAAAAGACTGATTTAAATATTTGGCAAAGATCTTAGATTATTAAAATATTATAAAATGTATCTGTTTACTAGAGAAATTTTTTAAGAAAGTAACAGCTCATCAAGTCAGTAAAAATAATTCACTTAAATACAGTTTTCTGAAATAGTATTAAATGATTAGCTTTTTATAATTAAAGCATATGTAACCTTTGGCCTAAAGCATAAGAATTAATTTTCTTAATAAAATATGTTGTTTGTTTCTATTGCTAAAATTTCTGACTTTAGAAACATTATGATGTATTTAAAAAGTAAATACAGTGGGGCGTGGTGTTGCATGCTTGTAATTCCCGTGTTAGGGAGGCAGAGAGAGCAGAATCCTGCAGTGACCCTGTTTCCAAATAAAAATATAAAAAATAGGTGTCTAAGAGTATAGCCCAGAGGTAGATGGGTTTCCAGGAACCCCAGTACCACAAAAAATACAACAATATGTATTATATTCAGAAGTTATTTATTATCATATTCTAGGTACAAATAAAATAATAAACAAGCTGGTTGTGGTGGTGCACCCTTGTAATTCCAGTACTTGGGAGACTGAGACAGGAGGATTGCAAGTTTGAGGACAACCTCAGCTACTTAGTGAGGCCCTTCGCAACTTAATGAAACCCTGTTTCAAAATAAAGAATAAAAAATAAGGCTGGGAATGTAGCTCGGAGGTAGAATGTCCCTGGGTCCAATCCTTAGTAACACACACACACACACACACACACACACACACACACACACACACACACACCCATAGAGTAGATTACTTACCTTGCATTGCAAAAATTATATACTTATTAAATTATATTATTTAAAATAAATAAAATTGCTATTGTTTATGGCTACTTCTATGAATATTAAACATAAAACCATGTCTCTCTTTTCTGTAAGTCCTTCATATCATACAAACATACTTTAGCAAAATTTGCTAAATATTACATTTTAGTGACCTCTCAAAAAGAAGCACTTTATTGTTGATAATGACTCATAAACAGAAAATTCATTGACTTTACAAGAAAATCCATATGTAAACATACAAACACCACAGAGTGTCACAAGTATTGTTTATATTAGAAGAATTTTAAAATATGAGTGATTAGTTGGCATGGTGACAAACACCTGTAATTTCAGTACTTGGGAGGCTGACACAAGAGGACAGCAGGTTTGAGAACAGCTCCCGGAACCTAGCAAGACCTTGTTTCAAAATGATAAATAAATTTGGTAAAATTCAAAGCCTGTTCATTATGAATATGCTCAAAAACTGAAACAAGGAATTTATCTTATTATATAGACCATACTTAATAAAAGAATAAAACACAGAGAAAACCGTACTCAGTAAAAAAGACTGAACGCTTAATATGGTAATATAACTACTTGCCAAAACAACTAGGCAAGATAAGTAAAGGCATCCAAATAGGAAAGGAAAAAATAAAATTATCTCTATTCTCAGATGATACAATCTTGAGCGCAGAAACTCTAAATATAACAAAATTCTATTGGAACTAGTCAATTCAGTAAAGTAGGAGGATACAAACTTAACCCACAAAGAGCATTTGCATTATACACACCAATAATGAACAATCTGAGTAGCAATTAAGAAAATGACTCCACTCACAATAGCACCAAAAGAACAAAATACTTACAAATTAACAAAGGAGGTGAAAGAGTTATGCAAAAACTACAAAGCATTTCTGAATTTTTAAAGAAAACATAGCAAATGAAGGGACTACCTATGCTCATGGTTAGAAATATTAATGCTGTTAGGATGCGTATTATTCTCGAAGTAATTTACAAATTCTTTGAAATGTCTATCAAAATCTTAATGGATTTTTTCTCATAATGAAAAAGTAAAAATTCCATAATGTGTGCAGAATTCTTAGTAATATGGTTAGTCAAAATATTCAAAAAATAAATCTGGAGGACTTATATTTTCCAATTATAAACTTACAACAACATTATATAATAATCACGAGTGTAGTTCTGGCATAAAGATAGACATATAGTACAACAAAACAGAACAGAAAGCCCATAATAAACCCTTGATTATATGGTCAAATTATTATTATTAGTAGTAAACTGCGGAAAAGATAGCCTTATCAATACATAGTGTTATGAATACTATATGTCTACCTTTCTTTTGAAGAAAATTGGAACTTCATAATCTGCCATCCACGAAAATGAAAAACAAATTAAATAAACCTCAAAATGAATCAAGGACCTAAATATAACACTAAAAGTATAAATCAGTGCTCACTTTAGCAGCACATATACTAAAATTGGAAAAATACAGAGAAGATTAGCATGGCCCCTGTGCAAGTATAAAAGTATATTCAGAAGGAAATATAGGGCAAAGCCCCATGACACTGAGTTTAGCAAAAATTTTTGGAAAATGATACTCAAGTCAGAGTCTGCAAAAAAAAAATAGACAAACTGTATTTTATGAATTTTTTATGAGTACCTAAATATACTTAACAGATTAAACAGAAAACACGTAGTATAGGAAAAATATTTGTAAAAATGTATCCAATATGTGTTTAATATCCAGAATATGTAGAAAAATTCACAAATCTCAACACTAATAGACTGAGACCTTAAGTAACCGTTCTTCCAAGAAGACGTACAATAGCCAGGAAATAAATAGATGTTCTCCCAAGAAAATGTACAAATGCTCAAATGATTAAATGCCTAACATCACTTATCATTATGAAAATACAAGTCAAAACTATAATCATAGTCTACCTCCTAGTAATCACAATGAGTTCTTTCAAAGAAAATAGTAAGCCTTGGAGAGAGCGTGATGCACTGTGCTCCACTGTTAGTAAAGTGGTAGATGGTAAAGTGCTATAGCCATTGTGGAAAACAGCAAAATGATTTCTCAGAAAGTAGAATTGTAATGTGATTCAATTAATCCAGTTCTGGATATAAAAGTAAAATATAAGAAGAATATTATGTAAGGTATTGAAAAATTCTCTGTTCACTCATATTTCTAATAGCATTATTCACAAAGTTCTATGGTAAAAACAATCTGTGCCCATCAACAAATGGATGGGTAAGCAAAATTTAGTATATTCACACAATGGAATATTATTTAGCCTTATAAAAGAAGTCTTACATGTGCTAGAATGTGGATGGATCTCAAGTCATTTATGCTAAACAAAGTCATTCAGTCAGAAAAAAAAAAGACAACTACTGCCCTATTCCACTTGAATGTGGTACTTAGCCACAGAGGCAATAGAATAATTGTTTTCAAAGGCTGGGACGATGGAAGAATGAGTGAGTTATTTAAATGTTGCAAGATGTAAAGTTCTGAAGATGGGTGGTGATAATGTTTGCCTAACAATATGAATGTTCTTAAAAGCACTGACTCATACATTGTGTTAGCATTTGATCACGGTAAATGACATACCTGACAAGAACAACTTACAGAAGGAAAACCTGAATTTGGTTCATGGTTTCAAAGGGTCATTCTATCATTGACCTGCTCAACCATGGTGTCGTGGTGGCAGGGATTGGAGGAGGGAGGCTGCTCAGCTCACGGCAACTGGGAAATAGAGAGCAAGGGGCTAGAAGACATTCCCTTTCAGGGAATACTTCTCTGTTCTACTGCCTTCAGTTATGCCCTATCAGCCTGTAGTTATCGCCCAGTAAGCCTTTTCAAATCACTGACCAAATATATTTCTCTTCTGATGATATTATAGCCCTCACCTTTCAATGGTTGCTTAAAAGCCTCACCTCTGAATCTTTTACATTTGTGAACCATGTTTTAAAACATGAGCTTTTAGGGAGATGTTCCATATTAAAAATATAACATACACTTAAAAATTATTAAGGTACTAGCCGGGTGTAATGGTACATACTTGTGATCCCAGCATTTGGGAGGCTGAGGTTCATGGCCAGCCTCAGCTACGTAGTGAAGCCCTTTGCAACTCACTGAGACCCTGTTTCAAAATAGAGAATAAAAAATATGTCTGGGGGTATATCTTGGAGGTAGAATGCCCCTGGGTTTCATCCCCAGTATTGCAAAAAAAAATTAAGGTATTAAATATTCTGTTATGTATATTTTATCACTCTTAAATCAGGAGAAAAAAACTTTGCTTCAGAATAAATAAATCTTGGGTTATTAGGAATGATGAAAACCAGATGTTTATGGATTTTGTATGCCATCTTGGAATTTTATACCTGACCCATAATTTGATTTGCACATTTAAAGATAATAATTATGTTGATAGCAAAGTGAAAATATAAAGGATTTGTTATCTTGTGATAAAATGGGTATACAAATTTACCCTTATGTAACTGTTTTATAAAAGTGTGTGAGACATAGGGAAATATTTTGGCTTATAAATATGAGTAGTGAGAGCATACAGAAACAGAGAATATTAAATTTATTGAATCAACAGAACTTCATTGATTAGATGATAGAAATGTTCAGCCTAATTTTGAGTGCTTATTACCATTAAATTATTGTGGCAATTAAGAATACGGTTGCTGATTCAGGTTGGAAAATCAGCATATATTTTAATAAAATAATCTCAAAAATGTTAATTTCAGTCCAACATTGATAGGAATACATGCATATTTTTTAAAATGTCTCTCATTTGTATATTAAAATAAATTTTCTGTTTGGCTCACTTATTTTTGGTATGTTGAGATAAATTTAAACAGCTAATGCCTTTAGCTCTAAAATAAATGAGAAAATTTGTGCGTACATGATTTAACAATTTGGCTCCTATGAATTACATTTCCATTTTATTTTTTATTTATCACATCTTTTTTAATGGTAGTATTTTTTTCTTGACATAATGACTTGGCTGAAATTTTTATACCTAAGTAACTTTCTTGGATAAATTCAACAAATGGAGTTTAGTGGAAAGAGATATATAAAAGTTAGAGATCCGATAGTCTATTCTTTCTCCTGTCACACAATAGTGGCATGACCTTGTGCAAGAGACTGATGATCTGTGAGCCTTGGAAAGACAGAAAAGATAAAAGTTCTACCTGCTTTGCAAGACTATTTTGAAAAACATGCAGAAATCTCTGATAAAAGTAAAGTATATGTAAGATTTAAAATTGACATTTATTTTATTCTGGTATAGTTGCCACCAGTGTAGAGCAATTTGGCTAATCCATATAATAATCACACTGACGAAGAAAATCAAATTGTGCTCTTGTTCAGAAACTCATAGTTCATAGAGTTAATAGAATTCATGGTAAAATTCAAATACAGACATTTTTAATAATAAAATAAATTTTAATTTACTTGGTCTAACATAAAAATTAAAAGTTAGGCCATATTAGAATAATAATTGAAAGTATCTTGCTCACCCCCAAACACATGTACGCACACACTACTTCCAGACATATGTATTGGTTTAAGAGTTTAGTGAGGAATCCTGTGGTTTTCAGTTTGCTCACAGAATTGTGCATGCATCGCCACACTCAATTTTAGAACATTTTCATTACTACAAAGAGAAATCCATAAGCATTAGTAGTTACTCTGCAATTTCTCTCCTAGCCAGGAGTGATGGCACATGTGTGTACTTCTAGTACTTGGGAGTATGAGACAGGAGGATTTTAGGTTTGACATCAGCCTCAGCAACTTAGCAACACCTCAACAGCCTAGCTAGACCCTCTTTCAGAGGGAAAAAAGGAGGCACGGTGGTGTGGCTCAGTGATAGAAAGCCTTCCATGCTTCAGTCCCCCATACCAAACACGCAGGAACACACACATGTACATGCACTCACACATATACACACATACATAAACACATTCACACACATAATGCATTTTTTCTTAAACCAATGTATACTCAAGAACAGGAAAGAGATATTTTCATTCATATTTAATTTTAAACATTTGTCACTTTGTAACTCATCGATGATACACACATGTGTTTGTGTGTCACTTTACTTTAGAAAAGATCTTTTGAAGCAGATTCATACTATATAGCTGCAGAGAAGGCAGCTTGGCCTCCTGCAAAAGCAGTGTAACTCTGGTTTCTTTCTAGAGAAAGTTCCACAGGCATTAGCATGAGATGGGATCTCATGGCCACTCTGTTCCAAGCTTACGTTCCACACAGGAAGTCATCTTTCACACTCTTGTACAGTGGGCCTCTAGGCAATCAATGAACTCAGGGCCTCTAAAGCAGCTGGTACAAATAAAGGAGTGATGAACCCTGACACTTTTTAGAAACAGCTTTATTAAGCTATATTTCACATATCATGCAACTCAGCCATTTAAAGTTTGCAATACTGTGGTTTTCAGTTTACTCACAGAATTGTACAACCATTGCCACAATCAATTTTAGAACACTTTTATTACTCCAAAGAGAAATTCCATAACTATTAGTAGCCACTCTACAATTTCTCTCCACTCTAAGGTTCTGTCCCCCTCACCGTATCACTTGCCTATGTTTTGTCTCTGTGTATTTGCCTAGTGCAGACACTGTTTGGATATTTCTCCTAACTGTAATTGCACATCCTTGAGCCATCCCCCATAACTACAAGCTCCTAACGGGAAAAAATAAACTCTCAATGTCTATGAGATCAACTTTTTTAGTTTCTACATCTGAGTGAGATCATACAATACTTGTCTAATTTTAGTCAATAAAATGTTCAATAGAACCTCACTGTAATCATTATCCTTCATTTAAAATAATGCTATCTGTCTTCAGCACACTTCCCAGCCCCCTAGAATTGTATTTGAAGAGATCTTCCCTTTATCTTAAAATTTCTTGTTTCTTTTAGTTTCTGATCACAGTGGTTTGGGGTAGCCCTCTTCTGTGTGTGTGTGTGTGTGTGTGTGTGTGTGTGTGTGTGTGTGTTGCCACACATGTTTTACTAGAGGTCCCTCCCTTCCAGATGTGGTCTGATCTGGACCACATAACTCAATGCAACTGCGAAACTTGTTGTTCCAGGTTTGCTTTTTCTATTAATGAGTGCCGATATTGCAGTTCTGAAACTGGTGACCCTTCAGGATCATGGAGATAATTAATCCCTTATGTGTGTTTCATATGATCTCCTTTTCCAAAAGTATCCCTCACCTATACTTGAATAGTTAATTTTCTGAATCTAAGTGCCTTTACCTTTGTCTTTATTATATTTCATTTTGACAGTCTTGGCCCATCCATTAAACCTATGGAGACATTTTTAAATCCCAATTTTATGTCAGTCACAGATTCACAGATTTAATAAGCACGGTTTCCTATGTCCTTTTTCGAGTCAGTGTTAAAATGCTGAACAAGAAAAGACCAAGGACAGCAGGGTCACTGCCTAATGAAATAAAGTACATGAAAGTGCTTTGTAAACCCTATTTTGCGTTCAGCTGTAGTTCTGTATCCTTCCTTCTGCCTTGTGTACATAAATACTTTATAATCTGATTTTGCAGAGAATTCTTGTGGTAAAGTCTTCATGGTCTTTTTAATTTTCTTTCCAATGATCTCTCTGTCATAGAAATCATTTTTAATCTAATTTTCAGATATTCGCTTGTAGAACATTTTTTTTTTTTTGAGATACTGGGAATTGAACCCAGGGGCATTCTCACTCCGAGCTACACCTCCAGCCCTATCTCTTTTTTTATTCTTTATTTTGAAACAGGGTCTCACTGAGTTGCAAAAGGCCTCACTAAGTAGCTGAGGCTGTTGGTGAACCCGGATCCTCCTATCTCAGACTCCCAAGTACTGGGATTACAAGTGTGCACCACCATGCCCAGTGTAAAACATTCTTCTTTTTGAGTCACCTTTTCTTTTAAACTTTCTTCTAAAGAAATAACTTATCTGACTTTTTAGCACATGACTTTTCTTCATTTGTACTTAAAAACTTTTAATTTGTATTTTTGCACCTATTTCATTGGTTCAATGTAATTATACATCATAGAGAGTTCAGAGTGATAGAAACATATATGCATAGGGCACTTGGGTGTTACCCCCCCCAGGGCACACCCTGCTGCTTCCCCCTCCCCATACATAATAATAAACATAATATTCATATTTTCACCTATGAACACAATATTATTTGAACTGTTTTCTTCATCAAATCTCCCCTTTCATCTCCCTTTCATCATCCCTCCTGCCTCCCCAGGCCCCTTCCCACTAATCTAGTGGTACTTCTCCATAATTTAAGTTCTTTTTCATCCCTTATTTTTTCCTAGCTTCCACATGTATTTCTTAGGTGTCTGTTGTAAATAGTTCGGGGTGCTTTTTCTTTCCTTCCCTTTTCTTTTCTTTTACATAAAAATAAAAAAAAAATTATCTGGCAAGAGAGAATAATTTACTATCTGAAACTATTGTGAATTAAGATTTACCCTAAGGCTTCCAATGTGTCATTAAGAAGATTTTTTTGAATTGTAAGAAACAATGTAGTGAGATTTCTATATAATCTATACTAGATTTTACTAACTCCTATCCATTATCTAATTATTAACATGAATATGCTAATTTATAAGATGTATAATGTATATTAATAAGAAATGGGATATTTGTACATTAAAATATTGATTTGGAATCTACAAATGTACACACGAGTCAGAATTTGGGAGAAAGTACACAATGTAAATGTAATATTCGGGATTTGAAAATATATTTAAATGTGTTTATTCATATTTATATATTTCAGGAATGTACCATATTGAGGCTCTATATGTGATTATTTATTATTTTAAATAAAAATGTTGTAGTTGTGGGGAAAGAAAAGAAAGAGAGGTGGAAAGAAGGGAGAAAGAGAAGAAATAGAGAGTACAGGAAAAAGGAAGCGAGTGAGAAAACAAAGGGGGAAACTGTAGGGAGATACAATGCGTATAGTTAAGCATTCACTCATATCTTTTAATTAAAAAAGGTTATTAGGAAGAATGTAAAGTTACATGCATGACAGTGTAACTATAACATTTGTTTATTGGCTTTTGTCAAACCACTAAAAGCAAAACAAATAATGGGTTTTGTTTTTCCTGATATTCAAAGAACAGAGCAGGACTCACATTTATATCCTGAGAACAGGCTGGGAGGTAACCAAGGAGGAAGTCAAGGACTTCACAAAGGGAGAAGGATGTGTCAGTCAAAATTATCTTTTAGGGAAAAAAACATATTTCAAAACTCTGAATTTCAAACAAATTTCAAAAAACAAAACCCTTTTAGTACATATTTCAAAAACTTTGGTGAAGAAGTTGTAATTTGAAAAAGCTTAGTATTATTTATATTATTTTCAACCTTGTTATATGATGTTACTAATGCAAGTAAAAGCACTTTATTTGCTCTATAGTCCTCATATTGCCCTTAATTTACTTTTATTTTATTTATTTTATTATAATTTTAAAACAACTGTCTAGTAAACGGAATTTTTTAATTAAGGTAAAGCTGTGATAATATACTTTGTTTCTTCACAAAATAAATTAGTAACTTAGTGTCTTTTTGTGATGGAAAGACATTATTTTAAACTATCATTGTGAAATTTAGTCAATACATTAATTCCTTAAAACCAGTGCACATCAGTGACCGCCGTTGTCCACCCTTTACTTCCACACCCTACAAAAAGTCCTTCACCTTGGCGCGTAGCTTGCTGAAATACAGCATCACTTAAAGATACTTTCTGTGAGTTGTTAACAGGAAATTACAAATGCAGTAATAAAATTTTTAGGTCACCAAGATTTATGTTTTATTTAACTGCTGAACTCTTGCTATTAGAGGAAAGGGATGATTAGTCGTTCTCATTTTCAATGTGACATTTACATTAAGCAGTAAATGCCCTGCTGGCGTATTAATTTATTCGTCATATGATCCAGGGTGTGTGTGATAATTTGTAAACATTTTCCTATAGCCAAGTATATGGTACTACACTTTTATCCAATAACACAAGCACATTTCTGTGTTCAATGTCTCTTATATAATTTTTACAGTATGTTTGGCAGGTTTCCTGGTGACCAAGAATATATTAATTATAGTGTTCATATGAATCTTTCTGAATATTTTTCCTTTAAACAACTCATTACTGTAAAATAATTTTATTTTGGGTTTTATTTTCATTTTATTCTTGGTTTCTAGTTCAAATTTTATTCTAGGTGTGCAGTTCAAAATAAGATATTTGTCTTAGTAAAATGGCTCTTGTGTTATAACCTCTTTTTCTATAGTAGTCCACAACAAAGAATGACTATAATGTGCCAAATAATATATTATGTTATAATTATTAAATAACTGATTGAATTGCAGTGAAAACAAATGATCTAATTATTCAGATATTTCAAGTTAGCTGCTTTTCGTACCATGTGAATCAAACATCTGGATAATTAAATGCTTAAGTTTTAATCATCTTCAATACAAGGTAAATATAATTAAAGATTAACATAGAACCTGCTCATGTAATTTATTTTGTACATTTGGATCAGATAAAGAAGGATATGTAATGACACAACTGGGCATACTCATAGTTGTTCAAATGTGGATATTTAAAATGATGAGATACTTAAGATTATGTCACTGTTGTGTTCCGATAGTTCAAGGATATCCTCAATTTTTAGTGTGTCAAAACATAGAGCAGCCATAGAAATAACTTCTTAGGGTAGAGAAATTATTACTTACTATAACTGGTACTTCCAGATATATCTTGAAATAATTACATCTTTTTGTAATATTGTTTTTTATTTATAAAGAATAAAAGTGAGTAACATGGCAATTGCTATGATTCCAAACCAGGTCTATAAAACTTTATAGCTATGTTTTTGCTGATAAGGAAACTCTTATCAATCTATATTTTCATAGATCTGATGAACAGTTACTAAAGGCATTCTAAGCTTAAAAAAAGTATCAGTGAGTGGGAGATGAATTATTAGCCCATACCTTTTTCTAAAAAAAATTTCCAAAGTTTTGCTCACGTTTGCTGAGTTTTTTCTGAATTCAGTGTTGGCATTCAAGCTAATTATTGGAGGAAGAATCATATTTCTTGGGAATACATGTACATAACTGTTGCCAATTTTTCTAAGACTGGAAGATGGCCCAACACAGTGACAACTTGGAGCTAAAAAGTTGATGAGAATTTCTTATAAGATATTTAACTTCAACATGTATTAAAAAAGGACATCAAAAAAGGAAATCTTTATGATAACACTTGTAGTATTAAAATCATACATCTAACTTGGGCCTCACAATGACTGATAAGTATGGACTTCCCTGTGGAACCTGTTTGAGTCAGCTTTGATTGAGTACACTAAATTATCTAAAGCTACGAACTTTATCCTGCTCACAGTTCTGAAGTTTCAAGTCTGAGACTGAGTAGCACTATTGTGTGGACCTCTGGTGAAAGTAAGATTGCAAAGGCAGGAATGTGAGTCAGAGAGAGCAGTCAGGACTTGAGTCCGGCAGTAGTGAAAGAAGAAGATAGGCCAGTCTCACAACCCCCTTCAGAGGCATGTCCTAAGAAGGCCTACGGGCCTCTTGCAAGGCCCCAGCTTCTGAAGGTCCAGAGCACTCACCAATAGCTCCACAGTGGGACCAAGCCTGTAGCATGGAACTTTCGGGAACACTTATCCAAATCATAAAAGAATCCTATAGCTGTTTTCTAAAATCATCACTTATATCATGACATCTCATGCATCTCATGCAGTGAGACAGGTGAAACCACCAGTCCTGGCACTTATAACTTTTTAAAACATTTGCAATATGGTTTTTGATAAAAACATTTTTATTTATTTGTTTTCTTGTGTGATGCTAGGGATTAATCCCAGCGTTTAGCATATGCTAGGCAAACACTCTGCCACCAAGTTACATTCCCAGGACTAATGATTCTTGGGAAATAGGAGATATGCACATGTTTTGTAGTTTCTGACAAATAGTAAATATTTAATAAAAGTGATTACAAAATGGAAAATGTCCTTATCAATAAATGGCATAAGCATAAACAAAAGAAACTTTCTCTAAGGAATTGGAATACAGTTAGGTGTTGTACCAGTTAATCTCTTTTCATGCTGAAATGAAGACAGGGAAATACTGCTGATCATCAATACTTCCTTTGGTAGTATCATCAATACTTCCTTTTGGGTATATTAGGATAATATTTTGAGGCATTTATATTTTGGTGCCACAATGCATTAATATAGAACATAATTACAAATCTCAAATTTATTTTGACTTTATACTATCCTCTTACCACAAAGAGGGGAACATGAAAAGAAGTGCAGAAGGAATGACCCTTTCAGTTCTTAGTATTTTATTTCTAGGAGTTGATTATGCATGTTTTCACAAATATGTGCATAAATACATAGAAATGGACATTAATTACATAGTGTGTATATGTTTGTATGTGTAGTACTGAAAATTAAACACAGGGGCATTCTTCTTTTGAGCTACATCCTCAGCAATATTTTAACTTGAAACAGGATCTCACTAACCTGAGAATTTTGCTAAGTTGCTAAGTTTGACCTAAAACCTGCAATCCTCCATTCTCAGCCTCCCAAGCATAGGAATGACAAGTTTGTGCCACCATACCTAACTTACACCATTTTTATAATAAAATCTCAGAAATTCGCATATGTTTTGAACTAGGACAGTTTGTGAGCTAATTATGTATATTGAACATTTATAATGGCATGATGGATGGGATGCTTATGGAAGATCGACATAGAATGAATTGTAAAACATATTAAATACATGGAATGACCTATCAGAAAGGAACTGGGCTAAACAGTGTAGAGTCCCTTATCTATGTTTAAAAATCTACACAGACCCAGGCCTATACACAGTCTTATATATGTGTAAAATATTTCTGAACAAATGTTCTGAAATGTGAAATTGGTTCTCTTTAAGAAGGATTGGTTTGGAGGGAAATTTTTTGGATTTCTTGTATTTTTGTCATGCATATATGAATACAAAAACGAGTTGAAAATATTCATGAAATAAAATGAATAAAAACAATCAGGACAGTTTGCTGCATCAGGGTGGTTGGCATCTGAACAATTTGTATTCATTCATGTGTCTGTATGTGGCATGTCATAGATATTATCTAATTCCATAAGTATATTTTTAAAAATATAATTTATTTGTGGTACTGGAGTTCCTGGAAGCCCTTCTACCTCTGGGCTACACTCCCAGACCTGTTTTATACTTTTTTATTCTTAGTTTTTATTTTTGAAACAGGGTCTCTTAAGCCAGCGCGGCTGGCTTCAGACCTGCACTATCTTCCTGTCTCTGCCTCCCAAGCGCAGGGATTACAAGCTTGGGCCACCAAGCCCGGCCTTAAAAATATAGTTTTAAAGAGGTAAAATTTTATGACATATACATAGAAATAATTGAAATACCTAAACTGTAATTTACTATTTTTAACCATATCGTTAATCTAAGCTTTCATTTTAACATTTCTGAGAATTTCAATATTAAAATAGGAAGCAGCCTTAATTTTTTTGAAAGAGATTCCTAATTATTGTACATCTTAACACAAAGGAATCACCTTCTTAAATTGGGATTCATAAGATCATCCATCTACCTTTACAAATAGGGATTACAGAAACAATAAACTGAATTTATTTTATTGTCTTATATCTTCTTTATTGTTATTCTTTTTTTTTTTTTTTTTTTTTTTGGTGGTACTGGAGGTGGAACCCAAAGGCTTTCTAGCTCCGGTCTATACTCCCAGACCTATTTTATATTTTTTTAGGAAACAGGGTCTCACTAAGTAGCTGAGAGCCTCACTAAGTAGCTGAGGCTGGCTTCGAACCTGTGTGATCCTCCTGTCTCGGCCTCTCAAGCGCAGGGATTACAAGCGTGTGCCATCACGCCCGGCCTTCTTTATTGTTATTCTTTGGAAATGTTTCATTCTTCACTTTTACTTCTGCAGCTAAAATGTCACAGTCTAAGTAAAATTACAGTGTTTTTATTTGTTTTGAGAACATTTACATTCAGCTTGTTTCTGAATTAACATGTTGAAAGTTGTTATGAGTTGGAAATATTATATAGACCTTAGAAGAAGGAAAATTAAATATTGTGTCTAATAGAGTCAGGTTGGTTATTATTCAGACTGACATGCGACCTTCAGAAAGAAGTAGAAATAAGCAATCTTTGGACATGAAGTTAAAATACTGGTTTTAAATTTAAATTTAATGAATTTATCATGCACGTTTGTATATTTTCTTCATAGAAACGTCTTAAAATAGATAAAATTTCTCTGTTGAACAAAATACAAACATAAATTAGCAAGACTTTTTGCTCTGTGAGGGAAAATCTTCATCATGTCCACTGCTATATTCCTAGTCATGCGCATGCCTGAAACATAGTGGGTGATGATTATCTGTTGATTTTTTCAATATTTTAACATTAGACTCCTCATTGATTTAAGTAAAATCTAAATACAATGCACTATTTAGGTTACAATTATTTAGATTACCTCAGTTTGGGTAGATAACTCAAGATAACTCTTTTAAGATATGCAAAGGAGAATGTTGACATGTTTATTGGAACCAGAACACTGCACATCCACTGGAAAGCCTTTTCTTTGTGAATCTATTTGAATTCCCTTTAGCAATAGGCCTGATGTAGTTTGAGGCTAATCATGAGTTCAAAATGACAATTGTTGATGTCAAGATATGTCAGAAGCATTTTTGATACACTTTTTGTTTGTGTGTGTGTGTGCTTGCCTCCTTTGAAGGGTCCCTGTCACCATTCAGCCAGGTGTTGAGAAGATATGTAGCAGCCAAACACCTTCCCTGGAACAGCATCCTCAGAACCAGTCTTGGAGATGCTTTCTCTTTGCCAGTCTTCTGTAGCAGCCAGGCAGAGCGCCGACCCCTTCACAGTGGTGAGGAACTCTTCAGGCTCCAGAAGTAAGTTGACCGTATCCAGTTCCATCTATGCCAGTAGGTACAAAAGCACTCATGGGAGGATAGCTAAAAGTTTTGAAAATTAAAGTGCAAATTCTTTTCTTTCTTTTAAAGTTGTCTTTTTCTAGAGATGCAAAAATCTAGCACTTTTTGTATTGATACGTTACATACTTAGGGGATTTTCTAATTATTTTTTCAGAATGGTATTTCACATGCCTTATAACATATTTGCATCCTTAAGGCACAGACAATGAAGAAATTACCACAATGTTTGTCAATAAGTAAATGGATTCAGAATGATCAAGTATTATATTAAGGTTGCTTGACTA